>NC_082716.1:4220437-4553974 GCF_030144855.1 Hypanus sabinus
TTCAATCAGCTTAAAATTATGAACCCCTGTATTTGCCATTTCCATATTGGGAAAAAGTCTCTGGCCGTCCATGCAATCTTTGCTTCTTACCATCATGTACACCTCTATCAAGTCACTTCTCATCCTCCCTCTAAAGAGAAAAGCCCTCCTCACTCAATCTATCCTCGTAAAACATGCACTCTAATCCCAGCAGCATCTGGTACATCTCCTCTGCACCGTCTCTATAGCTTTTGCATCCTTCTTATAATGAGGCGACCAGAACTGAACACAATGCTCACATCAGCAAACAGAACAGGGAGCAGAATAAAGTGTAAGAGCTACAGAGAAAGTACTGGCAGACAAGGTGCAAGGTCATAACAAGGTAGATTTAATTTTCAAGCTGCTAGCCCTTGTTAATTAGGCCACTCAGCCCATCGAGTCTGGTCCACCATTCCATCATGACCGTTTATTACCCTCCTCAACTCCATTCTCCTGCCAGCTCCCTGTAATCTTTGAAACCCTGACTAATCAAGAAACCAATCTCTGCTTTAAATATACCCAATGACTTGGCCTTCACCGCAGTCTGTGGCAGAGCATTCCACAGATTCACTCTCTGGCTAAATAAATTTCTCCTTACCTCTGTTCTAAAAGATCGCCCCTCAATTTTGAGGGTGTGTACTCTAGTTCTGGATACCCCCACCGTAGGAAACATCCTCTTCACATCCACCCTATCTAGTCCTTTCAACATTCGGTAGGTTTCAATAAGATCCCCCCCCCCCCCCGCCCCCACATTCTTCTAAATTCCCAAAGATGCCAAACGCTCCTCACATGTTAACCCCATTCATTCCTGGAATCGTCCTTCTTCCTTTTAGCAAAATGCATTATCATACATTTCCCAACACTCTATCCCATCTGACCAATGCCATATACATTCTCTGGATTATGTCCTTGCTTTTATATTCTAGTCCTCTCAAAATGAATGCTAACACTGCATTTTCCTTTCTCACCACGACTCAGCAATCCATGTGCTCTCAACATATCTGTAGGATTCCCATTCACCTTGTCGACTAGGGCAACTTCATGCCTTCTTTTAAACCCCCCACCCCTCCCGATTCCTTTCCTAAGTGTTCTCTGGTATATTTTATACTCAATGAGCACCTCATTTGTTCCTACCTGCTCTGCACCTCCTCAACCAGGGCTTCAATATCTCTTGAAGAGCAATGTTCCCTATAAATATTATCTTTTATTCTGACAGGCACATGCAAGCTTTATACTCTCAAAGTTTCATTTTTGAAGGCCTCCCACTTACCAAGTACACCTTTGCCAGTAAACAGCCTGTCCCAATCCACACCTGCCAGATAGTTTCTGATTGACCTTTCTCCAATGTAGAATTTTAACCTGCAGACCAGACCTATCTTTTTGAAAACTTACTTTGAAGCTAATGGCATTGTGGTGACTGGATGCAAAGTGTTCCCCTGTCAGCTGCCCTGTCTCATTCCCCAACAGAAGATCAAGCATCACATACTCTCTCACTGTATTCACTATATTCACATACTCTCTCACTGTATTCACTGTATTCACATACTCTCTCACAGTATTCACATACTCTCTCACTGTAGTCACATACTCACCGTATTCACTGTATCCACATACTCTCTCACTGTATCCACATACTCTCTCACTGTATTCACATACTCTCACTGTATTCACTGTATTCACATACTCTCTCACTGTATTCACTGTACTCACATACTCTCTCACTGTATTCACTGTATTCACATACTCTCACTGTATTCCATTTTCCACTTCTTTGCCCATTCTCTCAATCTGTCAAACTCCTTCTGCAAACTCACTGCTTCTTCAACACTACCGTCCCCTCCGCCTATTTCCACGTATCTCTGAAAACTTGGCCACAAAACCATCAATTCCATCATCCGAAACGCTGACATTGATGTGAAAAGAAGCAATTTCCTGCTTACTCTAATGGCCAGCTGCTGAACAGACCATTTAATAATGGACCATTGTCTTATCTGTCTAACACTCTCTGCTCCATGTCACTGTACTGTCCCTGTCTTGATAGAGGTGTGTGAGGTTATGAGAGGCACACATAATACAGATAGATAAAAACAAGAGGGTGTAAGCAATAGGTGAGAGGATGGAGTTGTTTGACTGATGTTTTTTTATCCAAGATTCTTAAAGAAGTCAGGAGAGAGGCACAAAACTTATTCCTTCATAATCATTTTATTGAGTATTAATAGAACAAAGAAAACCAAAAACTGACAGCAACAGGAGAAGCAAAAAAGAGTAAAAGGTGGTGTTGCTGTGTGGTCAGCTCTTTTTATACTCCATTGTTGAGGAACATTCCATTCAAATTTGCAGAAAAGAGTCAACCAATCAGATATCCCCTATTCAAATAACGCAATACCAAGAGAAACTTCCAGAATGATACAAACGTAACTACTAGGGGGCACACAGAATAACTGCACATATATAGCAACACACACAAAATGCTGGAGGAACTCAACAGTGAACATGTATGTAAATGAATAAACGGTTAACATTTCAGATCAAAATCCTTCATCAGGACTAGAAAGGAATGGAAGATGACCAAATTAAAAGGTGGACTGAGGGGACGGAGGACAGCTAGAATGTGATTGGTGAAGCGAGGAGGGTAGGATAGGTAGGATAGGCTGGCGAAGAAGGAATCTGATAGGAGAGGAGAGTGGACCATAGGAGAAAGGGAAGGAGGAGGGGACTCAAGGAGAGGTGATAGGCAGCTGAGAAGAGGTAAGAGGCCAAAGTGAGGAATAGAGGGGGGAAGGCGATGGACTTTTTATACCTGAAGGAGTATTCAAGTCTTCAGGTTGAAGGCTACATACTATGACCACTAGGAAACACACTAAACAGTTACATATATATATAGGTAGTTTAAAAAGTACAGGCTGGTAAAGCTACAAAGAAAATATCTATTAAACAGTCTAGTCCATGAATCAAATGTGCATTAGGGATGTGGAATCAAAAAGGGTAGCATATACAGTAATCAAAGTGTTATATCTCAATGCACAGAGTATAAGAAATAAGGTGAATGACCTTGATCCACTAATACAGATCATCAGGTATGATGTTATGACCTTCACTTAATCATGGCTGAAGTTTTCTTATAATTTGGAGCTGAATTTCCAAGGTTACAGTTCTGGTCACCTCATTACAGGAAGGATGTGGAAACCATCAAAAGGATGCAGAGGAGATTTACAAGGATGTTGCCTGGATTGGGGAGCATGCCTTATGAGAATAGGTTGAGTGAACTTAGCCTTTTCTCCTTGGAGCGACGGAGGATGAGAGGTGACCTGATAGAGGTGTACAAGATAATGAGAGACATTAATCATGTGGATAGTCAGAGGCTTTTCCCCAGAATGTCTAACATGAGGGGACACAGTTTTAAGGTGCTTGCAAGTAGGTACGGAGGGATGTCAGAGGTAAGTTTTTCACACAGAGTGGTGGGTGTGTGGAATGCACTACCAGCGACAGTGGTAGAGGTGGTTATAATAGGGTCCTCTAAGAGATATGACATAGATTCAGAAGATGTTGAATCCTTGTGGGTTGAGTTAAGAAACTGCAAGGGTAAAAGGACCCTGATGGCAGTTATATACAGGCCCCCCAACACCAGCTGGGATGTGGACCACAGGTTACAACGGGAAATAGAAAAGGTGGGTAAAAGGGGCAAGCTATGAGTCATGGGAGATTTTAACAAGCAGATCGATTGGGAAAATTAAGTTGGTAGTGGATGAAGAGAGTGAGTTTGTTTAATGCCGATGAGATGGTTTTTTAGAGCAGTTTGTCGTTGACCCTAAAGGGAACTGAAATACTGGTTTGGGTGTTAGGTTATGAATTGGAGATGATTAGGGAGCATAAGGTAAAAAAAGACCCTTAGGAGCCAGTGATCACAATATGACTGAGCTCAACTTGATAGGGATATAGTAAGGTCTGATGTAGCAGTATTTCAGTGGAATAAAGGAAATTACACTGGTAAGAGAAAGGCGATGGTCAAAGTAAATTGGAAGGAGCTGCTGGCAGGGCCAACAGCAGAGCAGCAATGGCGTGTGTTTCTGGGAAAAATGAGAAAGGTGCAGGATAGATGTATTCCAAAAACAAGGAAATACTCAGATGGCAAAATAGTACAACCGTAGCTGACAAGGGAAGTCAAAGCTGATGTAAAAGCAAAACAGAGGGCATACAACAAAGCAAAAGTTGGTGGGAAGACAGAGGATTGGAAAGCATTAAGAAACCTGCAGAGAGCAACTAGAAGAATCATAAAGAGGGAAAAGATGAAATATGAAAGCAAGCTGGCAAACAATATCAAAGTGGATAGTAAAAGCTTTTTCAAGTAAGTAAAAAATTTAAAAAAAGATTAAAGTGGATATAGAACCACTAGAAATGAGGCCTGAGAAATAATAATGGTGGACAAGGAGATGATAGATGAACTAAATGAGTATTTTGCATCAGTCTTCACTGTGAAGACATTAACAGTGTGCTAGATGTTGAAGGGTGTTAGAGAAGAGAAGTGAGTTCAGTTATTATTACAAGGGAGAAGATGCTCAAAAAGCTAAAAGACCTAAGGGTATATCAATCACCCAGGCCAGATGAACTGCAACCTAGGGTTCTGAAAGAGGTAATGGTAGAGGTTGTGGAAGCATTAGAAATGATCTTTCAAAGATCATTGGACTCTGGCATGATGCCAGAGGATTGGAAAATTGCAAATGTCACTCCACTCTTTAAGAAAGGAGGAAGGCAGCAGAAAGGAAATTATAGACCAGTTAGCCTGACCTTAGTGGTTGGGAAGATGTAGGAATCAATTTTTAAGGATGAGGTTATGAAGTAGTTGGTGACGTAGGACAAGATAGGACAAAGTCAGCACGATTTCCTCAGGGGTTTGCCTGACTAACCAACTGGAATTCTTTGAGGAGATTACACCTTGGATAGATAAAGGGGAAGTAGTAGATGTTGTATATTTGGACCTTCAGAACTCAAAAACCTGAAAGAACTAAATCACCCAGACCAGATGAGCCACACCTTAGGGTTCTGAAAGTATATATATCTCAATGCACGGAGTATAAGAAATAAGATGGATGATCTTATTGCACTATTACAGATGGTCAGGTATGATGTTTTGGCCATCACTGAATCATAGCTGAAGGCTGGTTGTAGTTGGGAGCTGAATGTCCAAGGTTACACATTGTATTAGAGGGGTAGGATGGTCGGCAGAGGGGGTGATGTGGCTCTATTGGTAAAGAATGATATCAAATCAGTAGAAAGATGTGACATAGGATTGGAAGGTGTTGAATGCTTATGGGTTGAATTAAGAAACTCCAAGGGTAAAAGTGATGACAGTTATACACAGGCCTCCCAACAGTAGCTGGGATGTTGAACACAGATTACAACAGGAAATAGAAAAGGTGTGTCAAAAGGGCAATGTTATAATAGTTGTGGAAGATTTCAACTTGGAGGTTGATTGGTAAGCTTAAGTTGGCAATGGATCTCAAGAGAGTGAGTTTGTGGAATACCTATGAGATGGCTTTTTAGAGCAGTTTGTTGTTGAGCCTACCAGGGGATCAGCTATACTGGATTGGGTGTTATGGGAGGTGATTAGGGAGCTTAAGGTAAAAGAACCCCTAAGGCAGTGATCACAGTATGATTGTGTTCAACTTGATATTTGATAGGGAGAGAATAAAGTCTGATGTAGCAGTATTTCAGTGGAGTAAGGGAAATTACAGTGGTATGAGAGAGGAGTTGGCCAAAGTTCATTGGAAGGAGATGCTTGCAGGGATGATGGTAGAGCAGCAATGGTGTGAGTTTCTGGGAAAAAAATGAGGAAAGTGCAGGATTCCAAAACTGAAGAAATACTTAAAGACTCAATGGTTGACAAGGGAAGTCAAAGCAAAAGTGAGAGCATACAACAAAGCAAAAATTAGTGTGAAGACAGAGGTTTGAGAAGCCTTTAAAATACTACAAGGAGCAACTAGTAGAATCATTAGAAGTGGAAAGATGAAATATGAAAGCAAGGTAGCAAACAATATCAAGGTGGATAGAAAAAGCTTTTCAAGTATATAAAAAACAAAAGAGAGATGAGAGTGGATCTCGGACCACTAGAAATGAGGCCGGAGAAATAATAATGGCGGCAAAGAGATGGCAGATGAACTAAATGAGTATTTTGCATCAGTCTTCACTGTGGAAGACACTAGCAGTGTGCCAGGTATTGAAGGGTGTGAGGGAAGAGAAGTGGGTGCAGGTACTATTACAAGGGAGAAGGTGTTCAAAAAGCTGAAAGGCCTAAAGGTAGATGAGTCCTTAGGAGGGGTAAAAAAGGATCAGCCATGATGGAATAGTGGAGCAGATTTAACAGGCCAAAAAGCCTAATTCTTCTCCTGTGCCTTAAGGTCTTATGGTTTATGGTCTAATCCAACAGAGCTTAAAAGCATTCTGAGGGGTCTTAATCTTGACAATGAGTGGTTAATACCTGGAGCCCACTGCAAGAGGGGTGGTGAGGTCTGATACTGTCACCATTACTGAGAAATATTTAGATGGGCAGGGCATAGAAGGTCAGTGATTTAATTTCCCACTGTATATTATCCCCAGTGTGTGTGTGAGGGTGTAATCTGGGGGAAGTTGATGAGAATGTGGGGAGAATGAAATGGGATCAGTGTCGTATTGGTGTCAATGGGTGAGAGTAGGTCAGTCCTGGTTCAATGGGCTGAAGGGCAAGAGCAGGGAGGGCTGGTTGCAAGGGAAGCCATTTAAGTCCAGGTAAAGTATTGCGTACAGACCAGAAACCCAGATCTGGCATCACTCACAGCCCGATTCCACCTCCGTCACCCGCGTTCCCTCGGCACGGATACCAGCAGAACGCACAGGTTCTAATCAGTCTGATTCCTAGGAGTGGTCGACTGTACCCTGCCTGCCTGGGTGGACACAAGGATATATTAGATACCATGTTGTCTACTTTTAACAGAGGCCAGTAATGGATTGCATCAGCTGCTGTGTTACTCAAAGACTCGGGTACCAAGACAGCGTAGTGCTTAACGCAACACTGTAATGTCCAATTCAGTGTCCTGTGTTCATCCTTCCCATGTATGAGTGTCTTTCCCCTCACAGTCCAGCAATGGGCCGCTCGGTGGGTTAATTGGTCATGGTAAATTGTCCTGTAATTGTGGTGGCTGACATCTGTCGTGAAGGCCAATGGGTGATGACCATCATCACAAGCCTGCGAGGAAGATATGGAGATCCTGAGATGCCCAGGCATCAAGATCTTTCTCTCGGCCTCACCAATATAGACCAAAGGAAAGCCGACGAAGCAAATTGTTTGGCACCAGCTTGGCTGCAGGAGCTGCCGGAAGGATGTTCAATAACATTCCGGTGCCTTAGGGGCTCCACTCCGGATTTGCTGTCCGGGTTTACTCCTGTAGCCTTCACCTCTCCTGAGGCTGCTCACAAGGCAGTGGGGCAATTTACCCATAGCTGGGGATCTGGTTCACGAGCACAAGGGCATGTCCACACGCTGTTGGGCCTGCGTGCTACCTGTGCAGGGCCCAGACTTCCTCCTCGTCCTCTGTAGTTCAGCCTGAGTCCGAAAGGAGTTCAGTTTCCGTGTGTCGCCTGCAAGGAGGCACTACATGAGGCTCGCTGTCGGAGAGGTTACATACTGGCAAAGAGATACTTACACACTCAGCTCTCCCTTTTGCCATACTGCTAGCCAGTGGTGGAAGCTGAAATTGAGAGCGGCAAGCACTACTCACTACTTTACCGCATTAGACGCATCACAACAACCATTTTGTCCTGTGATTAGGCTGGGGTTAAATAGATGGATTGCTGGAAAGGCCTGTTTTGCAGTGTTGCTCAAAATAAAATCCAGGTCAAAATTAGTTTTATTTGTCACATTTACATTGAAACATTACAACATACAGTGAAATACATAATATGCATCAACAGCCAACACAATCCAAGGATGTGCTGGGGGCAGCCCACAAGTTTCACCATACATGTCCACAACTCACTAACTCTAACCATACCTCTTTGGAATGTGGGAGGAAATCGAAGCAGATTGTGTAAACCCATGTAGTCAGAGAACATACAGACTCCTCACAGGGAGCGTAATACAAAGACCGGAACTGTGCACGGTGTTCCCAGTGTGATACAGAGACCGGAACTGTGCACGGTGTTCCCAGTGTGATATGGAGACTGGAACTGTGCATGGTGTTCCCAGTGTGTTATGGAGACTGATAGTTTAAGTATTGCTTAATGCAGGTTTTATTTAATGGTCAAACACAAGGAAATCTGCAGATGCTGGAAATTCAAACAACACACACAAAATGCTGGTGGAACACAGCAGGCCAGGCAGCATCTATAAGGAGAAGCACTGTCGACGTTTCGGGCCAAGACCCTTCGTCAGGTCTAACTGAAAGGAGAGATACTAAGAGATTTGAAAGTAGTTGGGGGAGGGGGAAATGCGAAATGATAGGAGAAGACCAGAGGGGGTGGGATGAAGCTAAGAGCTGGAAAGGTGATTGACAAAAGTGATACAGGGCTGGAGAAGGGAAAGGATCAAGGGACGGGAGGCTTCGGGAGAAAGAAAGGGGGAGGGGGGAGCACCAGAGGGAGATGGAGAACAGGCAGACTGATGGGCAGAGAGAGAGAGAAAAAAAACTAAATATGTCAGGGATGGGGTAAGAAGGGGAGAAGGGGCATTAACGGGAGTTAGAGAAGTCAGTGTTCATGCCATCCAGTCCCAGACGGTATATAAGGTGTTGTTCCTCCAACCTGAGTTTGGATTCATTTTGACAGTAGAGGAGGCCATGGATAGACATATCAGAATGGGAAGGGGACGTGGAATTAAAATGTGTGGCCACTGGGAGATCCTGCTTTTTCTGGCAGACCGAGCATAGGTGTTCAGCAAAACGGTCTCCCAGTCTGCGTCGGGTCTCACCAATATATAAAAGGCCACACCGGGAGCACCGGACGCAGTATACCACACCAGCCGACTCACAGGTGAAGTGTCGCCTCACCTGGAAGGACTGTCCGGGACCCTGAATGGTGGTGAGGGAGGAAGTGTAAGGGCAGGTGTAGCACTTGTTCCGTTTACAAGGATAAGTGCCAGGAGGGAGATCGGTGGGAAGGGATGGGGGGGACAAGTAGACAAGGGAGTCACATAGGGAGCGATCCCTGCGGAAAGCAGAAAGGAGGGGGGAGGGAAAGATGTGCTAGGTAGTGGGATCCCGTTGGAGGTGGAAGTTACGGAGAATTATACGTTGGACCTGGAGGCTGGTGGGGTGGTTTATTTAATGGTGTTCCTTTTCAATTTTCTTTGTCTCGAAGTGATCCTAGAGAATATTTCACAAAATATCCTTGTTCATTTTTTTCAGGGATATCCAGGTCCATCCGGCCCAAGGGGATCTCCCGGATCCGATGGCAATACAGTAAGTTTTATCTACTCTCTATCTTGCTCTCTGTGCTGTCTATCAGAGCTCACTGTCTTTCAGGAGAGCCTTTCAAAAGATCTGCTCGAGGTTAGGAACCTGACGTTCGGGTGGGTCTTGCAATGAACATCCCCTGAGGCACAACAAAACCCAGAGAAAAGAAGGAGCTGGTGTTAAAGATGGGCGAGCCACAGTCACGCCCTGTACAAATCTCTGCCTCTGTTCAACCCAGCTCGCCCTCCCAAGCCCAGAGCAAGCCTCTGCTCATTCACATACCTCTCTCACTGAATATCCTGTGATTATGCTGCTTGTAATTTGAACAGATTATCGTGGGTGGCACAGTAGTGTAGCCTTCAGCACAATGGCTTTACAGCATCAGCCGTGTTCCTCGTGCTGGAGAGGGCAGGAACACGGAGATAATGGATCTGAATGTGTGGCTGAGGAATTGGTGCAGGAAGCAAAGATTTACATTCTTGGACCACTGGGATCTGTTTTGGGGTAGGGATGAATTGTACAAAAGGGAAGGGTTTCACCTTAATAGGCGGGGGACCAGCACTCTGGCAGACAGGTTTGCCACTGCAACACGGATGTGTTTAAACTAAGTAGTGGGGGGGGGGGGGGATGAACTGGAAATATAAAGATGGAGTTAAAGGGAAAGTGAAAATAAGAAAAGTTAAAAAGGATAACAGAATCAATGGAGTAGAATGGCCAAGTGAAATAGGAATTGATATGAAAGGAGAGGGGAGTACCGAATTAAAAGTATTATATATGAATGCACGAAGTATAAGATAGAGTAGATGAGCTTGAGGCTCAGTTAGAAATTGGCAAGTACGATGTTGTGGGAATAACAGAGACATGGCTTCAAGCGGACAGGCCTGGGAAATAAATATTCAAGGATATACATCTTATCGAAAGGACAGACTGACTGGCTCCGTTGGTGAGGAATGAGATTCAGTCCCTTGCGAGGGGGGACATAGAAATTGGATGTAGAGTCAGTATGGATAGAACTGAGAAATTCTAAGGGTAGAAAGACCCTAATGGGAGTTATCTACAGGCCACCAAACAGCAGTCTGGATGTAGGGTGTAAGTTGAATGAAGAGTTAAAATTGGCATGTCGCAAAGGTAATGATACAGTTGTCATGGGGGATTTCAACATGCAGGTAGACTGGGAGAATCAGAATGGTACTGGACCCCAAGAAAGGGAGTTTGTGGAGTGCCCCCGAGATGGATTCTTAGAACAGCTGGTACTGGAGCCTACCAGGGAGAAGGCAATTTTAGATTTAGTGTTGCGCAATGAACTGGATTTGATCAGGGACCTCGAGGTAAAGGAACCATTAGGAGATAGTGACCATAATATGATATGTTTTAACCTACAATTTGAGAAGGAGAAGGGAAAATCGGATGTGTCAGTATTACAGTTAAACGAAGGGAACTATGGAGCTATGAGGGAGGAGCTGGCCAAAGTTCAATGGAACAGTGGAACACTGTCAGGGAAGACAGTGGAACAAAAATGGCAGGTATTTCTGGGAATAATGCAAAAGGTGCAGGATTGGTTCATTCCAAAGAGGAAGAAAGATCCTAAGGGGTGTAAGGGGCAGCCGTGGCTGACGAGGGAAGTAAAGGGCAGTATAAAAATAAAAGAGAAGAAGTATAACATAGCAAAGATAAGCAGGAAACAGGAGGACTGGGAAGCTTTTAAAGAGCAACAGAAGATAACAAAAAAGGCAATACGCCAAGAAAAAATGAGGTATGAAGGTAAACTAGCCAAGAATATAAAGGAGGATAGTAAAAGTTTCTTTAGGTATGTGAATAGCAAAAAAATAGTTAAGACCAAAATTGGGCCATTGAAAACAGAAATGGGTGAATTTATTATGGGGAACAAGGAAATGGCAGATGATTTAAACAAGTACTTCGGATCTGTCTTCACTACGGAAGACACAAACAATCTCCCAGATGAAATAGTGGCCAAAGGAACTAGGGCAAAGGATGAAATGAAGGAAATTTATATTAGGCAAGAAACTGTGTTGGATAGACTGTTGAGTCTGAAGGCTGATAAGTCCCCGGGACCCGATGGTCTGCATCCCAGGGTACTTAAAGAGGTGGCTCTAGAAATCGTGGACGCATTGGTAATCATTTTCCAATGTTCTATAGATTCAGGAACAGTTCCTGCTGATTGGAGGGTGGCTAATGTTGTCCCACTTTTCAAGAAAGTAGGGAGAGAGAAAACAGGGAATTATAGACCGGTTAGCCTGACGTCAGTAGTGGGAAAGATGCTGGAGTCAATTATAAAAGAGGAAATTACGACACATTTGGATAGCAGTAGAAGGATTAGTCCAAGTCAGCAAGGATTTATGAATGGAAAATCATGCTTGACTAATCTTCTGGAGTTTTTTGAGGATGTAACTATGAAAATGGACAAGGGAGAGCCAGTGGATGTAGTGTACCTGGACTTCCAGAAAGCTTTTGATAAAGTCCCACATAGGAGATTAGTGGACAAAATTAGGGCACATGGTATTGGGGGCAGAGTACTGACATGGATTGAAAATTGGCTGGCTGACAGGAAACAAAGAGTAGTGATTAACGGGTCCCTTTCAGAATGGCAGGCTGTGACCAGTGGGGTACCGCAAGGTTCGGTGCTGGGACCGCAGCTGTTTACAATATACATTAATGATTTGGATGAAGGGATTAAAAGTAACATTAGCAAATTTGCTGATGACACAAAGCTGGGTGCCAGTGTGAAATGTCAGGAGGATGTTATGAGAATGCAGGGTGACTTGGGCAAATGTATGGCAGATGCAGTTTAATGTGGATCAATGTGAGGTTATCCACTTGGTGGCAAGAACAGAAAGGCAGATTACTATCTAAATGGAGTCAAGTTAGGAAAAGGGGAAGTACAACAAGATCTAGGTGTTCTTGTACATCAGTCAATGAAAGCAAGCATGCAGGTACAGCAGGCAGTGAAGAAAGCTAATGGCATGCTGGCTTTTATAACAAGAGGAATTGAGTATAGGAGTAAAGATTGAAAACATTGGTTCTTAACGATTCCAGCGTTTGGAGTTGGTTTATTGTTATCTCATAAGCTTGTCTTGAAAACTTTTTGTACTGATCAATTCATTACTTAAATTTAGGTTTATTTGTCACATGTACTGTACATCAAAACATCCATTAAAATGCATCATTTATGTCAAATCAAATCAGCAAGGATTGTGTGGGGCAAGAGTCGTCAGGCTTCCAGTGCCTGACCTCAACTTACTAATCCTAACTGATACATCTTTGAATTAGACAATAGACAATAGGTGCAGAAGTAGACCATTCGGCCCCTCGAGTCTGCACCGTGTGAATTGTGGGAGGAAACCAGAGCACCTGGAGGAAACCCACACGGTTACAGGGAGAACATGCAAAACCCTTCCAGACACCTTCGATCGATGATCGCTGGTGCTGTAACCGCATTACGCTAACCGCTATGTTATCATGGTGCTCAGTGCATTGAGGCAGTACAAGGTAAAACAATAACAGAATGTAAAATAAAGTGCAAGACCACAACGAGGTAGATTGTGAGGTCAAAAGCTCATTTTATTTTACCAGTGAACGATTCAATAGGCTTATAATGAGGTAAAAGCTGTCATAAAACCCAGAGTAAGGAGCTTTCGGACATTTGTATTTATTATGTGCATGGTAACAGGCTTTCCTGTCCAGCGAGCCTATGCTGCCCAGTTACAGCTACGTGACAATTAACCTAATAACCCAGAAGTCTGGTTTGTGAAAGAAACGGGAGCACCCGGATGAAATCTACGTGCCCACGGGGAGACCATGCAAATTCCTTACAGACGCCGGTAGGATTGAAGCCGGATTGCAGGCTCTGTAATGGGATCACACTAACCACACTGCATCAGTTCCATCCCAAGTCTACTTCTCACTGGGAGGGTGCGGGGAAGAAGGAACAATTTCTGTGTATATTATCCTCACAGAAAGCTGTGGTAGTTGTGTCAGAGAATCACAGAGTCACACAACTTGTACACAGGCCCTCCTGCCTCCACGTTTGTACTTCAGGACCCACCTGCACTCGTCCCATTTACCAGAACTTACCTCATTAACTTCTCTGCACTGAATTCTGGATTTTAAAAAATCTCATACATGCCAATTTTCTGAACCATTAAATCTTATCCCAAAAAGGGCTGGTATGATCAGTGTTGAAAGTTGGTGTTAAAAGTGCTTTCATTCACATTGTCTTTCATGTGGTTTGCCTGGACTTGCTCAGATAGTTTTCAGTGTTATTATTTCTTAAAGAAGGAAAATGCACTCTCACTCTCGAAGTTTCTCATTGCTGACACTGAGTGATACTTAATTTCGTATCTCCATTCAGCGCATCGAGTCTTTGCCATCTAATCCAGTTCCTGTAACCTTTCTGTAACCTGTTCTCCCCATCGGTGCCACACACACACACACAGGAACGTTTGATGGCTCTGAACCTATACTCACTGGAGTTGAGAAGAATGAGGCAGAATCTCATTGAATGTTGAAAGGCCTAGATAGAGTGCATGTGGAGAGGATGTTTCCTATAGTAGCAGAGTCAAGGACCAGAGGGCACAGCCTCAGAATACAAGGACACCTATTTAGAATTGCACTAGCCAGATTGTAGTGAATCTGTGGAATTCATTACCACAGGTGCCTGTGGAGGCCAAGTCAATGGGTATATTTAGAGCAAAGATGAACAGGTTCTTAATTAGTCAGGATGTCAAATGACGCAGGGAGAAGGCAGGAGAATGGGGTTGAAAGGGATAATAAATCAGCTGATTGAATGGCAGGGCAGACTGGATGGGCTGAATGGCCTAATTATAAGCCTACATCTTATGGTATTTCTCCTCGCAGATTCCATCCCTCAGGCACACTCTGGGGAAAATTGACCCACTGACCCACTCATTTTCGGGATGTGGGAGAGGAGATGGAACACCCAGGGGAAACCCATGTGTTCATGGGGAGGTGCAAACTCCACACGGACAGAACCAGAGGTCAGGATCAAACCAGGGCCTTGGGAACCATGAGGCTGCAGCTCTGCTCACTGTAGTGATCCTATTTACATTTTCAGATGTGCTCGTCAGTAAGCTCCACCTTCTTGTTCTTGTGATATACTGCTATACATTGAGACAATATTACAGAAACAGGCATTGAGCAATTTAGGCCCTTCGGCCCATTCAGTCCATACTTGCTTCCTACTGGTAGGTCTGCTTCACCATAGCTCCTCATCCCCCTCCAGCACTGTCATTTTGTTCCCACCCACAGAGAATCTTTGGGGCATAGAGCACTGCAGCATAGAAAAACACCCTTCAGCCCATGTAGTCTATCCCAAACTATTCATCTGCCTAGTCCCATTGACCTGCACCTACAACATAGCCCTCCACACCCCTCCATTCTATGTACTTATCTAAACTTCTCTTATACGTTGAAATGGAACCCACATCCAACACTTTGCTGGCAGCTTATTCCACTCTCGTACTACCCTCTGAGTGAAGAAGTTTCCCCTCATATTCCCCTTAAATATTACACCTTCCACCCTGAACCCACGACCTCTAGTTCTATTCTCATCCAATCTCAGTGGAAAACGTCTGCTTGTATTTACCCTATCTACACCACTCATAATTTTGTATACCTCTCATTCTCCTACACTCTAGGGAATAAAGTCCTAACCTATTCAACCTTTCCCTATAACTCAGATCCTCAAATCCCAGCAACATCCTTGTAAATTTTTTCTGCACTCTTTCAATCTTATTGATAGATGACCAGAATTGCACACAATGCTACAGCCAGGCTTCTGAAAGAGGTGGCTGAAGGGATTGTAGATGCAGCTGGTAATGATCTTTCTGGAGTCACTAGATACTGAAATGTTTCTCGGGACTGGAAAATTCCAAATGGAGGAGCGAAGTAGAAGTGAAGAAATCATATGCTGGCCAGTTAGCCTGCTTTCTGCGGTGGGAAACATTTTGGAGTCCATTATTAAAGATGAGGTTCTGTGGCACTTGAAGGCTCTTAGCAAAATAGTCCAAAGTTAGCAAGGTTTCCTTAGGGCAAATTCTGCCTGAGAAATCTGTTGGATTTCTTTGAGGAAATAGCAGGCAAGATAGACAAATTAGAGGATGTTGTTTACTTAGATCTTCAGAAGGCCTTTGGCCAGGTGCTGCACATAAAGATGTTTAGCAAGATGGGAGCCCGTGGTATTACAGGAAATGTACCAGCATGGACAGAAGGTGGCCTGATTGGCAGGAGACAGAGAATGGGAATAAAGGGAGCTTTTTCTGGTTGGCTGCCAGTGATTAGTGGTGTTCTGCAGGGGTCTGTGTTGTGGAATTGATGACTTTGTGACTAAGTAGATGGAGAGGCAGGTAGTGTGGAGGAAACAGGGTGTCTGCAGATTAGAAGAATGGGCAAAGAATTGGCTTATGGAATATAGTGTAGGAAAGTGTATGGTCATACTCGTTGGTAAGAGGAATAGAGGCATAGACTATTATCTAAACTGGGAGAAAATTCAAAAATCAAAGGTGCAAAGGGACTTGGGAGTCCTTGTGCAGGATTCCTTCAATGTTAACTTGCAGTTTGAATCAGTGGTAAGGAAAACAAATGCAATGTTAGTTTTCATTTCAAAAGGGCTAGAATACAAAAGCAAGGATGTAATGCTGAGGCTTGATAAGGCAGTGGTCAGTCCATACTTGGAGAATTGTGAATGGTTCTGGGACCCTTATCTAAGAAAAATGTGCTGGCTTCAGAGATGGTCCAGAAGGGGTTTATGAGAATAATGGCAGGAATGAAAGGGTTAACATATGACGGTTGATGGCTCTGGGCCTGTACAATACTTGCTTGAGTTTAGAAGAGTAAAGTGGGATCTCATTGAAACCTAATTGAATATTGAAAGGTCTAGATAGAGTGGATGTTTAAAGGAAGTTTCCAAAAGTGGGTGAGTCTAGCACCAGAGGACAGAGCCTCAGAATAGAGGGACATCCCTTTAGAAAAGAACTTGCGAAAATTTCTTTAGGCAGAAGGTGGTGAATCTGTGGTGAAGAGTCTTGGCCCAAAATGTTGGCTATACTCTTTTCCATAGATGCTGCCTGACCTGTTGAGTTTCACCAGCATTTTGTTTTGGTTGGATTTCCAGCATCTGAAGATTTTCTCTTTATTGAGTACGGAAGATGGAACGTTATGTTGAAGTTGTATAAGACATTGGTGAGTCCTAATTTGGAGTATTGTGTTCAGTTTCGGCCACTTACCTACAGGAAAGATATAAACAAGATTGAAAGAGTGCAGAATTTCCGAGGATGTTGTCAGGCAGACCTTGAGAGCCTGAGTTATAAGGAATGATTGAACAGGTTTGGACTTTATTCCTTGGAACATAGAAGATTGAGAGATTTGATAGAGGAAAACAAAATTATGAAGAGTATAGATAGGGTAAATGTAAGCAGGCTTTTTCCGTTGAGGTTGGATGGGACTACAGCTAGAGCTACAACTAGAGCTCTTGGCTTAAGACTTAAAGGAGAAAAGTTTAAGGAGAACATGAAGAGAAACTTCTTCACTCAGAGGGTCATGAATGAGCTGCCAGCGTTAAGTGGTGAATGGGAGCTTGATTTGAACATTCAGAAAAGGAATATGGATAGTAGGGATATGGAGGACTATGGTCCTGGTGCAGGTTGATGGGAGTAGGCAGTTTAAATGGTTTCAGCAAGGACTGGATGGGTCGAAGGGCCTGTTCATGTGCTGCACTTCTCTGTGACTCTACCTGTGAGGCTATATTCAAGGAATTATGGTTCTGTATTCTGAGAAACCCTGTTCTATTGCATCCCCTCAATTCCCTTATTTCTACTCTCTCCCCCCACCATTCCTCGTGCTCTTCATTATGCCATCCCCTGGGGGGAGGGAGGCATGCATTTTATATTCTCACTGTTCCCTTTCCGAAGTTTTTCCTGAACTCATTGTCTTTTTGTTATACCTTCTATTTTGTTTTGAAGACCTCCTCATTGTCATGACTTTCACGGTGGGATTTGCAGACATCAGTTTATTCAGGCTGATGACATGTGCTTTGTGAAAGTTGACTAATCCAGCACTTGGAGCTAAATTTAGAGAACATGTGCCAATAGTACAGTGCAAGACATAAAATAGACTATAAGTTACAATAACAAATATAAAATATACTGTAAGAAGACATAGGAGCAGAATTAGGCCATTCAGCCCATCGTCTGCTCCGCCATTCCATCATGGCTGATTCCAGATCCCATTCAACCTCATACACCTGCCTTCTCGCCATATCCTTTAATACCCTGACCAATCAGGAAACAATCAATTTCCGCCTTATATATTCCCACGGACTTGGCCTTCACTGCAGTCAGTGGCAGAGCATTCCACAGATTCACCACTCTGTCTGAAAAACTTCCTCCTTACTTCTGTTTTAAAGGGTCGCCCCTCAATTTTGAGGCTGTGTCCTCTAGTCCTGGATACCCCCACCATAGGATACATCCTCCCCACATCCACCCTATCTAGTCCTTTCAACATTCGGTAGGTTTCAATGAGATCCCCCCGCACTCTTCTAAATTCCAGTGAGTACAGGCCCAAAGCTGCCAAACATTCCTCATATGCTAACCCCTTCATTCTGGAATCATCCTCATGAACCTCCTCTGGACAATGACAACACATGACAATGACAATGACCTCTCCAATGACAACACATCCTTTTTGAGATATGGGGCCCAAAACTGTTGACAATACTCCAACAAGAGAAAATCTGCAGATGCTGAAAATCTGAGCAACAGACACAAAAAGCTGGAGGAACTCAGCAGACCAGGCAGTATCAAAGGAGAAAAGTACATTCGACGTTTTGGGCAAGACAATTGAAACCCTTTGGCAAGACAATTCTCCAAGTGTGGCTTGACTAGTGTCTTATAAAGACTCAGCATTATCCTCTTGGTTTTATATTCTATTGCCCTGGAAATAAATGCCAACATTACATTTGCCTTCTTTACCACAGACTCAACCTGTAAATTAACCTTCTGGGAGTCTTGCACGAGTACTTGTGAGTTCCTCTGCACCTCTGATGTTTGAACCTTCTCCCCATTTAGATGATAGTCTGCACTATTGTTCCTTTTACCAAAATGCATTATCATACATTTCCCAACACTGTATTCCATCTGCCACTTTTTTGCCCATTTTTCCAATTTGTCAAAGCTGCATTGCTTCCTCAGCACTACCTACCCCTCCACCTACCTTTGTATCATCCACAAACTTTGCCACAAAGCCATCTATCCAATTATTGAAATCATTGACAAACAATGTGAAAAGTAATGGTCCTAATACTGACCCCTGAGGAACACCATTGGTCACTGACAGCCAACTGGAAAAGGCCCTCTTTATTCCCACTCGCTGCCTCCTGCCTGTCACCCATTCCTCTATCCATGCCAGTATCTTTCCTGTAACACCACAGGATTTTATCTTGTTAAGCAGTATCATGTGTGGCATCTTATCAAATGCCTTCTGAAAATCCAAGTAACTGCCATCCACTGCCTCTCCTTTGTCCACCCTGCTTGTTACTTCCTGGAAGAACTCTATCAGATCTGTCAGGCAAGCTTTCCCTTTACTGAAACCATGCTGACTTTGACTTATTTTATCATTAGTCTCCAAGTACATCAAAACCTCATCCATAATAATGGACTCCAACACTTTCCCAACCACTGAGTTTGGGCTGCAAAGGGTGATTGATAAGTTTGTGGCCTAAGGTAGAAGGAGTCAATTTTATAAAACCTGGCACATTTATTTTTCAACATAGTCCTCTCCTACATGTACACACTTAGACCAGTGGTCGTGGAGCATATGGATCCCTTCTTTGTAGAAGTGGTCCACAGCAGGGCTGATTGATAAGTTTCTGGCCTGAGGTAGAGGAATTGAGTTATTAACTTCACACTTTCTGCATTATCACTCAAAGAGTTGACCTTCACGTGCATGTAACAAGAGCGTCTTGGACCTCCAGGTGGTCCACAGCAGGGATGATTGATAAGTTTGTGGCCTAAGGTAGAAGGAGATGAGTTATACAGCTCCCGTTACGTGCACGTGCAGTTCAACTCTTCGAGTGAGTCTGCAGAAAGTTTGAAGTTAATAACTCATCTACTTCTACCTGAGGCCACAAATTTATCAATCATCGCATGCTGTGGACCACTTTCTGGAGGACCAAGACGCCAACTTTTACAAAGAAGGGATCCATATGCTCCACAACTGCTGGACTACGTGTAAACGTAGGAAAAATAAATGTACTAGGTTTTTATAAAATTAACTCCTTCTACCTTAGCCACGAACTTATCAATCATGCCTCAAACTGGCCTATAATTTCCTTTCTTTTGCTTTCTCCCCTTCTTAAAGAGTGAAATGACATTAGCAATCTTCCAGTCCTCTGGGACCATGCCAGAATCAAATGATTCTTGAAAGATCATGACCACTGCATCGATTATTTCTTCAGCAACCTATCTTAGGACTCTGGGATGGAGTCCATTTGGCCCAGGTGAATTATCCACCTTAAGACCTGTAAGTTTGCCTAACACTTCTTCCTTTGTAATAGCAATGTCACTCACTCCTGCTCCCTGACACTCACAGACCTCTGGCACACTGCTAGTGTCTTCCACAGTGAAGACAGATGCAAAGCACCCATTAAGTTCATCTAGCATTACTACCTCACCAGTATCATTTTCCGGTGCTCCAATATCTAATCTCACCTTTTACTTTCATATGACTGAAAAAGCTTTTGGTATCTTGCTTTATATTATTGGCTATTCTGCTGTCATAGTTCATCTTTTCCCTTCTTATAGCTTTTTTAGTTTCCTTTTGTTTGATTTTAAAAGTTTCCCGATCACCTAACTTCCCACTCCCTTTTGCTACCTTATATGCCTGTTTCTTGGCTTTTATGCAGTCCTTAACTTTCTCTGTCAGCCTGGTTGCCTCCCCCGTCATAGAATGTAGAAATCAACAGCACATTTCAGACCCTTTGGCCCACAGTGTTGTGCTGACCATATAACCAACTCCAGAAACTGCCTAGAATTATCCTATTGCATAGCCCTCTATTTTTCTAAGAGTCTCTTAAAAGACCCTATTGATCCACCTCTACCACCTTCACTGGCAATGCATTCCACACACCCACCACTCTGTGTGAAAAACTTACCCCTGACATCCTATCAGTGAGAATAGGAATAGGATGAGGTGGAGGGAAAATGGCTGAGGGATTGGAGCAGGGCGGAGAGATTCAGATTTCTGCATCACTGGGACCTCTTTTGGGGGCAGATGTGACCTGTACAAAAAGGACAGGTTGCACTTGAATCCCAGGGGGACCAATATCCTGGCGGGGAGGTTTGCTAAGGCTACTGGGGAGAGTTTAAACTAGAATTGTTGGGGGGTGGGAACCGAACTGAAGAGACTGGGGAAGAGGAGGTTAGCTCACAAATAGAGAAAGCTTGTAGAAAGGCGACAGGGAGGATAGGCAGGTGATAGAGAAGGGACGCACTCAGACCGAAGGCTTGAGATGTGTCTATTTTAACGCAAGGGGTATTGTGAACAAAGCAGAAGCGCTTAGACCATGGATCAGTACTTGGAGATATGATGTGGTGGCAATTACAGAGACTTGGATGGCTCAGGGAAAGGAATGGTTACTTCAAGTGCCGGATTTTAGATGTTTCAGAAAGGACAGGGAGGGAGACAAAAGAGGTGGGGGAGTAGCACTGTTGATCAAAGATAGTGTCATGGCTGCAGAAAAGGTGGACGCCATGGAGGGATTGTCTACGGAGTCTCTGTGGGTGGAGGTTAGGAACAGGAAAGAGTCAATAACTTTACTGGGTGTTTTTTATAGGCCGCCCAATAGTAACAGGGATATCGTAGAGCAGATAGGGAAACAGATCCTGGAAAGGTGTAATAATAACAGAATTGTCATGATAGGAAATTTTAATTTCCCAAATATCGATTAGCATCTCCCTAGAGCAAGGGGTATAGATGGGATGGAGTTTGTTAGGTGTGTTCAGGAAGGTTTCTTGACACAATATGTAGATAAGCCTACAAGAGGAGAGACGGTACTTGATCTGGTATTGGGAAATGAACCTGGTCAGGTGTCAGATCTCTCAGTGGGAGAGCATTTTGGAGATAGTGATCATAATTCTGTCTCCTTTACAATAGCATTGGAGAGAAATAGGAACAGACAAGTTAGAAACGCGTTTAATTGGAGTAAGGGGAACTATAAGGCTATCAGGCAGGAAATTGGAAGCTTAAATTGGAAACAGATGTTCTCAGGGAAAAGTACAGAAGAAATGTGTCAAACGTTCAGGGGATATTTGTGTGGAGTTCTGCATTGGTACATTCCAATGAGACAGGGAAGTTATGGTAGGGTACAGGAACCGTGGTGTACAAAGGCTGTAATAAATCTAGTCAAGAAGAAAAGAAAAGCTTACAAAAGGTTCAGAGAGCTAGGTAATGTTAGGGATCTAGAAGATCATAAGGCTAACAGGAAGGAACTTAAGAAGGAAATTAGGAGAGACAGAAGGGGCCATGAGAAGGCCTTGGCAAGCAGGATTAAGGAAAACCCCAAGGCATTCTACAAGTATTGAAGAGAAGGAGGATAAGATGTGAAAGAATAGGACCTATCAAGTGTGACAGTGGGAAAGTGTGTATGGAACCAGAGAAAATAGCAGAGGTACTTATTGAATACTTCAGTATTCACTATGGAAAAGGATCTTGGTGACTGTAGTGATGACTTGCAGCAGACTGAAAAGCTTGAGCATGTAGATGTTAATAAAGAGGACGTACTGGAGCTTTTGGAAAGCATCAAGTTGGATAAGTCGCCGGGACCGGATAAGATGTACCCCAGGCTACTGTGGGAGGTGAGGGAGGAGATTGCTGAGCCTCTGGCGATGATCTTTGTATCATCAGTGGGGACGGGAGAGGTTCCCAAGGATTGGAGGGTTGTGGATGGTGTTCCTTTACTCAAGGAAGGGAGTAGGGATAGCCCAGGAAATTATAGACAAGTGAGTTTTACCTCAGTGGTTGGTAAGTTGATGGAGAAGATCCTGAGAGGCAGGATTTATGAACATTTGGAGAGGTATAATATGATTAGGAATAGTCAGCATGGCTTTATCAAGGGCAGGTCGTGCCTTATGAGCCTGATTGAATTTTTTGATGATGTGACTAAACTCATTGATGAAGGAAGAGCAGTGGATGTAGTGTATATGGATTTCAGCAAGGCATTTGATAAGGTACCCCATGCAAGGCTTATTGAGAAAGTAAGGAATTCTGCATGGAGATCGGACACCAGTGGTGTTCTGGAACCCTTACTCTTTGTGATTTTTATAAATGACCTGGATGAAGAAGTGGAGGGATGGGTTAGTAAGTTTGCTGATGACACAAAAGTTGAGGGTGTTGTGGATAGTGTGGAGGGCTGTCAGAGGTTGCAACAGGACATTGATAGGATTTAAAACTGGGCTGAGAAGTGGCAGATGGAGTTCAACCCAGATAAGTGTGAAGTGGTTCATTTTGGTAGGTCAAATATGATGGCAGAATATAGTATTAATGGTAAGACTCTTGACAGTGTGGAGGATCAGAGGGATCTTGGGGTCCAAGTCCATAGGACGCTCGAAGCAGCTGCGCAGGTTGACTCTGTGGTTAAGAAGGCATGTGGTGTATTGGCCTTCATTAGTCATGGAATTGAATTTAGGAGGTAATGTTGCAGCTATATAGGACCCTGGTCAGACCCCACGGAGTACTGTCCTCAGTTCTGGTCACCTCACTACAGGAAGGATGTGGAAGCCGTAGAAAGGGTGCAGAGGAGATTTGCAAGGATGTTGCCTGGATTGGGGAGCATGGCCTATGAGAATAGGTTGAGTGAACTCGGCCTTTTCTCCTTGGGAGGCTTGTGGCTGTGATGGAGCTGGCTGTGTTTACCATTTCTGCAGTTTTTTCTGATCATGTGCATTGGCCGCTCCATACCAGACAGTGATGCAGCCAGATAGAATACTCTCCACGGTACACCGGTAGAAATTTGCGAGTGTCTTTGGTGACAGACCAAATCTCCTCAAGCTCCTTATGAAATATAGCTCACATTGTTACTGAAACAGGAAGCATTTGTAACACACACAAAATGCTGAAGGAACTCAGCGTTCGGCAGCATCGACGGAAAAAAGTACAGTCAACGTTTCGAACCAAGACCTTCAGCAGGACTGGAGAAAACAAGATGAGTAGATTTAAAAGGTGGGTGGAGGGGAGAGAGAAACACAAGGTGATAGGTGAAACCTGGAGGGGGAAGATGAAGTAAGGAGCTGGGAAGTTGATTGGTGAAAGAGATACAGGGCTGGAGAAGTGGGAATGTGATAACAGAGGACAGAAGACCATGGAAGCAAGAAAAGGGGGAGGAGCACCAGAGAGAAGCAATGGGCAGGTAAGGAGATAAGGTGAGAGAATGGTGAAGGGCTGGGGGTGGGGGGGGAGTTGCCATTGCCAGCAGTTTGGAAATCAATGTTCATGCCATCAGGTTGGAGGCTACCCAAACAGAATATAAGGTGTTGCTCCTCCAACATGAGTGTGACCTCACCACATTAGTAAAGGAGGCCATGGATTGACATATCAGAAAGGGAATGAGAGGTGAAATTTAAATGTGTGGACACCGGGAGATCCTGCTTTTTCTGGCAGATGGAGTGTAAGTGCTCGATGAAACGATCTCCCAGTCTACATCTGATCTCACCGATTTACAGGAGGCCACACTGGGAGCACAGGATATTGGTGAGACCCAATGTAGATTGTGAGACCGCCTCAGCAAGCATCTACACTCCGTCTGCCAGTGAAAGCATGATTTCCCAGTGGCTGTCCATTTTAATTCCACTTCCCACTCCCATTCTGAAATGCCAGTCCATGGCCTCCTCTACTGTTGCACTGAGGCCACACTCATGTTGGAGTAACAACACCTTATATTCTGCTTGGGTAGCCTCCAACCTGATGGCATGAACATCGATTTCTCAAACTTCCGGTAATGCGCCCTCCCTTACACCATTCTCTCACCTTATCTCCTAACCTACCCATGCCTCCCTCTGGTGCTCCTCCCCCTTTCCTTTCTTCCATGGCCTTCTGTCCTCTCCTATCAAACCCTCCCTTCTCCAGCCCTGTATCTCTTTCGCTAATGAACTTCCCAGCTCTTTACTTCATCTTCCCCCCCACCCCCCAGTTTCACCTGTCACCTGGTGTTTCTCTCTCCCCTCCCCCCACCTTTTAAATCTACTCCTCATCTTTTCTCTAGTCCTGCTGAAGGGACTCGGCCCAAAATGTCAACTGTACTTTTTTCCATAGATGCCTCCTGGGCTGCTAAGTTCCTCCAACATTTTGTTACTTGGACTTCCAGAATTTGCAGATTTTCTCTTGTTTATGAAGCATTTGTAATAATTAGCTATCAAGCCAGTTAACAACAATGACAACTTTTAAATGTGCACTGGTGAAGATCATGTGTATCTATGCAACAAAAGGATAGTGTACTGGCACAGCTTGTAAAACCATTAGACCATAAGACATGCAGTAAGACCAAATTAGGCCATTCAGTCCATCGAATCTGCTCCGCTATTCTATCCCATTTTCCCGCCTTCTCCCCGTAACCTTTGATATCTGATTAATCAAGAACCTATCAACTTGTGTTTTAAATCTACTCAATGACTTGGCCTCCAGAGCTGTTTGTGGCAATGAATTCCACAGATTCACCACCTTCTGGCTAAAGAAATTCCTCCTCAGGGACATCCTTCTATCCTGAGTTTGTGTCCTCTTGTCATTGAGATCTTCACATCGGAAAATTCCTCTCCACATCCACTGTATCTAGGCCTTTCAATATACGAAAGGTTTCAACTGAGATTGCATCTCATTCTTCTAAACTCCAGCAGGTACAGGCCCAGAGCCATCAAACACTCCTCTTACTTCAACCCTTCCATTCTCTGAACTATTTTCATGAATGTCCTCTGGACTGTCTCCAATGCCAACATATCATTTTTCTCTTAGATAAGAGGCCCAGAACTGCTCACTATAATCCAACTGCAGTGTCTCCTGGTTTTCAAGGTTCGATACTGCCCTTGGGCCTGTTTGTGTGGAGTTTGCATGTTCTCCTTGTGATTTAATGAGTCTCCTTTGGGTCAGTGGGTTAATTGGCATTACCCTCAGTGTGTGGGTGAGGGGTGTGTTCAGGGAGGGGGTAGTTGATGGGAATGAAATGGGATCAGTATAGGAGTGGTGTCAATGGTCAGAACAGACTCAGAGTTTTGATACTGTTTGGCTCCATAATATAGATTGGCAGAGAAGTGCAGGTGGAATTTATTCCAGACATGTGTGAGGTGCTGGCCTTTGTGAGATCCAACATAAAGGACAAGTACATAGTTAGTACAGTTCGGGTTTGGAATTCATTTCTGGTGCCCTCTATAAGGAAGTTTGTACATTCTTCCCAAATGCGTGTGGATTTCTTGTGGGTCTTCCAGCTTCCTCCCAAACTCCAAAGTCGTACCAGTTAATAGGTCCCGGGCAGTGCAGCTCAGTGGACTGGAAAGGCCTATTCCAAGTTGTACCTCTAAATAAACAAATAAAAATTTAACAGCATTGATGAACGAAGTGATCTGGGGGTCCAGTCAAAGTCGTGTAGCAGTTATTACAGCACAGGGCATTAGAGTTTGGAATTCAATTCTGACATCGTCTATAAGCAATTTGTCCACCCTGCCCATGGAACGCGTGGGTTTTCTCCCACAGTCCAACGTTGTATCGGTTAGTAGGTTAATTGTCCCATGATTAGGCGAGGGTTAAACTGGGTGTTGCACGAAGAGCCAGGAAGGCCGGTTCCGTGTTATTTCTCAAGCAATAGATAACTACATGGCTCCCTAAGTGTGGCCGATGTTGATAGGCTGGTATGCTTGCCATTATGAGTCGAGGCATTGAATACAAGAGCCAGGAAGTTACAGCTCTATAAAAACCTGGTCCAGACTCACCGAGATTGTTATGTTCATTCCAGGAAGGATGCGAGGCCTTGGAGAGAGTGCAGAGGAGGTTCACTGGGATGCTGCCTGGTTGCTCTGAGGAGAGAAAACTGGGCTTGATTTTTCCAGGATAGTGGAGGCTGAGGGCAGATTTGATAGAAGTTTATACAATGATTTTATTTTATTTAGAGATACAGGACAGAACAGGCCTAACAAGCCACACCACCCAGTAACCCACTGATTTAACCCTAGCCTAATCACAGATCAATTTATAATAACTAATTAACCTGTACACCTTTGGACTCTGGGTGGAAACTGGAGCACCTGGAGGTAACCCACTTGGTCACGTAAAGAAACTCCTTAAAGACAGCGCTGAAATCTCTGGAACACCTCGAGCTGCAGTCACGCTAACTGCTCTGTTTCCATGGAGCCCTGGGAGCTTTAATAGGAGTTTATAAAATTATGAGAGGTACAGAGTGAGTAAACAGCCAGTATCTTTTCCCCAGGATTGAAGGAGAGTGCAGGAAAGGTACAAAGGAGATGGTACAAAGTCTTTGATGAGCAAGACAGAAGAGCGGTGGGTTTGTGGAACATGTTTCCGGGGACGATGTGAGAGTCAGACAGCACAGGAGCATTAAACAGATTCTTCGATAAGCACGTGGGTATGCAGGGAAGGGAGGAATAGGGTTAATATGCAGTAAACAGGGATTGGATTAGGATGGGGAGGGGGGCATGGTAGCATATCAGTTTACTCCGCCAGCGCCCAGGGTTCGATTCCTGCCGCAGTCTGTAAGATGTTACCCCGTGACCACATAGTGTTTCCTCTTTGTGCTCTGGTTTTCTCCCACATTCCCAAGATGTACGGATTAGGGTTAGAAAACCATGGGTATACTATGTTGTCACCGGAAGCATGCTGACATTTGCGGACTGCCCCCAGCACATTCTCGGACTGTGTTGGTTGTTGACACAGCAACACTTTTCTTGTATGATTTGATGTTTTAAAGTGTATGGGACAAAGCTCTATTGTAACTGTTACTGCAGACACAATGCAGCACTAAAACACAAGAAGATAAAAAGCGCAGTAATAAAAACAGCACAATAAATATAAATACATAAGATAGCTTATTACACAGATTAGTTATATATCACTAAAGTTAATTAGTTGAACTGAAGAGCCCGCCCTGTGCTCTACTGTTCTATGTTCAATGACTACGGAACAGCTTCTGTTCCGTCATTATGATGATGGGTAAATGCAAGCAGACTTTTTCCACTGATGTGGAGTGAGGGGTCATGGATTAAGGGTGAAAGGTGCAATATTGAAGGGGAACTTCTTCACTCAGAGGGTGGTGAGAGTGTGGAACAAACTGCCAACAAAAGTGGTGGATGGGGGTTTGATTTCAACATTTAAGAGAAATTTAGATAAAGACATGGATGGGAGAGTTATGGTCCAGGTGCAGGTTGATAGGACTAGGCAGAATAATAACTCAGCATGGACTAGGTGGGCTGAAGGGCTAGATGGATGATGAGAGGCATTGATCATGTGGATAGTCCAAGGCTTTTTCCTAGGGCTGAAGTAGCTAACATGAGAGGGCACAGTTATAAGGTGCTTGGAAATAGGTACAGAGGAGATGTCAGCAATATTCCCTCTAATCGTTGCGTGCAAAGATCTTATGTTGTGCAAATTTTTTTCCTGTGACAAAAGCTGACGACAGTGGTGGAGGCAGATACGATAGGGTCTTTTAAAAGACTCCTGGACAGGTATATGGAGCTCAGAAAGATAGAAGGCTATGGGTAACCCTGGGTAATTTCTAAGGTAAGGACATGTGTGGCACAGCATCGTGGGCCGAGGGGCCTGTATTGCACTGCAGGTTTTCTGTATATTTCTGTTTCTGCACTGTAGTGCTCAATGACTATATTTTATGTATAGGTACGTCACGGGGTAAGAGCTTGTTATGATTCACTGAGAACCGCACAATGTGCAGAGAGCTGAGAAATGAAAGATCTAAACTGAAATTCCTCTTTTATTTCTAGGGCACAGTTGGAGGAGTTGGTCAGCCAGGATTTCCTGGTCTTCGGGTACGTAAAACTCAGATATACAACTTCAACTCAAATTTGATGTAAAGTTAATTATGGGGGTAACGTGACACCAGCATTTATCTCTCATCCTGAGCTGACCACTGAGAAGGTGGCTATGAGCTCCCTCCAGGAACCACTGCAGTCTGTCAGAGTAATGTGCTGGTGGGTAGGGAGTCTCAGGGTTTGGACCCAGTGCCTGAGAAGGTGGCTATGAGCTCCCTCCAGGAACCACTGCAGTCTGTCAGAGTAATGTGCTGGTGGGTAGGGAGTCTCAGGGTTTGGACCCAGTGCCTGAGAAGGTGGCTATGAGCTCCCTCCAGGAACCACTGCAGTCTGTCAGAGTAATGTGCTGGTGGGTAGGGAGTCTCAGGGTTTGGACCCAGTGCCTGAGAAGGTGGCTATGAGCTCCCTCCAGGAACCACTGCAGTCTGTCAGAGTAATGTGCTGGTGGGTAGGGAGTCTCAGGGTTTGGACCCAGTGCCTGAGAAGGTGGCTATGAGCTCCCTCCAGGAACCACTGCAGTCTGTCAGAGTAATGTGCTGGTGGGTAGGGAGTCTCAGGGTTTGGACCCAGTGCCTGAGAAGGAATGATGATAGATTTCCCTGTCAGGGTGTTGTGTGACTGGGAAGGGAACCTGTGGGTAGTGGTATTCCCCTGCACCTGCTGCCTATGTTCTTCTGGCCGGGAGAATGGGTGGGTTTGGATATAAGACCATTTGACCAGAAGATCATATGTTCAAGTTAAATTATCATTCAACTATACACATGAATATAGCCAAATTAAACAGCATTCCTGCAAGGCCAAGGTGCAAAAGACATTACCAACAGCACACAGCACATATAGCACATATGGTTACAATAGCATATTGCCCTGGTTCGTATTTTAACTGTTCTGCTGTAGGGATTTCATTTTGGCAGTTCTGTAAGAGCAGTCTGTTCTGCTTTCAGCCAGTTTGGATTATTGTTGAAGATAAGGGATGATGAGGAATGTGTGCCATCCATTTAGGGGGAGGTTTTCTTGGTGAGGCGTAGTAAGGTTGGTCTTGGGATCTTGTTCAGTGGGGGTTGCAGAGAGAGGACACTGAGGAGAACCGGTTGTAGCGTACGATCCGGTGGGAGACCCGTTTGTTCGAGATGGATTGCGACATTCAGAATGTGGTGTGGGCGTACACGCTGACCGAGGGCCTAGTGTGCGAGTGACAGAGAAATTTAAGGTGAGCTCCAACTTGTGCACATTTGACTGTTTAATTAGAATGAGCCCTTTTCTCTTTGTTGTGTTATTTTTTACTAACCTTTTAGTTAAGAGTCATAAATATAATTCCTTTAATCAGCATAAATTCCTTTAATTTATGCAGTGTACTGTCTGTTATTTTTTTGGCACTAATTTGAAAGAGGGTAACAAGTTACACAGCATCACACAAGCCAGGGTTTAGGATGGGCCTGGACCTCAATCTCCCGAGTTTGGCGGGACTGGAGCGTATCTTCCCTAGACTTACACGGACAAGGAAACCAGGATGTTTCACATACAGTCATACAAAATAATAATATAGACAAAGTACCTGAGTGGCAAGGCCTGTAGAATGATGGTGCACGGGACATAGGAGCAGAATTAGGCCATTCAGCCCATTGAGTCTATTCCACAGTCCATCATGGCTGATTTATTATCCCTTTTAACCTCATTCTCCTGCCTTCTCTTCAAGAACATATCAACCTTTGCTTTAAATACACTCAATGACTTGGCCTCCACAGCCACCCATGGAAATGAGTTCCACAGATTCACTATTCTCTGGCCAAAGAAATACCTCCTCTTGTCTGTTCTCAGTGGATCTCCCTCTATTCTGAGACTGTGTTCTCTGGTCCCAGACTCACTCACAGTAGGAAACATCCTCTCCACGTCCGCTCTATATAGAGACACCAGAGGAGCTTCCTCCCTCAAATGATGGAGCGTATTTGTATCTGCACTGCCATTCCATTGTGGCTGATGCATTCTCTCTCTCAACACATTCTCCTGCCTTCTAATCATGAGCATATCAACCTTCTCATTAAATACACCGGTAATGCCACAGCCATCTGTGGCAATGTGACATGGTGGATTTTGGAGGGTCTGTCAGAGTAACCGTGATGTGTTTTGTAAATGGTGCACACTGTAGCCACTTTGTGCCAGTGACGGAGGGGTGAATGATCAGCCCAGTGGGTGTAGCCATGATCAAGGAGTCCTACCCATTCAGATCTGTGTTCCTTCTCACTCATAATGGACTATCTAACCTGGACCCACAACACCTCCTCACTACTCAGGAAGACACAGCAGCGTCCACACTTTCTGAGGAGACTGAGGTGTGCAGGGCTCCTCACCTCCATTCGACAGGAGCACCATGGAGACTGTCTGTCTGTCTGCATCATTGTGTGGTACGGAAGCTGCAAGGCATCAGACTGCAAGACCCTGCAGAGGACAGTAAAGAACGCCGAGAGGCTCATCAAGTCTTCTTTCCCCCATTTACCAGGATCATTGCAGACAGAGGGCCTGAAGCATTGCTGAGAATTCTTAACACTTGTCCCACAATCTCTTTGACTCACTACTGTTGGGAAGGAGGTACGGGAGCATCAAGACTAGGACTGTCAGACTGGATAACAGCTTCTTTCCTCAGGCTGGGAGACTAATGAGTACCTTGCCACCACCGAGGTCTCGTCATTAGGACAGCGAGCTGTTTCCCTGTTTACCTGTGTTGCACTTTGCAACATAGTGGGACATGAGCTCCCACTATTGATTAAATGTTCCCAATGAGGTGCATCTCAAATAGCCTCTGACAACCAAATTCACATTCTGGCCTTCATTTTTATTTTTAGAATCTTTTTATTGGTACATAATCTTCTGCAGCTATAAAATGATACAAAACTTCAACAGATTAATATGTATACAATTAATAAAGCTGAAGAAAAAAAAGCTGATCATAAAATATAAAAATGGGAAAAAAATGTTATATATATAGAAAAAAGAAGGAAAAAAAAAGAACCCCATCTAACTAGGAAAAAAACCCACTAACTACAAAAAAAAAGGACAAAAACCATTAGGAATCAACCCCCTGGAGCAATACGTCTTACCACCAACTAAATATAAAAAAAGAGTCATCTACCGCCATTTCATATTTATATAAAAACAAATAAAATTGGAAGGAAACCATATAGCTTAATTCAAATTAAATGATAACATTTGGCAAAAGAACCCAATCTTCTCTCAAAATCGAATCGAGGATCAAAAGTTCTACTTCTAATTTTTTCCAAACTAAGACATAACATTACTTGAGAAAACCATTCAATTAATGTAGGGGAAGAAATATCTTTCCATTTTAATAAAATAGCCCTTCTTGCCAGTACTGTAACAAATGTAATTACATGTTGATCTGAAGATGAAATACCCTGAATATGATGCGGAACTATTCCAAATAGAAGTCAGTCTATTAGGTTGTAAATTAATTTTCAGAGCTTTAGAAATCGTAGAAAATAAAGATTTCCAAAATGACTTTAATGAAGAACATGACCAGAGCATATGTGACAAAGTAGCTACTTCAGTTTTACATCTATCGCAGCAGTTGTCTATACTAGGAAATATTTTAGATAGTCTCTCCTTTGTTAAATAATAACGGTGAACAATTTTAAATTGAATTAAACAATGATTGGCACAGACAGAAGAAGAATTTACGTTTTTCAAAACTTGAACCCAATCTTCATTAACAAAGGTCATATTAAGTTCTCTCTCCCAATCTTGTTTAATCTTTAGTGATAGGTTCTCTTTTTGTAACAAAAATAAATTATAAATTCTGCTAATGGAACCTCTCACTAAAGGATTCAATTTCAAAATGGTATCCAACAAATCAGATTCTTGCAAATATGGAAACTTAGGTAAATATTGTAGAAAATGTCTAACCTGAAAATATTGCAAAAAATGTGTATGAGCGAGAGAAAATTTATTAATGAATTCCTCAAAAGTTATCAATCGACCATCACAAAATAAATCTGTAAAAGAATGGATTCCTTTATTTTTCCATAGAAGAAAAATGGGGTCAGTTGTTGAGGGTCTAAATGAAAAGTTTTGATACAAAAATCCAGACAACTTACATTGTTTAAAATTTTAAAAATTACAAAACTGGACCCAAATCCGTAGGGATTGTTTAATAACTAGATAAAGATTTAAATTTGGAATTTTAGAGAGCTGTAAAGGTAATGAAGCTCCTAAAATTGGAGTTAAATGAAATTGTTTAACCACTTTTAATTCCAAATCAACCCATAATGGTTTTTGGTTCTTATCAAGCCAATATAACGAAAAACATAACTATCTAATATTCACAGCTCAATAATACAGTCTTAAATTAGGAAGTGCAAGTCCACCATCTTTTTTAGATTTTTGTAAATGATAGTTATTAATTCTTGGTCTTTTATTGTTCCAAATAAAGGAAGAAATAAGAGAGTCAATTTGATCGAAAAATTTTTTAGTTAAAAAGATAGGTATATTTTGGAAAATATATAAAAATCTAAGTAAAATCATCATTTTCACAGCATGAATACGACCTATTAAACAAAAAGTAAGTGGATTCCATCTAGAAAATAGTCGTTTCATGAAGTCCATTGAAGGAACTACATTCGCTTTATAGAGATTTTTATATTTTTTAGTAATTATAATACCTAAATATCTACAAACGTTTGTAAATGTATTAACAATTTTAAAAGGAATATCATTATATATACTAACAGGGACACTTAATGGAAACTTTTATTCAAGTTAAGTTCATATCCTGAAAATTTACCAAAATCTTTAAGTGTTTCCAAAAGATTAGGAATTGATTCCTCAAGATTTGAAATAAAATCCAAGAGATCATCTGCATAAAGAGAAATCTTATGTATGGTTCCATTCATAGAGATATGAATATTTTTAACTTCACGTGGTGTTATAGCTAAAGGCTCCAATACAAGATTAAATAATAAAGGACTTGATGGACATCCTTGTCTAGTGCCATGAGTAAAAGTGAGTAAAAAGATCGACAGTTATTAGTAATGACTGTGGTAACAGGATTCTAATAAATCATTTGAATCCATCTATTGAAATTATTACCAAAACCGAATTTTTCTAATACTTTAAACAAATACGGCCACTCAACTCTATCAAATGCCTTTTTTTTTAAATCTTGAATCTTGAAATATCTTTTCTGCATTGAGAGAGATAACACATTGAGGTTGTTTAGATAATGATGAATATATTATGTTCATCAATCTCCGAACGTTAGATAAAGAATAACGGCCTTTAATAAAGCCTGTTTGATCCATAGAAATGATTTTAGTTAAAATATTTTCCAAGCGATTAGCCATTACTTTAGAGAGAATTTCTGCATCCACATTTAATAACGAAATAGGCCTATATGATGAACATTCAACAGGACCTTTATCTTTTTTAAGAATTAAGGAAATAGATGCTTCATAAAAAGAAGGTAAATTACCCTTCTTAAAGGATTCATGAAATATTTCCAAAAGATACGGAGAAAGCAATCTTTCAAATATTTTGTAAAATCCCACTGAATAACCACCAAGTCCAGGAGCTTTACCTGATTGCATTGATAAAATAGCTTTCTGAATTTCATGCTCGGTAATTGGAGCATCAAGCAACTGTTGATCTTCAACAGAAATTTGTGGAAATTTTATCTTATGTAAAAAAGCCTTCATTTTGGAGGAATCTGCAGGAAATTGAGATCTATAAGATCAGAGTAAAAATCTTGAAAGGTATTATTAATGTCCTCATGGTTACTTGCTATATCTCCATTATTTTTATGAATCTTTAAGATTTGTCTTTTAGCTCTAACTGCTCTTAATTGGGAAGCTAAGAGTTTATTATTTTTATCCCCAAAAATATAAAATTGACTTTTCAATTTAAGCAAATATCCTTCAATAGGATATGTTAGTAATAAATTATACTGTGATTGTAATTCTACTCTTCTTTTAAATGAAACATTTGGAGAGATTGCATTGATATTATCTAATTCTTTAATTTGTTTAGAGATTTTATCTAATTCTATTCTTGTTTGTTTCTTCAGTTTAGCTACATATGAAATAATTTGACCACATAAATAAGCTTTTAATGTATCCCAAATTACTAACTTAGAGACGTTTCCTATATCATTAAAGAGAAAAAACTCTTTTATCTGAGCTTCGATAAACCCAACAAATTCTGAACTTCATAATAAATGTTCTGGAAAAGGCCAAAATGGTCTGGCAGGAACAACATCTTTCAGTTCAAATACTAAGTTTAAAGGAGCATGATCAGAAATAGCATTCACATCATACTCACATTTCTGAACATTGAATAAAAGTCGAGGGCCAACTATAAAATAGTCGATTCTCGAATATTTATTATGAACATGTGAGAAAAAAGAGTATTCTCTATCACTAGGATGCATATGCCTCCAGATCTCAATTAAACCAGAATCAATTAAAAAGGAATTAATAAGTGATGCAGAACGATTAGGGAGTTGATATTTGGATGATGACTTATCCATTAAAGGATTTAGACAAGTATTAAAATCACTACCCATTAATAACATATATTCATTTAAATCAGGTAATAAAACAGTTTTAAAAATGAGGGATCATCAACATTTGGTCCATAAATATTAACTAAAACAATTTTCCTGTTACAAATTATTCCTTTAACAAACAAAAATCTACCATTAATATCAGCTATAATATCCTCCTGATTAAAAAGAATATTGGAATCAATAAAAATAGAGACACCTCTAGTTTTACTCTGTGAGTTTGCATGAAACTGAGGACCCTTCCAAAATTTAAAAAATCGATTTTTATCCCATAACCTGATATGCATCTCTTCAGCAAAGATTATATCAGGCTGGAATCGGTTAATAACTTTAAATGTTTTCTTATGCTTAATAGGATGATTCCAACCGCGAACATTCCAAGCTAAAACATTTAACTGTTTAGACATCATCATGGAACTTTGTATCTAAAAACAATAGTTAGACGCATGTCAGGATAGGGTAGTCGAAAATGGCGGAGATGAACAACAATAAAAATAATTGGTGTATGCTCTGGGATTCCATAATGGGGAAAAAAAAGAAAAAAAAACACCCAAACTACAAAGCCCAGAAACAAGTCGATATCAATCGACGCAAGCCCCAAGAAAGGCATAGATGCAGATACAAACTCTGCCTACCTGAGTAAGAAAAGAGAAAGAAAAAAATCTCTGTCTCCCTCTACCAAACATAAAACTCATTACAGTCGACATATATCTCAATATAATTAACTTGGAAGGAAAGTGTTTTTCCTGTAAAAACTAAACGACCTTCAATTGAAAGTAATCTTTATAACATTAGATAAGGGAAGAAAAACACATCCAAAACAATTCTTGAAATATTTACACAGAAGTAAAACAATCGCCATCTTTAAATTGTCTGGTCTATCTTTAAAACATAAAGAAATCCAAATAATTACTTAAAAAAATCTTTACAAAAGCATACAAAACAAAAAAAAATTAATTCATTTAAATGCTGCAGAAAAAAAAATCTAAATGGTTCAAGCTTATTACAGTCTATCAACAGTTCTCCCTCTGTGTCTGCTGAAAGTGAAGCTGTCCAAGCCAGTCTTCTTCAGAGATAATTATGTATCTTAAGGTAAAGACTTCTGTAACCATCAGATCTTCCAATCTCATCACTCCTTACACCGCGAGACAATCAAGCCATTATAAATCATTCAAGCTTCAGGCTTCAGACTCGTCATTGGATGCGTTGGATAACGAATTAATAAAACTCAGTGCTTCAACTGGATCATCAAAAATATGAAAGCCAGACTTTTTGACAAAAAGCCTTAATTTCGCTGGATACTGAAGCAGTGGAAAGAGCTTTTTCTCATATGCTGATTTCATAACCGATGCAAATCCATCATGCTTCTTAACAATTTTGCATGGAAAATCTTCAAAAAAGCGAATGTCTGAATTCTGATACTGAAAAAGTCTTTTTTTCCTCGCAAGCTTAATAATACCGTCTTTGTCTCTGAAACGGAGAAAACGCACAACAATATGTCTGTTTTTACCTTGATGCAAAAATTTTAAAGTGCCGATTCTGTGAGCCATTTCAATATCTGAAAGGCTGTAAACAAACCTCCGGAAGTAAAGACTGAAACATTTTTGCGAAATAATCCAGTGTGTCGGCCGATTCTGATTTCTCTTTTAGTCCAACAATTCGAATATTATTCCGACGTGATCGAGCTTCGAGATCAACGATCTGTTGTTGGGCTTTTTCCAAATGAGAAGAAAGATCAGCAGCATTTTGACTAACTTCTTTAAGATCAAGGCTCAAAGAGTCAACTTTTCCTTCGAATTTCTCTTTTAGTTGAGTTATCTCAATGCTGATATTGCTGATGTGAGATTCTAGTCTCTTTACCCGGTGGCGGGGTGGGGGGGGGGGGGGGTCCTCCGAGAACTCATCAGCTTTTTTGGGCTTTCCATTACCCAGGTCTAGATTTCTTTTGGTGCTTCTGAGAGTAGCCATAATTATAACTGTTATTCTACAGATCCGACTGAATGAAGTTGAAATTTCAAAGTTTAAGTCGGAAAAGGGAGAGATTAAAGGCGGACAAGAAGTGACTGTGTCTTACATGTCCATAACCGGGAGGCAGAGACATCCTGCCCTTCCTATGTGGCTTAGCTACTAAGCCGGGCAGAAATCTAACCAAATCAAGTTTAATTATCATTCAAACCGTACATAGATACGGCTGAACGAGACAGCGACTCTCTAGGGCCAAGGAGCAAAACATACAAAATAGCAAGCAAATTTAAAAATAGTGAGTAACATTCAAAAAGAAAGTAGCATAATTCAAAACAGTGAGCAAAGAAGCATATTCATTCAAAAAAAAATCTATATAGTCCTAGATCCTGAGCGCCAATGTCTGGCAATCAATGTACAGACACATGCAATCCAGCCTGTCATTCCACCGCACAGACAGCGGAGGGCAGCACTGACGGGTGGGACCAGGCCACAGGCGAGCTCATCAGGCTGGCACTTCCGTGTCTTTCACCTGGTCTACTGCAGTGGGCAAGCTTGAGGCTTGAGGCCCTGTTGTTGTGACAACTGAGGGAGCACAGCTTCCATGTTGACTGTCCATCCACCAGGCAAGGGTAACGGGCTCGTGGCAACTTGCATTATCTCTGACCAACGGAGTGTAGCGATTGGAAGTGAAATGGCAGAGACAATCCCCCATGCTAACGCTACACCAAATCCAATGTTTCTGAGTAGCGGGCAGCAACATGGTCTGCAGCCAGGTCAGGTCTGCTCCTCCGAACTCAAACCGGCTCCTCCAAACCCAAACCGGCTCCTCGGAACCCAAACCAGCTCCTCCAAACCCAAACCGGCTCCTCACAACCCAAACCGTCTCCTCCCAAACCCAAACCGGCTCCTCCGAACCCAAACCGGCTCCTCCGAACCCAAACCGGCTCCTCGGAACCCCAAACCGGCTCCTCCCAACCCAAACCGGCTCCTCCCAACCCAAACCGGCTCCTCCGAACCCAAACCAGCTCCTCCGAACCCAAACCGGCTCCTCCCAACCCAAACCGGCTCCTCCCAACCCAAACCGGCTCCTCCCAACCCGAACCGGCTCGTCCGAACCCCAAACCGGCTCCTCCCAACCCGAACCGGATCCTCCGAACCCAAACCGGCTCCTCCCAACCCAAACCGGCTCCTCCCAACCCGAACCAGCTCCTCCCAAACCCAAACCGGCTCCTCCCAAACCCAAACCGGCTCCTCCCAACCCAAACCGGCTCCTCCAAACCCAAACCGGCTCCTCCCAAACCCAAACCGGCTCCTCCCAACCCAAACCGGCTCCTCCCAACCCAAACCGGCTCCTCCCAACCCAAACCGGCTCCTCCCAACCCAAACCGGCTCCTCCAAACCCAAACCGGCTCCTCCCAAACCCAAACCGGCTCCTCCCAACCCGAACCGGCTCCTCCCAACCCGAACCGGCTCCTCCCAACCCGAACCGGCTCCTCTGATCCCGAACCAGCTCCTCCGAACCCGAACCGGCTCCTCCCAACCCGAACCGGCTCCTCCCAACCCGAACCAGCTCCTCCCAACCCAAACCGGCTCCTCTCAACCCGAACCGGCTCCTCCCAACCCGAACCGGCTCCTCCCAACCCGAACCGGCTCCTCTGAACCCAAACCGGCTCCTCTGAACCCCAACTGGCTCCTCCCAAACCCAAACCGGCTCCTCCCAACCCAAACCGGCTCCTCTGAACCCCAACTGGCTCCTCCCAAACCCAAACCGGCTCCTCCCAAACCCAAACCAGCTCCTCCCAACCCAAACCGGCTCCTCTGAACCCCAACTGGCTCCTCCCAAACCCAAACCGGCTCCTCCCAACCCAAACCGGATCCTCCCAACCCAAACCGGCTCCTCTGAACCCCAACTGGCTCCTCCCAACCCAAACCGGCTCCTCCCAACCCGAACCGGCTCCTCCCAACCCGAACCGGCTCCTCCGACACACTGGCAGGCTCCTCTGACATCCTGACTAGCTCCTCTGACATTCCAGCCAGCTCCTTCAACACCTCGGCCAGCTTCACCGATATCCCGACTGGCTTCTGTGATATCCTAGTGGGCTCCTCCGATATTGTGACTGGGTCCTCGGACATCCTGACTGGCTCCTTGGATATCCCAACAGGCTCTTCCGATATCCCGACCGGCTCTTCAGATACTCCAACCAGCTCCTGCAATGACCCGACAAGCTCCTTCAATATCCTGGCCGGCTCCTTCAACATCCCAAGCAGCCCCCTTGACATCTCTGGCGTCTCTTTCACCAACACCACCAGGAACCGTTTCTACTGACAGGGGAAGGAGCAAAGACAGGTTATCAGTTGCTTTTGGCAGATGGGGCTTGTCTGCTGTGGTTGACATCTCATCTCAGAGATTGAAAATTCTGATCTCAAACCTCCACTGCCTTGTTGCTAAACCCACTCAAAGGGAAGGCTTCAGGAATAAACCCTGAGGAGAGGTCCGGAGCTGGAGTCCTACATTGAGTTCAACGCTGACTGGCAACTCCTGCGATGCCGCTGGTGCCAAACGGTATCAGTCTCTGACGTTCCTTTGGGTTCATCAGCTGCGTGGAGAGGTTGAGCCTGCTGCGTCTGCCACAGCTTGCTCCCCATATCTTACTGCCCTGGCTTGTGTATCACATAGACAGCTAGGATACAGCATCCATGGTCAACCCTGACCAATGGAGGACCTGCTTCTGTAGCCACAGGTCTCAGTCCAGCTGAACAAGCTGGCCAGACCATCAACCAACATGGTGCCACCCGCTCAGTACCTCCCTAGCAAGGTGAATTTCTAGCAAGTGTTCTTTTGTCTGAATCCCAGATAGTTTAGGATTAAATTGGTAAATTATTTTATTATTGTCACACGCACTGAGGTAGAGTGAAAAGTTGCCTTACATACTGTTTATACAGATCACGTAAAGGGTGCCACAATAGTGTAGCGGTTACCATGATGTTATTACAGCTCAGGGCGTTGGAATTCGGAGTTCAGCTCCAGCGTCTCATGTAAGGAGTTTGCACGTTCTGTGTGGGTTTCTCCAGGAATTCGGAGTTCAGCTCCAGCGTCGCCTGTAAGGAGTTTGCACGTTCTGTGTGGGTTTCTCCAGGAATTCGGAGTTCAGCTCCAGCGTCGCCTGTAAGGAGTTTGCACGTTCTGTGTGGGTTTCTCCAGGAATTCCGGTTTCTTCCCACTGCCCAAAGATGTACCGGTTAGGAGGTTAATTAGTTATTGTAAATTGTCCTGTGATTAGCATACGGTTATATCATGGGTTGCTGGCGGCACAGCTTGAAAGGCTGGCAGGGCTTGTTCCGGGCTGTATCTCTAAATAATTACTACTTTGCATTGAGGGAAAACAGTAACAGAATGCAGAATAAAATGTTACGTTGCAGAGAAAATGTTCCTGAAACATTGAATGTGTCTTCAAGCTCCCATACCTCCTCCCTGATGGTAGCAATGAGAAGGGGGTATGTTCTGCGTGATGGGTTTGTCCTCCTTACTGAAGGAAGTCACCATTTTAGGGCATTATTTTTTGGTCTATCCTTGATGCTGCAGAGGCTTCTGCCTGTGATAGAACTAACCAAGTTTGCAACTCTCTGGAGCCTTTTCTGATCCTGTGTATTGGCCCTCCCATACCAGATGGTGATGTAACCAATTGGAATGCTCTCCATGATGCATCTACAGACATTTGGTGACATTCCAAATCTCCTCAAACTCCTAATGAAATATAGCTGTTGGCATGCCTTCTTTGGAAATGCATCAATATGCTAGGACCAGGGTACAGTAGATCTTCAGAAATGTTGACACCCAGGAATATGAAACTGCTCACCCTTTCCTCTGCTGATCGCTCGATGAGGACAGGTGAGTGTTCCCTCGACTTCCCCCTCCTGAAGTGCACAATCAATTTCCTGGTCTTACTGACGTTGAGTGCAAGGTTGTTGTTGTGACACCAGTCAACCAACTGATCTACCTCACCCCAGTACACCTCCTTGTCACCATCTGAAATTCTGCCAACGATGGCTTTGTCACCGGCAAGTTTATAGATGGTGTTTGAGCTGTGCTTAGCCATGCAGTCATGGGTACAGGGAGAGTAGAGCAGTGGACTAAGCACACATCACTGAAATGTGCCTCTGTCGACTGTCAGTGAGGAGGAGGTGTTACTTTTGATCCGCACTGTCTGTGGCCTCCCGATGAGGAAGTCAAGGATCCAATTTTAGACGGAGGTACAGAGGTTAAGGTTTTGAAGCTTGTTAATTGAAAATCCGGATTTCAAAGTCACATTCGAGTTGTTACCTCCATCCCATTCATCCTGCATTGAGTGATGGTATCCATTGAATAGACACTTCCTGCCAGGATATCACGATGCAACTCCAGTTTCCTTTTATGTTTTTAAACATTAAAAGCCTTTTAAAATGAATTTGTCAAGATTGGCTTGTAAAGCCTTGGCCTCCAGTCAACCGTGGGTTGTCTGCAGATGTTACGTCCTCATAGCTGTTCTGGAGACGAGCTCAGAACTGTGAATTGCCAGAGGGAATCTTGCCAGCAGCCAAATGCCTTGCAAAGTGCCGCTGTTAAGGCAGGAACTTCAAACACAGTTACTGGAGGAGTGGATTTGAACTGTGAAATGATTTTGCACAGAAGGAGGCTGCTTGTCTCAATGTGTTCTCACCCTTGGCTGTCCATCTGGAGATGCGCTCTGTTCCTTGGAGCAACTGACCGCCAGAACTGATGCTTGGAGTAGCCTGTTCTTTTCCCTCGCATCGACAGCCGAGCAACATGACAGAGGATTTGGATCTCTGCTGGATTGGAAGGGCTGATAACTCTTGGGAAGGAGCAAAATCTCGAATTCAGGACTGAGCGCAGTTTTCAGGGAAAGATTCAGGGATTAGATTTCTGCAAATTCAATCAAGATGAAAGAGCAGGGTCACTGAACTCAAGTCACACAGCACAAGAACAGGCCTTTCTACCCACTGAGCATGACTGACAATAAACCACCCATTCACACTGATCCCATGCTGATGTCCTGATGAAGAGTCTCAGTCCAAAATGTCGATTGATCTCCTGATGAAGGGTCTTGGCCCGAAATGGTGACTGCATTTCCATAGATACTGCCTGACCTGCGGAGTTCCTCCAGCATTTTGTCTGTGTTGCTCTGGATTTCCAGCGTCTGCAGAATCTCTTTTGGCAATACTTGAGGACCTGAGTTGTCAGGAAAGGTAGAATAGGGTAGGACTTTATTTTCTGGAGTGTAGGAGAATGAGGGGAGATTTGTTAAGAGATATACAAAATTATGAGGTATTTAGATAGAGTTAATCCTTTCTTTTTATATCTTTTTTATTAATTTTCAAACAAAACATAGAAGAAAAACAACAAATAGAGAGAGCTTGAGAGTACATAATTAATAAGGCCAAAATACAAATGCAAACAGTTGATAACACGGATATAGTAATCTCCCAAACTCATACTGTATTTACATATTAAAAAAACTAACAAACAAAAATTAACCTAACCAACCGGGGCTGTTGTATCATATCAGGTATACACTGTAGCTTCAATAACTCCACACCTCTTTCCAAATCACTGAGAGTGATAGAAGAACAGTTCGGGAAAGGTCAGTTTAACTCATATGAAAATGTTGAATAAATGGTCTCTAGGTTTCTTCAAACTTGACCAAAGGGTCAAAAATGATGCTCAGACAAGATATAATTTGTGAAAACCATTGAAATGTAGTTGGGGGATTAATTTCTTTCCAGTTCAGTAGAATGGATCTTCTGGCCATTAATGTAACAAATACAATCATCCACCGAGTTGAAGGGGAGATAGAGTTAATTCAAGCTGGCTTTTTCCACTGAGGTTGGGTGAGGCTGCAACTACAGGTCATTGGTTAAGGGTGAAAGGTGAAAAGTTTAAGGGGAACATGAGGGGAAACTTCTTCACTCAGAGGGACATGAAAGTGCAGAATGAGCTGCCAGCACAAGTGGTGCTTGTGAACTTGATTTCAACATTTAAGAGACGTTTGGATAGGTACATGGATCGTAGAGGTATGGAGGTTTATGGTCTGGGTGCAGGTCAATGGGAATAGGCAGTTTAAATAATTTGGCACAGACTAGATGGGCCCAAGGGCCTATTTCTGTGCTGTACTTTTCTATGACTCTATGACGCTGAAGGTTTAGTGGGATATGGGCACAAGCACAGATAAATGGGGTTAAATCAGTCAGACTACTCACTCAGCATTGATAAGATTGGCCAAGGGGCCTGCTTCCATCCTCAGTGACACCGTTGTCCATGTTGTCAGTAACCACAGTTCACATCTCTTCCCATGCAGGGTGATGTGGGTCCTCAAGGGTCAGCTGGTCTCCCCGGAATCCCAGGACCTCAGGTACCATTTCTAAACCACAATTCTATATGATCTTTGAAGAATTGTTCTTCCAACAGGTGGCTGATACTTTTCAGACACTGAGATGCCCTCTGTTCCAATTCTTGTTGCAGGGTCTGGTGGGAAACGTTGGCCAACCTGGACTGAAAGGTGATAAGGTGATCTAAATGTTTCTACCTTTAAATATTTTAATTTGTAAGGGATCTTTTCTTCTAAGGATATGCATTGTTCTGAACAGTGATAATTATATAATGAACACAGAAGGAGGCTGTTTATCCCCTCAGATTAATGCTACAAGGAGGCTTTTGCCATTGAGTCTGGGTGAACCTAGAACTAGAGATCAGAACTGGGTTAATATCACTGGCCCTCATACAGTATGTCGTGAAATTTGTTGTTATGCAGTAGCAGCACGTTGCAAAACATAATAAAAACTGTAAATTACAGTAAGGAAGTATATAGATTAAAAATAGTTAAATTATTGCAAAAAGAGAGAGAGAAAATAGTGAGGTAGTATTCATGGATTTATTGTCCATTGAGAAATCTGATGGCAGAGGGGATGAAGCTATTCCTGAAACACTGAGTGTGTGTCTTTAGGCTGCTGTACCTCATCCTTGATAGTTCATGGGTTAAAGGTGAAAAGTGAAATATTTAAGGGGAATATTAGGATGAACTCCTTAATTCGGAGCTTGGAGCAAGTGTGAAATAAGTTGCCAGTGAAAGTTGTGGATGTGGTTTTGATCGCAACACTTTAAGAGAAGTTTGGGTAAGTCCATGGATGGGAAGGGTGTGGATGCTATGGGTCAGGTGTGGTTCAATGGGACTAGGCAGAATAATAGTTTGGCACAAACCAGATGGGAAGAAGGGCTTGACTCCATGACTCCATCTCCCAGGGCAACAATTCCATCAGTCCTATTCCTTAACTCCCCATGTATCTGCAACTTATTCACTCCCTCACTTGCCCGTCAGCTCTCCATTGGTGCATTTTGGATGAGGAAATGGAAGGGTGGGTTAGTAAGTTTGCAGATGAAACAAAGGTTGGTGGTGTAGAAGAGTGTCGTAGATTACAACAGGACATTGATGGGATGCAGAGCTGGGCTAGGGAGTGGCAGAGGGAGTTCAGTCTGGAAAAGTGCAGAGTGATTCACTCTGGAAGGTTGAACTTGAGGGCAGAGTACGAGGTTAATCAGATGTTTCCCGACAGCGTGGAGCAGCACTGACCAGCTCAGAACAGTAGCCGAGAATTTTGTCCAACTTGTGTCGTGGCACAGTATAGGAAGGACTTAGATGGTGAGGTGGTAGGGCACTGAAGAGTGCAGAACAGAGGGATCTGTGAATACAGATCCATAATTCCTTAAAAGTGACATCACACATAGATAGGGTCGTAAAAAAAGCTTCTGGCCTTCATAAATCAATGTATTGAGTACAAGAGTTGAGATGTTATATTAAAGTTGTCATAGACCATAAAACACAGGAGCAGAATTAGGCCATTCCACCCATCGAGTCTGCTTTGCCATTCCATCATGGCTGATTTATTGTCCCTCTCAATCCCGTTCTGCCTTCTCCCCATAACCTTTGTAGAAAACATTGGAGAGGCTTACTTTGGAGTATTGTGTGCAGTTCTGGTCACATCCCTATAGGGAAGATACAAATAAGATTGAAAGAGTACTGAGAAAATTTACAAGCATGTTGCTGGGAGTACAGAACTTGAGTTATATATAAGTTTGCTGATGACACCACAATTGTAGGCTGTATCATGGGTAATAATGAGTTTGAGTACAGAGAGGAAATTAAGAACCTGGTGGCATGGTGCGAAGACAATAACCTATCCCTCAACTTCAGCAAGACAAAGAAATTGGTTGTTGTCTTCAGAAGGAGTAGCGGACCGCACGACCCCATCTACATCGTTGGTGCGCAGGTGGAACAGGTCAAGAGCTTTAAGTTCCTCGGGGTGAATATCACAAATGACCTGACTTGGTCTAACCAAGCAGAGTCCAGTGCCAAGAAGGCCCACCAGCACCTTTACTTCCTGAGAAGGCTGAAGAAATTTGGCCTGTCCCCTAAAACCCTCACTAATTTTTATAGGTGCACCGTAGAAAACATTCTTCTAGGGTGCATCACAACCTGGTATGGAAGTTGTCCTGTCCAAGACCGGAAGAAGCTGCAGAAGATCGTGAACACAGCCCAGCACATCACACAAACCAATCTTCCATCCTTGGACTCACTTTATACCACACGCTGTCGGAGCAGTTCTGCCAGGATAATCAAGGACACGACCCACCCAGCCAACACACTTTTAGTCCCTCTTCAGGAAGGTTCAGGAGCTTGAAGACTCGTACGGCCAGATTTGGGAACAGCTTTTTTCCAACTGTGATAAGACTGCTGAACGGATCCTGACCCGGATCTGGGCCGTACCTTCCAAATATCCGGACCTGACTTGCACTACCTTACTTTTGCTTTTCTATTTTCTAATTATGATTTATAATTTAAATTTTTATTATATTTACTTTGATTTGTACTTCAGGGAGTGCAAAGTGCAGAATCAAATATCACTGTGATGAATGTACGCTCTAGTATCAATTGTTTGGTGACAATAAAGTGAAGTATAAGGAAAGATTGAATAGGTTAAAATGTGTTTCCCTGGAGCATAGGGGAATGATGGGATATTTGATAAGAGTATACAAAATTATGAGAGGCATAGACAGGGTAAATGCAAGCAGGCTTTTTCCACTGAGGTTGGGTGAGACTAGAACTAGAGATCATGGGTTGAGGGTGAAAGGTGAAATATTTAAAGGGAACCTGAGGGGAAACTTCTTCACTCAGAGGGTTGTGAACAACAAGGATGGGAGGCATATGGAGGGCAGTGCTCCTAGGTGCAGATCAATAGGATTAGGCAGAATAACAGTTCAGCATGGATTGGATGGGCCGAAGGGCCTGTTTCTGTACTGCAGTGTTCTATAATAGTCAGTGATCACCTCAGCCTTATCCCCATCCCTGAACATGTGCCAGCCTCGTCTGAAGCTTATAAAAATGACAGGAGACGGAAGCGACTGCATGTGGAACTTGTTTTTCCGAAATGAGTTCAGTGCTTATAACATGACATCTTTGTTGATTCATGAGTCCCATCTCCGCTTGTGAACGTGCCTTCCACCGTACAATAACATCTCCAGAGAATCCAGCATCAATTGAATCCATACCGCAGTGGGGGCAGACAGGGAGAAACATGGGCTCAATATGCTTTGATTCCTGCCCAGTGCTCTGAAGAAACACTTTAACAGATTACTTCCAAATTTCCAAGGTATTTGTTCTGTAAAAATTAACAACATCAGCCTCAAAGTGAGCAATACCACATCTCTGCAGCCACCACTCAGCACCGGATTCCAGATGATTGAGGGGTGCTGCCCAGTCAGTTTTTGTGTTGTTGATCTGGACTAAGGAATGCAACCGACAAACCATCAGACCAAAAAGACCATGAAACCGCAAGGCTTTACTAGACCATGAAGCCTCAGCATTACATCCTTGCTTTTATATCTGAACGGCCCTCTCAATCGTGGATGATGCGTGCTAGCTGTTTATAAGTCAGTACGCAAGCCTGGGCACGACGATATGGAAAGTGCATTGTTGTCCGTGCAGTAAGCTCCCCTTCTCCACACATCCGATGAATCCATAGGAACAGCAGAGAACAATACTGTTTGGTACCAGCAGCGTTGCAGGAGTTGCCAGTTAATGTTGAGCTCAGTATAGGCCTGCCATAGGGACCCCAGCTCTGTATTTTAACTCTGGGTTTACTCTCCCCATGAGTGGGTATAGCTAAAAGGCAGCGAAGGTTTGAGATCAGAGTTTTCCTTCTCCCAGATAAGCTGCCAACCACGGCTGACAAGCCCCATCTGCCTAAAGCATTTGTTTTTAAAGGGCCAGCAGCTTGCCCTGCCCCTTACGCTGTCAGTAGAAATGGCTCTGCTGGGTTTGGTAGCTAAGCCACACATGAAGACCAAGAGCTAGACTTGGTTGTCAGAGCCTATTTGATAGGTGGGGCTACCTATTGTTACACTACTTGTTAAATGCCCCCAATTGTGTGCATCATCTATTAAGTTAATTTTATATTTGATCCTTGAAATGAACTCATTTGTCTTCCTTACCACTGACTCAGCCTGCTGGATCTAGTCAAAGTAAATTTATTATCAAAGTACATAACTGTCACCATCTACAACCTTAAGAGCAGGCACAGAGGACTACTGTCCCTACCTGACTCCATTTCCCAACATCCTCCTCTGCTCCCCAGTCCACCAATCACCAACCAGGCCCTAGTCTCATCTCTCTTCTTCCCCACTTCACCAGGTTCAGATTTAGTAAACGTGTACATGGAACCATGCAGTGAAATGCTTCATTAGGTACTGGTCAGTCGCACTTTGATTATTGTCAACATGTCTGGGTCCTTTATCTAAGAAAAGATGTGCTGGCATTGGAGAGAGTCCAAAAGAAGTTCACACCAATGATTCTGGAAATGAAACGGCTAATGTATGAGGAGCATTTGATGACTCTGAGCCTGTCCTCAAACAAGAGAAAATCTGCAGATGCTGGAAATTCAAGCAACACACACACAAAGTGCTGGTGGATCTCAGTAGGCAGCATCTATGTAAAAAAGTACAGTTGATGTTTCGAGCCTAGTCCCTTTGACAGGATTGGAGAAAAAAAGATGAGGAGTAGATTTAGAAGGTGGGGGAGAGGAGAGGGAAGCCCAAGGTGATAGATGAAACCAGGAGGGGAGGGATGAAGTAAAAAGCTGGGAAGTTGATTGGTGAAAGAGATACAGGGCTGGAAAGGGGGAAGTCTGATAGGAGAGAACAGAAGACCATGAAGAAAGTGAAGGGGGGGGGGGGTGAGCACCAGAGAGAGGTGATGGACAGGCAAGGTGAGGGAGGGAAAAGGGAACGGGGAATGGTGAAGGGGGGAAGCATTACTGGAAGTTCGAGAAATCAATGTTCATGGCATCAGGTTGGAGGCTACCCAGACAGAATATAAGGTGTTGTTACGCCAACCTGAGTGTGCCTTCAAGTGGGTGGCCAGTGGGAGATCCCGTTTCTTCTGGCAGATGGAGCGTAGGTGCTTGGCAAAGTGCTCTCCCAATCTCACCGATATACAGGAGGCCACATTGGGAGCACCAGATACAGTATATTACCCCAACAGACTCACAGGTGAAGTGTTGTCTCACCTGGAAGGACTGTCTGGGGCCCTGAATGGTGGTGAGGAAGGAGGTGTAGGGGTAGGTGTAGCACTTGTTCCAATTCCAAGGATAAGTGCCAGGAGGGAGATCGATGGGGAGGGTGAGTGGACGAAGGAGTCACATAGGGAGGGGTCCCTGTGGAAAGCAGAGAGTGGGGGGGCGGGGGGTGAAGGGAAAGATGTGCTTGGAGGTGCGATCCCATTGGAGATGGCAGAAATTGTGAAGAATTATGTACTGGACCCAGAGGCTGGTGGGCTGGTGGGTGAGGACAAGAGGAACCCTATCCCTGGTAGGGTGGCAGGATGTAGGGAGGATGTTTCCCTTCCGGCCTTTTGAACCATGCCACCCCAGCAACTCCATGACCCCTATTAATCTGAACCTAATCACAGGACAATATACAATGACCAATTAGCATACATAGTATGTCTTTGGACTGCAGAAGGAATCTATTTGAAATAAAAAATAGAAATGCTGGAAGGATACAGCAGGTCAGGCAGCAACTGTGGAGAAAAAATGGTTAAATGTTTCATCAGAATAATGTTTGTTTTTAATGAAGATTGGGAAGGCATTGGAAGACTAATGGATTTTGATTGGTTGAGAAGATTGGGAAGGCATTGGAAGACATAAACACAAGAGATTCTGCAGATGCTGGAAATCCAGGGCAACACACACAACATGCTGGAGGGACTCAATAGGTCAGGCAGCATCTATAGAAATGAATAAACAGTCAACACTTTCAGGCTGAGACCCTTCACCAGGACTGGAAAGGAAGGGGGCAGAATCCAGGAGAAGAAGATGGGGGAAAGGTGGAGCACAAGCCGGCAGGTGAAGCCATGTGGTTGGGTGAGGTGTGGATAAAATGATAAGCTGGGAGGTGATGGGTTGGAAAGGTAAAAAGTTGGAGAAGAAGAAATCAGATAGGAGAAGAGAGTGGACCATGGGAAGAAGGGGGAGGCGGTTGGCAGGTGAGTAGAAGAAAAGGATTAAGAAGGGAGTCAGAAGAGGGAATGGAAAATAAGAGATGGGGGAGGGGGAAATCATCAAAATGTAGAGACATTGATGTTCATGCCATCAGGTTGGAGACTACTCAAACAGGATTTGAAGTTGCTTCTCAACCTGAGAGAGACTTCATCATGACAGTAGAGCAGGCCATGGACCAACATGTCGGAATGGGTATGGGTGTTGGAATTAAAATAGTTAGCCACTAGGTAAACTTGCTTGTTGCAGATTGAGCAAAGTTCCTTGTCAACATGGCCCTCCAATCTATATTGGGTCTCACCTGGAAGGTCTATTTCGTGCACTGAATGAAGGTGAGGGAGGAGGTGAATGGGCAGGTGCTGTATTTGTCCTGCTTACAGGGTCAAGTTCCAGAAGAGGGATTAGTGAGGTGGAACTAGCAGACAAGGGAGTCACAAGAAGAGTGATCCCTCACAGGGAGTGAGGGAAGGAGGTGAAGATGTGAAGACATGTTTGGAGGTGGGATTCCTTTGGAGATGGTAGAAGTTCCGAAGAATGATGTGCTGGATGCAGAGGTTCATGAGGTGGTAGGTGAGGACAATTGGAACTCTATCCTGTTAAGACAGCAGGAAGATGGAGTGTTGTAGCATAGCGGTTAGTGTAACATTTTACAATCCCAAGTGATCAGGGTTCAATTCCCATTGCTGTTTGTATGTTCTCCCTGTGACTGCAGGGATTTCCTGCCACGACCCAAAGCTATACAGGGTTAGATTTAATGAGTTGAGACCACGCCATGTTGGTGCCAGTACTATGGAGACACTTGTGCACCCTGCACATTCTCAAAACTTGTTAGTTCTTATATTCTGGCTTCTACTCCCTTCCTTTCCCATCCTGATGAAGGGTCTTAGCCCAAAACACCGACTATTTATTCCCTTCCATAGATGCTGCCAGGCCTGTTGAGTCCCTCCAGCATTTTGTGTGTGTTGTTCCAGGTTTCCAGCATCTGCAGAATCTCTTGTGGTTATGATTTGCTGCAGGAACGCAGTGGGTCGAGCAGCATCTGTGCAGGGAGAAAGCAATGGTCGACAAAACTCTGTACCAGACCGGCAATGAAGAGGAGTACATTTTAAGTTGGGTGACACAGTAGCATAGTGGTTAGTGTGACTCTATTACAGCTTGGGGTGTTAGAGTTTAGAGTTCAATCCTAGCGTCCCCTGTCAGGAGTTTGTATATCCTCCCGTGGAATGCATGAGTTCCTCCCACAGTCCAAAGATGTACCAGATAGTAGGTTCATTGGTCAGTGTAAATTGTCCTGTGATTAAGCTAAATCAGACATTGCTGGAAGGGCGGATAACATGTGTATCTCAAGATAATTAAGGAGACTGTTTAAAAAAGAGACAGGCAGAGAGATTAGGGAGGAAGTTCCATATCTGGAGGCACAGGTAACAGAGGACATGCCACCTGTGGTGAAGCAATAAGAGTTGAGATGGCTAAGAGACAGGAATTGGAATTGGAATTGGCTTATTATTGTCACGTACATTCTTGTCCTTAATACAGATCAGATCCTTACACACTGTATTGAGGCAGTAGACGGTAAATGAATAATAGAGTTCAAGCAGGGCGGTGTGGTATCTGGTACAAAGCTTTACAGTACAGGCTGTAAGATCAGGGTTCGATTACTTCTTACAGACAGACTCTCCCCGTGACCATGTAGTTTTCTGCGGGTGCTCCAGTTTCCTCACACATTCCAAAGACATACTGGTTAAGGTTAGTGTGCTCTGGGCAACAAAGTTGAAAAGTTCAAAGTCCAAAGGACATTTTATTATCATAGTACAAATATGTCACCATTTACAACCCTGAGATTCATTTTCCTGTGGGCATACTCAGCAAATACAGTCTATGGATTAGTGACTATAACGAGATCAATGAAAGATCAACTAGAGTGCAGAAGACTCTGCAAATGAAAATATAAATAAATTGCAATAACTAATGAGAATATGAAATAACAAGATAGAGTCCTTAGAGGGAGATCATTGGTTGTGGGAAAATCTCAATGGATGGTCAAGTGAGTGTAGTTAATCCCTTTGTTCAAGACCCTGATGGTTCTAGTCTTGAATCTGGTGGTAGAGTCCTGAGGCACCTGTACCTTCCACTTGACGGCAGCAGCGAGAAAAGAGCACGGCCTGGATGGTGAGGATCTCTGATGATGGATGCTGCTTTCCTACAACAGCGTTTCATGCCGCCCAGCACAATCTTGGCTGATTTAACTTGATGCAAACGATGCATGCTTCGATGGACAGTACACGGGACAGATGACGCTAGCCTGACCTGACCTGATCTGAGAATGAAGTGCTTGAGTTACAGGGAGAGTGCAGTGTAGGCAGATCATACTGAGGTAGATTGTGAGGTGGAGAGTCCATATCATACTGGAGAACCATTCAATAGTTTTCTAACAGAGGGTAGAAGCTGTCCTTGAGCCTGGTGGTATCAACTGGTACAGTTTATGTATCTTCTGCATGATGGGAGAGGGGAGGAGAGAGAACATCCAGGATGGGAGGGGTCTTTGATTATGCTGGCAGAGGTGGTGCGGCACGGCGTCTATGCTGGAGTCAGTGCTGCCCCCATGTTCTCTTGGTTGAAGACAAGCTGTATTGTGTTGAGCTGCAGACTGCTGCAACATTCATGAACTCAAGGACTTGGACTGTTTTGTTTTTGTGTGATTATATTTTACTGCTATCTTAATGTGGTATGTATGCCTCGCACCGTGTGTGACTATTGGTACTGTGTTATGCACTTTGGCCCAGATTAAACCATTGGGCTTTATTCATGGGTATCCATGTATGATTGAAGGACAATTAAACTTGACCTTGAACTTAACTTGAGGTACATTAGGAACATTTAAGAGAATGTTAGGTCGACACATGGATAATAGAAAAATGGAGGGCTATGCAGAAGGGAGGGGTTAGATTGATCTTGGAGTAGGTTTAAAGCTTGGCACAAGATTGTGGGCTAAAGGGCCTGTACTGTTCTATGATTCTATGATCTATGATTTATAAATGAGTCCATGAACCATGAATACTACCTCAGTGCTTATTTTGTCTGCTGTATTTATTTATTTATGTAATTGGCAGTAATTTTACTGTACTGCTGACACAAAACAAGGGATTTCATATAACTTAAGTCAGTGATAATCAGAATCAGGTTTAGTATCGCTGGCATATATTGTATTTAAGATGGTGCTGGTAAAACACAGCGCTGACTTGCTGGTAGAAAACTAAACTATAAATTCACGAACATGAAAAATCTGCAGATGCTGGGAATCCAAGCAACAAAGAAATTCAGCAGGCCGCCAGCCTCTATGGAAAAGAGTACATAGTCGATGTTTCAAGCCGAGAATCTTCATCAGGACCTGATGAAAGCTATAACTAGCTGCATTAATTACACTTTTTCTTGGATGCAATCTCCGCAATCAATACCCTGTAAATTCCCTTTTGGAGTTAAGCTGTTGAACCACCTGGCATTTTTGTGGTGTGAACTGAAGTATCAAAGGTGCAGGACGTTTGTGGCAAGGTGGGTGCAGGGCAAATCGAGGTCTGAGAACGGTGAATGAGCCATTGTTGGAGTGGATTTGCAAGTGATTTGATGCAGCAGAACCAGGGTGAGGCAAGTGGAGGTGATGCAGAGTCGAGGGAGCAGGACCCACATGCAGGAAATGACGTGAGGTTTGACCAATTCAAGTACAATGCCAAATTGAAGCGGCCAGGCCCAGGCCCAAATGTGAGGAAAGACCCAAAGTTTCAATGATTTGAGCGCTGGACCAGGTTGAAGAGATCAAGGTGTCAGGGACAGAGGGCTGGGTGGAGTGAGGTTTACTTGTCTCTGTACTGAGCCGAGGCTGTGGCCTGCAACTAATGGGCTCCTGAATTGGCCGTAGTGATGACTGTCACTGTATTGCAGACTCATTTTGGGAACATCAGTTCTGAATGTTATTTGCTTACCTGTATCATTTGCACAAAGTGTTTTTCATCTGGTCTTTTTAAATGGGTTCCATTGGGTTTCTTTGTTTTGTGGATGCCTGTAAGGAGACGAATCTTAAAGTTGTATGAAGTATACATGTTTTGATAATAAATGTTCTTTGAACTTTGAAATATGTTGAGATATATATATTAAATTTAATAAGTAATGCCTTAAAACGAGTCATTTGGGGTTCATCAGCCATTGTTGGCAACTTACCTAGGAGGAGGAAAACTGATCTCAAATCTGCACTGCCTTGCGGCTGTACCAGCTCATGGGGAAGGCTTCGGAGTAAACCCTGAGGGAAAAATCTGGAGCTGGAGTCCCTAAGGCAGTCCTACATTGAGTTCAACACTGACCGGTAATTCCTGCCTTGCTGCTGGTACCAAACTGTATCGGTCTCTGCCATTCCTTTGCATCAGATGTGTGGAGAGGGGGAGCTTGCTCTCCATATTGTACTGCCCTGGCTTGTGTATCTAGACAGGTAGGACGCATTATCCATGGTCAACCATGATGAATGGAGGCCTTGCTCAGGTAGTGCAAAAAGAGAGCAAAAAAATGAAAACAGATAGGTAAGTAGTGTTCATGGGCTCATTGCCCATTCAGAAATCTGACAATGGAGGGAAAGAAGCTGTTCCTGAAGCATTGAGTGTGTGTTCAGGCTCCCATACCTCCCTGTTGGTAGCATTGTGCAGACAGCATGTCCTGGTTGATGGAGTTCCTGCCGCCTTTTTGAGGCATTACTTTTTGTAGGTGTCCTCTGTATTGGGGAGGTTAGTGCCCATGATGGAGCTGAGTTTACGACTTTAGAAACATAATTTCCTCCCAGAGACTCAGTAGCCAATCCCTCCATGACTTCCTCCTTTTCTGCGGCTGTGACACTATCTCTGATCAGCAGTGCCATGCCACCACCCCCATTTGCCTCCGTCCCTGTCCTTTCTGAAACATCTAAAGCCTGGCACTCTAAGTAGTCATTCCTGCCCTTGAGCCATCCAAGTCTCTTTCTGCAGCTTTTTCCAATCCTGTGCGGTGGCCCCTACGTGCCAGACACTGATACAACCGATTAAAATGCTCTCCGAAGTACATCTGTAGAAATTTAGAATCTGTAGAATATAGTCATTTCCCCAGGGAAGAAATGTCAAATAATAGAAGGCATAAGTTTAAGGTGAGAGTTGAACATATTAAAGGAGATTTTTGAAGTAAGTTTTTTAAACACAGAGAGTGGGGGCAGTGTGCCTGGTACACAATGCTGTAGAGTGGTGGGGTTGCTGGAAGCTGACACAATATTGACATTTAAGAGGCATTTAGACAAACTTGTGTGGCAGGGTGGAGATATATCTCTACCAGAGGAGGTGTAAGGCACTCCTTCCCTCCATTAGTCTGCAAGTCACCCTTGGGCAAGGTATAGCATTTGCTTCACCCCCTGATCAGGGTCACATGAAGCCATGGTCGTATAAGCAGCTGGTGCATATCACAATTCCTGGTAATGCAACTACTGATGCCAGGCAAACAATCTTTGTAGAGTATTGATAATTCCTAGGGGGTCACCTGTTTTGTAATGATTCTGCCCAGAAAAAGGCAATGGCAAACCACTTCTGTAGAAAAATTTGTCAAGAACAATCATGATCATAGACCATGATCGCCTACCGGCACATAATGATGATGGTGGTGATGATGATGATGATGATGGTGATGATGATGATGATGATGATGATGATGATAATGGTGGTGATGATGATGGTGGTGATGAGGTTGGTGGTGATGAGGTTGGTGATGATGATGATGGTGGTGATGAGGTTGGTGATGATGATGATAATGGTGGTGATGATGATGGTGATGAGGTTGGTGATGATGATGATAATGGTGGTGATGATGATGATGATGATGATAATGGTGGTGATGATGATGGTGGTGATGAGGTTGGTGATGATGATGATAATGGTGGTGATGATGATGGTGATGAGGTTGGTGATGATGATGATGGTGGTGATGAGGTTGGTGATGATGATGATAATGGTGGTGATGATGATGGTGATGAGGTTGGTGATGATGATGATAATGGTGGTGATGATGATGATGATGATGATAATGGTGGTGATGATGATGGTGGTGATGAGGTTGGTGATGATGATGATAATGGTGGTGATGATGATGGTGATGAGGTTGGTGATGATGATGGCGCTGATGCTGATAATGATAATTAGACAGACTGATGAACAGATTGGGAGAGGGGGAATGCGAGCCACATGTTAGTTTAAATTGACTTCACAATCAACCCAGACATTGAGTCAAGTCGAGTTTATTGTCATTTGTACAAGCACAGTGAGGTATGGGCACAATGGACAAACTGTTTTCAGCAGTATCACAGGCATACAGAATATAAAGTTATTTATTTACTTGTTTTTATTTAGAGATGCAGTGAGGAACAGGCCCTTCTAACCCTCTGAGCCGACCACCCAGCAACCCACTGATATAACCCTCAGCTAACCACAGGACAATTTACAAGACCAATTAACTTACTAACTGGTACATCGTTGGACTATGGGTGGAATGAAGCCCAGGAAGCTCACGTGCACACAGGAAGGACTGTACAAACTTGATTACAAAGGACGCTGGTATTGAACTCTGAACTCTGATGGCCTGAGCTGTAATAGCACCACGCTAACTGCTATACGACCATGGCACCCAATTGTACAAGACAGTGAAGAAAATGGCCGTGGAACAAGATAGTTGAGACAACTTCTAGAAATTAAATTATACAGAAATAATACCGAAGTTATACAGAACAGTGAAGAACACGGAGACAGTGCAAATCCAGGCATTAGCACAAAACCAAAGCAGAGAGAAAAGTCCACGAGAGTGCAAAAGGTGGTTGGCAGTACACTTGCACGCCTGTTCTCATTTCTCTCTATAGATACTCGCTAAACAAATTCCTAACAAACCGCATCACAGCACGGTATAGAAACTGCACCATGGCAGATAGCAAGGCTCTACAATAGGTAAATCAAAACTGCTCAATGCGTCACCAACAGCAGCCGGCCCACCATCAAGGACATATATACAGAACGGTGCTGGAAAAGGGCCAGTAATATCATAAAGGATCCCACCCTCCCTGCTCATGGACTGTTTGTCCCACTCCCATCAGGGAGGAGGCTATGTAGCATTCACATCAGGACCACCTGACTCAAGAACAGTTACTTTCCCCAAGCTGATCGTCAGTAAGTGGCTGATCAACACTTCGACCCACTAACCCACCCCTCCACACCCCCAATCACCACTACTTTATCATTTCCTATCACTCACTCCTGTGCCTAGCGTCACTTTATGGACATACAATCAACCTATGTAAATAAGCTATCTTATGTATTTGTATTTATTGTGTTTTATTATTATCAGGTTCCTTATTTTTTTTGTACTGCTTTTGATTTGAAGTAATAATTATTTCATTTTCCCTTACACTTGTGTACTGCAAATGACATTAAATAGCCTTGAATGGTGGCACAAGAGATGGTCTGTTGCTGAGGTAGGTCTATAGTTGTGCTGCTTGGTTCAAGAACCTGATATTTGTGGTGGATATATGGAATGCTCTTCCTCAGAAGACAGTGGAGGCCAAGTCTCTGGATGCATTCAAGAGAGAGTTAGATAGAGCTCTTATAGATAGCGGGGTCAAGGGACAGGAACGGGGTACTGATTGTGTATGATCAGCCATGATCACAGTGAATGGCGGTGCTGGCTAGAAGGGCAGAATGGCCTACTCCTGCACCTACTGTCTATTATCTATTTGTAGGAAAGTATCTTTTCCTGAGCCTGGTGATCTGGGACTTCAGGGCTCTGTATCTTCTTACCTAATATTAACCTTTAATTTCCAGCCTGAAGTTGCTCATCTGGCTGTTTTCTGCCCTGACGGTCTTTGATGTGGTTTCTCACTGAGACACACTGAGGGAGGTTGCCATCGGTGTTAAAGTCTGTCTGGACCTTGGTTTTATCACCTTGACCTGGAATTAACAAGCAAAAACCCACAAAAGCACAAGAGGTTCTGCAGCCGCTGGAAATCCAGAGCAACCGCCGCAGAAGAGTAGCAGTTACCATGACGCTATTTCAGTTCAGAGTTCAGAGTTCAGTTCCAGCATCCTCTGTAAGGAGTTTGTACGTCCTTTCTGTGGAAAGTGTAGATTTCTTCTGGGTGCCTGGGTTTCCTCCCACAGTGCACAGGTATATTTGTTATTTAGTTAATTGTCCCCTGATTATGCTAGTGTTAAATTGGGGGAGCTCAAAGGGCCTGTTCTGTGCTGTATCTCCATATAAAATAAATACATAAACTCACTCAAAATGTTGGAGGAACTCAGCAGGTTTCGCAACATCTATGGAGAGGAGTGAACAGTCAATGTTTCAGGCCGAGACCCTTGCTCAGGATAAGTGAGCAGTAACAAGGATTAAAGAGCTGAAAGCTAACAAGCAGTTTGGGTGTGTTTGGTAGAGCTGTGTGCTTGGGGAAGGTGTGCAGAGTTTCTGCAGCTTAAGTGTAAGCACTCACTGTGAATCCTCGTTTTAATCTGAGTGTGATGATATTTTACCCAGGGTGATCACGGTTTGAGGGGAGCTCCCGGAGAAAGAGGATACCCTGGCGATCAGGTACGTACACATCTACATTGGTCTCTTGGTGGCTTACAAACTTTAACAACAATCACTCTTAAATGTAGCATTGGTACTGTGGGAGGGTCACACTGATGGAGGGGTGGTATTGAGGGAGGGTCACACTGTGGGAGGGGTGGTACTGAGGGAGTGTCACACTGTGGGAGGGGTGGTACTGAGGGGGGTCACACTGTGGGAGGGGTGATACTGAGGGAGGGGTGGTACTGAGGGAGTGTCACACTGTGGGAGGGGTGATACTGAGGGAGGGGTGGTACTGAGGGAGGGTCACACTGTGGGAGGGGTGGGACTGTGGGAGGGGTGGTACTGATGGAGGGGTGGTACTGAGGGAGAGTCACACTGTGGGAGGGGTGGTACTGATGGAGGGGTGGTACTGAGGGAGAGTCACACTGTGGGAGGGGTGGTACTGATGGAGGGGTGGTACTGAGGGAGTGTCACACTGTGGGAGGGGTGGTACTGATGGAGGGGTGGTACTGAGGGAGAGTCACACTGTGGGAGGGGTGGTACTGATGGAGGGGTGGTACTGAGGGAGGGGTGGTACTGAGGGAGGGTCACACTGTGGGTGGGGTGGTACTGGGGTAAGATGGTACTCACACTGTAGGCAGGGATGGGTTATTGCTGAGCCATTATAATTTCAGATATATATTTTGTTGTTTCTTTTAAAAGGGCACTATTGGCCTGCCTGGACTACCTGGACTGAGGGGGACACTGGGCCCCCAGGTAGGTTACATCCATCCACCTGAATGAATCTGCCACATCAAAACTCAGTGGTGTTTGTGGGACGAGCGAGCTATTTGGCTTGGAAACAGGGCTTTTGGCCCAACTCATCCATCCGTGCTGACCAAGAAGCCAGTCCCCTTTAAAGATTTAAAGATTATCTTTGCCACATGTACATTGAACAATCAAAACATACAGTGAAATGCATCATTTGTGTCAACAGCCAGAACGGTCTGAGAATGTGGTGGGCAGCTTCCCACAAGTGTCACCGTGCCAACACAGCATGCCCACAAATTATTAACCCTGGAGGAAACTGGAGACCCAGAGGAAACCCACGCAGTCACAGGGAGAACGTACAAACTCCGTACAGACTGCAGTAGGAATGGAACCCCTATTGCTGGCGCTGTGTAGCATTGTGCTAACTGCTACAAGGCTACAATACTATCTGAATTTAGTCCATATCCCTCTTGCTCATTCGTTATGTGCTGTGTTGTATGGCATCATCATTATGTGCCATGTTGTATGACATCATCATTATGTGCCGTATTGTATGCGATTATCATTATGTGTCTTTCCACGACCATGATTGTTCTTGGCAAATATTTCTACAGGAGTGGTTTGCCATTGACTTCTTCTGGGCAGTGTCTTTACAAGACGGGTAACTCCAGTCACTATCAATACTCTTCAGAGATTGTCTGGCTGGCTTCAGTGGTCACATAACCAGGCCTTGTGGTGTGCCTCAGGGATCTCTTCTGGTACCCCTACTCTTAGTGATTTTTATAAATGACCTGGATGAAGAAGTGAAGTGGGTTAGCAAGTTTGCTGATGACACAAAGGTTGGGGTTGTTGTGGATAGTGTGGAGGGCTGTCAGAGGTTACAGGGGGACATTGATAGGATGCAAAACTGGGCTGAGAAGTGGCAGATGGAGTTCAACCCAGATAAGTGTGAAGTGGTTCATTTTGGTGGGTCAAATATGATGGCAGAATATAGCATTAATGATAAGACTCTTGGCACTTTGGAGGATCAGAGGAATCTTGGGGTCCGAGTCCATAAGATGCTCAAAGATTCTGTACAGGTTGACTCTGTGGTTAAGAGAACGTACAGTGTATTGGTCTTCATCAATCATGGAATTGAATTTAGGAGCCGAGAGGTAATGTTGCAGCTGTATAGGACCCTGGTCAGACCCCACTTGGAGTACTGTGCTCAGTTCTGGTTGCTTCACTACAGGAAGGATGTGGAAACCATGGAAAGGATACAGAGGAGATTTACAAGGATGTTGTCTGGATTGGGGAGCATGCCTTATGAGAATAGGTTGCGTGAACTCGGCCTTTTCTCCTTGGAGCGACGGAGGATGAGAGGTGACTTGATAGAGGTGTATAAGATGATGAGAGGCATTGATCGTGTGGATAGTCAGAGGCTTTTTCCCAGGACTGAAATGGTTGCCACAAGAGGGCACAGTTTTAAGGTGCTGGGGAGTAGGTACAGAGGAGATGTCAGGGGTAAGTTTTTTACTCAGAGAGTGGTGAGTGTGTGGAATAGGCTGCTGGCAACGGTGGATACAATAAGGTCTTTTAAGAAACTCCTGGACAGGTATATGGAGCTCAGAAAAATAGAGGTCTATGGGTAACCCGAGGTAATTTCTAAGGTAAGGACATGTTTGGCACAGCTTTGTGGGCTGAAGGGCCTGTATTGTGCTGTTGGTTTTCTATGTTTCTATGTTACTCGAAGGGCGGAAGAGCCTATTCTGCACTGTATTTCAATAAATAAATAATTTTTTAAAAAGTTGCTGTCTGACCTACTGAGTTCCTCCAGCATTTTGTGTGTTTCAGTGAAGCTTAATTCTGTTTTTATTTCATATCTGCAGGGTATTATTTGGAAATGTTTTTTAATTATGCTTTGACGCAGTGTTTGCTGTTTGTCCTAGGGTAAACCGGGTGATGCTGGACCACTTGGTTTGCAAGGACTTCCAGGACCAGAGGTAACTGGATAAATTTGTTTAGATTAATAATTGCTGTTTGTAAGTCCGGGTTCATCTCTACGCCTTTATTACGATAACACGTCACTGCAGGACTTTCCCGTCGGCAAGTTGCTTCTGCAGCTGGGCTTATTGCATACCGTTGCTGTGTTGTTGCCTGGACAGGGATACTGTTAGATGGTGCACAGTGTGCGGGGTTGTCTTGGCCGTTTCTGTTGTGATCACAAGACCCTGTTGGACATTGGTGATGTAGAATACTGTCAGAATGGTTCACTGGTACATTGGCATGACGGACAGTGGGGAAGCTACATTGCTTCGGCTGTGCTGAGGTCAAGAAGAAGGCTCCTTTTTCACCTGTTACAGCTGGGCAGGAGGTGAGCCGCTAAGGGGGGGAGGCCGGGCACGCTGGAAATTGTCTCGAGTTAGGGACTGACCCCTTCCATTGGGGCTGCTGCCCAGTGTTCACGCAGCGGAAGGACAACCTTGACCAGGACAACTTACCATTAATTCTCAGTCATGCCACTCAGGGACTTGGGCTATATAAAGATCCTTTAGTTCTTTGTGACTATGTTTTTCTGAAATTTTAACCATATTTGTTTACAGTTGTGCTGGTGAAGCACAGTGACGATTTGCAGGTAGCAAACAAAACAAAAACTATAAATCACTGTATTAAACACACTTTTTCTCGGATACGCTCACTGCGATCAGTAGCCTGTAATTTCTTTTTCGGAGTTGAGCTTTTGATCTGCCTGTAGGACCTGGCATTTGTGCGGTGTGAACTGCAGTCCTGAGGGTGCAGGTCAGTTGCAGCGTGGTGGGTACAGGCCGAATCGAGGCTGAGGGCCCAGGCCTGAGATTTGGGAATGAACCAATGTTTGACCATTACTGGAGTGGAGCTGCAGGCAATTCAATGAGGCAGAACTGAGGCAAGGTGACCAGAGGCAAGACAGAGTCAAGGGGCCAGGACCTGGGTCTAAGAGTGAGGAACAGCCCAAGGTTTGTGAGTTTAAGTGCTGGGCCGGATCAAGAAGGTCAGGGTGTCGGGGCCAGAGGTGAGGGACCGGCCAGTATTCAGCTTGCTGCTCCGCGAGGTTTACTCTTCACTGCACTGAACTGAGGCTGTGGCCTGGATCAGCTGTGACTGGCTTCGGGGCTGTGGACTCACTTTTATGAGTTTCAGGTCTGAATGTTATTTGTCTGTTTTTAATGCTCGCACTATTTTCTACATATTAGGTGCTTGGCAGTCTTTTTTTAATGGGTTCTATTAGGTTTCTTTGTTTTGTGGCTGCCTATATGGAGACTAATCTCGAGGTTATAAATAGTATGCATACTTTGATAATAAATGTACTTTCAATAAGCCCCTTCACAATGCACAAAGCACTTAATAAAATACCCCAGTCACTTCCCAGGCATGAAGACAAAGCTGAGGTGTTCATCAGGCTGCGTTTGCAGTATTGTGAGCAGTTATGGGCACGATGTAATGTTGCAGCTCTATAAATTTCTGCTCAGACCCCACTTGAAACATTGTGTTCAGTTCTGGTCTCCTCACTATAGGAAGGATGTGGAAGCTTTAGAGAGGGTGCGGAGGAGATTTGCCTACCTCCAACAGAGGGCGTTTCATATAAGGATAGGCTGAGTGAGCTAGAGCTTTTTCTTTAGAGTGAAAGAGGATGAGAAGTGACTTGATAGAGGCATACAAGAGGCATCAATAGGGTGAATAGCCAGAGACTTTTTCCCAGGGCTAATATGAGAGGGCATAATTTTAAGGTGATTAGAGAAAAGTATAGAGGGGATATCAGAGGTTTGTTTTTTTACACAGAGAGAGGTGGATGTATTGAATATCCTGCCAGAGGTGATGGTTGAGGCAGAAACATTTAAGTGGTTCTTGGATAGGACACAGATAGAAAAGTAGAGGGTTATATAGGAAGGAGGGGTTGGATTGATCTTGGAGCAGGTTAAAGTGTTAACACAACATCATGGGCTATGCTGTACCGTTCTAAGTTTCTTATCTAAAAAAGGGCATTGGAAAGGGTACAGAGGAGGTTTGTAAGAAAGAGCTAATGAATAAAAGGGCTCGTCTATGTTTGGGAAGCTGTTGATGGCTCTGGGCCTGTACCCACTGGAGTTTAGGGGAATGAGGAGGATTTCACTGAATCAGAATCAGGTGCAATATGTATGTCACGAAATTTGTCGTTTTGCGGCAGCCGTACATTGCAAGGTGTAGTAATAAAATCTATAAATTACAATATGAAGTTTTTGTTGTTGTTCGTCCTTCGGAGTCGAAGACGACCACGACTTCTGTCAGGTGGAGGGTTTGAAACTGTGGGTCCGGAGGTGACTGGTGAGGCCAATCCGGGCCCTGAAAGCTCGCCCACATGTGGGACACATGGGGGTAGGTGCTGCAGTGGAAGTGGAGGTAGCTTGAGCCTTGTGCACGGCGTGTTTCCTCTGAGCCTCTGCGGTGCGTCTGATTTCTGCTGCATACGCTCCTTTAGTGGTCCTGCTCCACCAGGTTGGGCGGGCCAGAGAAAGCGATTCCCAGTTACTGGGATTGATGTTGAGGTCTTTAAGGGACACTTTGAGGCAGTCTTTGAAACGTTTCTTCTGCCCTCCAACTGAGTGCTTGCCCTGGCTCAGCTCTCCATACAGCAGCTGTTTTGGTAGTCGACTGTCAGACATCCTGACGACATGGCCAGCCCATCTGGCTTGGGCTTTCTGTAGGAGGGTGTAGACGCTGTGGGTGCTAGCCCACTCCAGGACCTCCATGTCTGGGACTTTGTCCTGCCATCGTACGTGGAGAAGTCTGCAGAGGCAGCTCAAGTGGAAGTGGTTGAGCTGTTTAGCGTGTCTGCTGTAGACAGTCCAGGTCTCGCTGGCATAGAGGAGGGTGGTGAGAACCACTGCTCGGTAGACCTTCAGCTTGGTGGTAAGGCTGAGTCCTCTCCGCTCCCATACATTCTCACGGAGTCTCCCAAAGGCAGCACTGGCTTTGGCAATTCTGTTGCTGATCTCTGCATCTATGTTCACCGCTCGTGATAGAGTACTGCCCAGATAAGTAAAGCTGTCGACTGCCAGTAGCTTCTGCCCCTTTACTGTGATGTGTGGTTCCTGGTAGGGCTTTCCGGGTGTGGGCTGGTACATAACTTCGGTCTTTTTGGTGCTGACTGTAAGTCCAAAGTTGTCACAGGCTCGTGAGAAGCAGTCCATTTCTCGCTGCATCTTCTGCTCTGTGCTGGCGTTGAGGGCGCAATCATCAGTGAATAAGGGGTCTCTGACGACGGTGTCCTTTACCTTTGTAACAGCCTGTAGACGCTGGAGGTTGAATAGCCCACCGCCAGTCCTGTATTTGACGTGTATACCATCCTGACAATCGCAGAAGGCATCAGTCAGCATAGCAGAGAAGACCATGCTAAAGAGTGTAGGGGTGAGAACGCATCCTTGCTTCACACTGTTCGTCACTGGGAAGGCTTCTGACTCGTCACCATCATCCAAAACTTTCACCATCATGCCATCGTGGAACTACCGAACAATCGTGATGAACCTGCTAGGGCAGCCAAACTTCTCCATTATCTTCCATAAGCCATCTCTGCTGACCGTATCAAATGCCTTGGTCAGATCGACAAAGGTCATAAAGACGTCGCTGTGCTGCTCTTGACATTTTTCCTGGAGTTGGCGTGCAGCAAATATCATGTCGACAGTTCCATGCTCTGCACAGAAGCCAAACTGGCTTTCTGGGAGACCTTGCTCAAGGTGTTGGAGAAGGCCATTAAGCAGGACGCGAGCCAAGATCTTCCTGGTTATGGACAGGAGGGTGATGCCTCGGTGATTGTCACAAGACTGGTGGTCGTGTTTCCTCTCGTAGATGTGGACTATGCTGGAATCTTTCAACTGTTGCGGGACCTTTCCTTCATTCCACATAGACTGGAAGAGCTCAGACAGCTTCTGCATCATGAATGGGCCTCCTGCTTTGTAGACTTCAGCAGGGATTGCATCTGATCCTGGTGCTTTGCTACAAGAAAGTTGCCTGATGGCTTTTCTGACTTCTTCTTCTGTGGGGTTGTCAAGGTCCAGGTTGATCTCCACCTGAGGTAAGCGAGCAATGGCCTCATCATTGATTTTGGCAGGGCGGTTGAGGACCTGGTTGAAGTGTTCAGCCCATCTCTCCAAAATCTGCTTTTTCTCTGTCAGCAGCCGAGTCCCATCTGCACTGAGGAGGGGGGAGTAGCCAGAGGACTGAGGTCCATACATAGCCTTCAGAGCGTCGTAGAAATGCTTGGTGTCGTGACTGTCTGCGTAGCCCTGGATCTCATCGGCCTTATTGCTGAACCAGACATCCTGCATCTCACAGAGTTTCTTCTGCACTTTCCGTCTTGCACTGGTGAAGGCATCTGTCTTTGCTTGTGATGTGGGATCGTTCTGGTGCGCTCTGAACAGTTGGTGTTTCTCTGACAACAGTGCCTGTATCTCCTTGTCGTTCTCATCGAACCAGTCTTGATGTCTACGTATTGCTGGTCCGAGGTGTTCGAGAGCGGTAGAGTAGACAGCATCTCTGAAAGCCGTCCACTGCTCTTCAATGCTGGTGTGGTCATCCTGGGGTGTGTCAAGCAGCCTGCTATCTAGGTCTTCATGAAATTCTCCTGCAACTACGCTGCTCTTCAGCTTGAAGACATTGAGCCGCTTTGCAGTCTTCTGACCTTGGGGTCTTCTCACAGGCAGGATGCAAAGTTTAAACTTGGACACTTTGAGTCGATGATCCGTCCAGCAGTCGGCACCACACATGGCCTTTGTACCTCTCACGTCTTGCCAGTCCCTCTTTCTGGTGATGACAAAGTCGATCAGATGCCAGTGCCTAGAGCGTGGATGCATCCAAGATGTCTTGTTATGGGTAGGGAGGCGGAATAGTGTGTTGGTGATGACAAGGTCATGCGTAGCGCATGTCTTGAGGAGCAGCAGCCCATTGCTGTTACACTTGTCAATACCATGTCTTCCAAGAATCCATTCCCAGGTCTGGAAATCTGTCCCCACTCTGGCATTAAAGTCCCCGAGGACAATAAGCTTCTCTGACTGTGGGACTGCTGCTATGAGGGCGTCAAGTTCTTCATAGAACTTACCTTTGATGTCATCTGGGTTGGTCATTGTTGGGGCATATGCGCTGATCAGCGTTGCACTCCTCTTATTGCCAAGTGGGAGCCGAAGCATCATCAGGCTTCTGGAAGCCTGATGATGCCCTCTGGAAGTTTGGCAAGTTTACGAGCGAGGTGGGATCGGATGGCAAATCCAACAACAGCCTCTCGTCGATCAGTGCTGCAGCGACCACTCCAGAAGAAGGTGTACCCACCACCACGTTCTGTAAGCTGGCCCTTGTCTGCTAGGCGTGTTTCGCTGAGTGCTGCAATGTCCACGTTATAGTGGGCTAGTTCTTTGGCAACCAGTGCTGTTTTTCTTTCTGGTCTGACAGCCTTGGTGATGTCAAGCAGAGTTCGCACATTCCACGTGCCAAGGTGCAGCACCTTCACTTTCGTCTTCTTTGTAGTTCGACCGCTGAGTGGGATCCCCGCCAGCCGTGGTGTGCTGGCCAGGGTAAGATGAAGCAGGCTGTGTTTGAGGCACCTTTTCTAGCCTGTTCCTCCATGGAGGTGAGCAGAGCGATTCCTAAAGAGGACTGCTCAGACACCCAGGGGGCTGCCGAGCTCCACTGCTGCCTCATTCCAGCGGAGAATGACCCAGTGCCCTGGGCCGCCTGTGTGCAGGTTTGTGACTACAGCTTCAAGTGTATCCACACCTGCTGCTTCGCCACTCACCCATCGCCACAGGACTTGAAGTTTTTTAGCGGAATGGGTTTGGAGTCGTGACTTACGCTTAACTTGGATTAAAGGGAGGGAGAGTTGCACAAATCGTCAGCCTCGCTCTCTCGTCCCGACCTATCTGTATCCAGTTGCAAGACGGAGTCGAGACAGCTGGAGATAAGTCAGGATGCAGTGGGTGGCCAGCAGTGTCCTACATGTCTCACTGTGCCCTGATTGCTCTCCACAACGCTCTGCTGGGTCCGCCTTTCTACTCGTTGGACCGCCAAGTGGTGGTCTCCTCCACGAAGTCCACCGAATTCAGTCTTCACGTGCGTAGGTAGACAAGCCCTAACTCATCGAGGGTTTGAGGCCCATCGGCTACCCTCACCAGGTTTTGCCGGCCAGTCGAAGCCATTGCCCGGGGTGTGGCCGCTGTTGCATACAAACAGCTACAAGGACCCACTGAGTGTCAGGTGAGGACCAATGCGGACGAATTACTCAGAAGAATACGACGTGTTCCCCGTCAGAGGTATGACACCCCATACACAATATGAAGTATATACTGTACAAAAGAGAAAGTAAAATTAAATAAGTAGAACAAAAACAGAGTAAAAAGATAGTGCAGTGTTCATGGGTTCATTGTCCATTCTAAAATCTGATGGTGGAGGGGAAGAAGCTGTTCCTGAAATGTTGAGTGTGTGTCTTCAGGCTTCTGTATTTCTCCTTGATGGTAGCAATGAGAAGAGGGCATGTCCTGGTGATGGGGGTTGTTCATGACAGATACCCCTTTATTGAGGTAGCACCTATTGAAGGCATCCTCTATTCTGGGGAGGCTCGTGCCTATGGTGGAGCTGGACGAATTTACAAGCTTCTGCAGCTTTTCCTGATCCTGTGCAGTGGCCCCTCCATACCAGACGGTGATGTAACCAGTTAAATGTTCTCCACGGTACATCTATGGAAATTTATGAGCATCTTTAGTGATTTACCAAGTCTCCTCAAACTCCTAATGAAATATAACCCCTGTCATGCTTTCTTTGTAATTGCATCAATATGTTGGGCCCAGAATAAATCCTCAGAGACGTTGACACACAGGAATTTAAAACTGCTCTCTCTTTCCACTTCTGATCCCTCGATGATAACTAGTGTGTGTTCCCTCAACTTCCCCCTCTTGAAGTCCACAATCAATTCTCTGGTCTTACTGACAATGAATGCAAGGTTGTTGTTGCAATACCACTGATCTACCTCTCTCCTGTATGTCTCCTCATCACCATCTGAGGTTCTGCTTGTTGTATCATCAGCAAACTTATAGATGCTGTTTTAGCTATGCCTAGCCACATAACATGGATGCAGAGAGAGTAGAACAGAGCGATAAGCACACATCCCTGAGGTGCGCTAGTGTTGATTGTCAGCAAGGTGGAGATGTTTTTTCCAATCTGTACAGACTGTGGTCTCCTGGTGAAGAAGCTGAGGATTCAGTTACAGAGCTTTTTGATTAGAACTGAGAGTAAGATGATATTGAATTATACTGAGCTGTGGTCAACCTACCTAATATTGAAAGGCCTAGGTAGATTGTGTTGGCGTGTGGCCTAGTGGGCAAGGCATCAGACTAGTAGCCTGAAGGTCACTGGTTCGAGCCTCAGCTGAGGCAGCATGTTTGTGTCCTTGAGCAAGGCACTTAACAACACATTGCTCTGCGACGTCACCAGTGCCAAGCTGCATGGGTCCCAGTGCCATGATCAGCCATGATCTCAGAATGGCAGTGCAGCCTCAAAGGGCTGAATGGTCTACTTCTGCACCTATTGTCTATTGTCTATAGTGCCCTTCCTTTGGACAACACCGGCGGCATGGAGAGGGGAAGGCCTGCAGCTTGGGCAACTACCGGTCTCCCATACAACCCTGCCCAGGCCTGTGCCCTGGAAACTCCAGGCGCAGATCCATGGTCTCTCGAGACCGACGGATGCCAACACCACAACCAAGATAGATTGGAATCTAGGACCAGAGAGCACAGCCTCAGAATAGATGAAAATCCATTTAGAACAGAGAAGAGGAGGATTTTTTTTAGCCAGGGGAGGGAATCTGTGGAATTCATTGCCACAGGTGCTATGGAAGCCAAGTCACTGGGTATATTTAAAGCAGAGGTTGATAGGTTTTTGATTAGTAAGGTTACAGGGAGAAGGCAGGAGAATGGGGTTGGAGAAGGAAAATAAATCTGCCATGATTAAAGACTGGAGAAAACTCAATTGGCCAAATGGCCTAATTCCGCTTCTATGTCTTATGACCTTACTTTGAGAACTGCTGACAAATGTTCACCATCTGCCACCCTGTGGCTGTTAGCAACCTCTGTGTGTAAAGTGACACAATGGGTAGAGTCGCAGCTCCAGAGACTTGGGTTCTGTTTGAAAGGAGGTTGTAAAGAGTATGTGGTTGAGGAGTGGAATCTGGGGAGAGCTGATGGGAATAAATGGGATTGTGTTGGTTGCCGTGGTTAGGCTGGGAGGTCTACATGCTTGTTATTATCTCCCAAATTAATGGAGGACAATCAAGTCAAGTCAAGTTGCTTTTTATTGTTGCTTCGACCATAACTGCTGGTACATTAGATAGTAAAAAATGAGACAGTTTTTCAGGACCATGGTGCTACATGAACAATACAAAAACGACACTGAACTATGTAAACCAACACAAAAACTACGCTAGACTACAGACCTACCCAGGACTGCATAAAGTACACAGAACAGTGCAGGTGTTACAATCAATAATAAACAAGACAATAGGCACAGCAGAGGTCAGTAGGTTGGTAGTCCGATGGCTTGGGGGGGGGGGGGGGGGGGGAATCTGTTACATAAATAATCAGCTGAATGGCAGCATCCGGGATTCCCACAAAGTATTTTGTTGCCACAGATGTAGTCAATTTAATGTCCATTTGAGAGCAGAATGGATGGGAGAGCTGGTCAGCTAGGACTTGCTTTCTTCCTGCCATGGACTCCTGCCCGCTCGCCTCACTTCCACTTCCACACACACCGCCTACGACGTCCCCAACTCCAGCTACCGGCACCAAGCGACTCTAAGGACTACAGACCCTCACAAGTGACCAAATTTCCCAAAATGTGGTCTAGGCATAGAATGGTAGTCATTGGGTGTATTTAAGGCAGAGATAGATAGGTTCTTGAGTAGCCAGGGCATCAAAGGGTATGGGGAGAAGACAGGTGAGTGGAGATGACTGGATCAGCCCATGATTGAATGGTGGAACAGACACGATGGGCTGAATGGCCTACTTCTTCTCCTATGCCTTTTGCCTTATGGTAGGCATTACTTCTCATAGTACAGCAGTGACTGAGTTCTCTGCTTGCTTTGCACTTATGATTGTGAGGCTAAACACAGCTCTAATGACATATTTAAATTTGCTGATGACACCATTGCTGTTGGACAAATCAATGGTGGTGACAAATCAGCAAATAGAAGGGAGATTGAAGATCTGACTGAGTAGTGCCACAACAACAACCTCTCACTCTACGTCAGTAAGACCATGGACCAAGGAATTCAGTAGGAGGAAACTGAAGTTCATGATCCAATCCTCACTGGAGGAGCAGAGGACGAGAGGGTCAGCAACTTTAATTTCCTTGGTACTATTATCTCAGAGTACCTGTCCTGAGCCTGGTGCATAAGTCCGTGCTGTCTTCTCACTGCTGACATCAGGAAGAAGGTACAGGGGCCTCAGGACCCACACCACCAGATTCAAGAACAGTTATTGCCCCTCTATTATAGGAAATTATAGGCCAGTTAGCCACACCTCAGAGGTCGAGAGAATGTTGGAGTCTGTTATCAAGGATGAGGTTTTGATGTACTTGGAATCTAATGATCAAATAAGTCAAAGTCAGCATGGCTTCGATAAAGGGAAATCTGTTAGAGTTCTTTGAGGAAGTAACAAGCAGAGTGGACAAAGGAGAGGCAGTGGGTGTCATTTACTTGGATTTTCTGAAGGCCTTTGATAAGGTGCCACACATGAGGCTGCTTAACAAGATTAAAATTCTATGGCATTACAGGAAAGATACCGGCATCAATAGCAGAGTGGCAGACAGGCAGACTGGGAATAAAGGGGGCCTTTTCTGGTTGGCTGCCAGTGACTAGTGGAGTCAGTATTGGGACCACTACTTTTCACATTGTTTGTCAATGATTTAGATAATGGAATTGATGTCTTTGTGGAAAAGTTTGTGAATGATACAAAGATAGGTGGAGGGGTAAGTAGTGCTGAGGAAGCAATGCGATTACAGCAGGACAGACAAATTGGAAGAATGGGCAAAAATGTGGCAGATGGAATACAGTGTTACGAAATGTATGATAATGCATTTTGGTAAAAGGAACAACAATGCAGACGATTAACTAAATGGAGAGAAGATTCAAACATCAGAGGTGCAGAGGGACTTAGAAGTTCTCAAGCAAGACTCCCAGAAGGTTAATCTTACAGGTTGAGTCTGCGGTAAAGAAGGCAAGTGCAAAGTTGGCATTTATTTCAAGGGGAATAGAATGTAAAAGCAAGGAGATCATGCTGAGCCTTTATAAGTCATTAGTCAGGCTGCATGTGGAGTATTGTCAACAGTTTTGGGCCCCATGTCTCAGCAAGAATGTACTGTCATTAGAGAGAGAGAATCCAGAGGAGGTTCATGAGGATGACTCCAGGAATGAAGGGGTCAACATATGAGGAGCATTGTACTCACTGGAATTTAGAAGAATGCATGGGGATCTCATTGAAATCTATGGACTGTTGAAAGGACTGAACAGGGTGGATGTGGAGAGGATGTTTCCCTTGCTGGGGTGTACCTAGAACTAGAGGAAAAAACCTTAAAACTGAGAGGCGACCTTTTAGAACAGAGGTAAGAAGGAGTTTTTCAAGCCAAGTAGTGAATCTGTGGAATGCTCTGCCACAGACTGTGGCAGAGGCCAAATCCATGTGTTAACTTAAGGCAGAATTTGATAGTTTCTTGATTGGTCAAGACATCAAAGGATATCAAAGGATATGGCAAGAAGGCAGGTGTGGGAAGGAGTGGGATCCAGGATCAGCCATGATAGAATGGTGAAGCAAACTCAATGGGCTCAACGGCCTAATTCTACTCATATGTCTTATAGTCAAATGCCTGATCAAGTTCACATAGCCCTCGCTAATACGCCCATGAAGGACTATAGGGAGCTAGCTAAAATGGCTGACACTCAGCTAGGCAGTACTGCGTCATTCCTCTTCTTTTCTTTATCTCAATAAGCCTGGTCAGCAAGGCCCTCAACATAAGGATGCCCATGGCTCGGCTATAAAACAGAAAATGCCAGACCTCTGTATATACCGCACTCACTTTGGCATGAATGCGAGGAAATGCTGACTACCCTGAAGCTTTGACATCAGAGATCTGTGAACGCAGTGGGTTTCAGCTGCCAGGGTTGTCTACTATTCATTACGGACACCCTTCTAGGGTGACGTTTCCTATGTGGCGCAGGTGTTCAAGTGAGTGTACTATTGGCATCGCCTATTGATGAGAAGGCAAAGAGTGATAAACCCTCACGGGAGGCTGTCAACAGGAGCAGGATCCAGACTTACAGGACACGACAGGGGACGTTCTGCTTCAGTGGGCGACGTTACACATGGGACTTTGTCCTGACTGAAGTGGCTAGACCTCTGCTCGGTGCAGATTCCCTGCATGCCCAAAGATTATTAGTCAATCTTAAGAATTGCTGGCTTGTGGATGTCAAAGATTTTTGGTCATAATCCTGCTCCCCTAGTAACTTTCCCACAATGACTCTGTCAAGCACATGCCTCACTCACTGCACGTGAGCTTACTTGACTGCTCAACAAATTCCAAAACCTCACCAAGTCCACATTCTCCACTACAGTCATAATACATGGGGTTAAGCATCACATTTCTACAACTGGCCTGCCAGTCCATGCCTGCACATGTTGACTGGACCCAGAAAAGCTGGCAACTATGAAGGCCGTGTATGTCAGTTGAATAGCCCCTGGGCTTCGCCCCTCCATTTGGTCCTTGAGTCTGATGATGATTACAGCCCAAGTTTCAACTACCAACTCCAAAGCAAGGTCACCACCCCCGATAGTCACCCATTCCCATGTATCCAAGACTTTTCACTTGTTTCCCCAGGAAGTTGATTTTTTCTTAATTTGATCTATTTAGGGGCTACTAGCAGGTATCTGTGTGCTTGGAAGACATTCCCAAAATGGCTGTGACAACCCTGTTTAGTCTCTTTGAGTTTCTGCGCATGCTACTCGGGCTGAAAAATGCAGCACAGAATGTGGGCTCTATATCAAAAGATTTGGATTTTTTTTTGTTTACCTAGATGACATGCTTGTCACCAGTGTGTCCAAGTCTGAACACGTATCTCATCTCCACACACTTTTCCAGCACTTATGCCAACAGGGGTTGATTATTAACCCTGCTAAATACCAGTCTGGGCTGTCAAGCATTGATTTTGTTGGTCATTGAATATCCCCAGAAGGTACGAAACCCCTTCCATCAAAGTTATCCACTGGCCCGCACTACTAAAATCTACCTGAGTTTTTAGTTATGATGAATTTCTTTCTTCCCTTCATTCCACGAGCTGCTGAACTTATGCTTCCCCTGTAAAATGCCCCTAATCATGTGTTGACTGGTCAGCATACATGACCAGGGCATTTGATGATACCAAATGAGCTCTTTCTAAAGTGATCCTACTAGTGGACCCGCTCCCTAATGCACCCATAGCCATTACTACTGACACTTCAGACTATACAATGGGTGCAGTGCACGAACAGCTGGTCAGATGTCTGTTGCGGCCTCTCACCTTATTTAGCCAACAGCTCCGCTCCCCCCCCCCACCACCCCAAAGGAAGTACAGCACGTTTGACCGTGAGCTTCTGAGTCTCTGTCTGGCTCTCTGCCATTTTCTTTTTTCTACTAGAGGGTCACCATTTCACAGTGTTTGTTGACCTTGTGTATGTGATGGCCAAAATATCAGATCCTTGGTCTGCATGACAGCAACACCACCTGGCCCACGTATCAGAGTTCACAACCGATATACAACAAATCAAGGGGAAAAATAATGCCATGGCTGATTGCCTCTCATGGCCAGCAGTGAGACCGTGCACATAGGGGTTGACTATGCCGGCACAGCAGCTGACCAAGTTACTAACCCAGGCTTACTGAACAGCACTCACTAGCTTGTGGTTGGCTGGCATTAAGTTCGGGGAAGTTGGGGTTTCTCTCCTGTGTGATGTCTCAACAGGTTGCCCTCGTCCCATAGTGCCCGCAAACTGGAGACAGGCTGTTTACTACTCCATACGTGGCCTGTTGCATCCGGGTTGGAAGGCATCCCAGAAACTGGCTGCACTAATGTTTGCTTGGCATGGCTTTAGTAAGGACCTGCGTGATTGGACTGCAGCCTGGGTGGAGTGCCAGTGGGCAAAACTTAGCTGTCATGTTCAGGCACCATTGGCACCTTTTGAAATCCCTGAGCAACGGTTTGACCACGTCAATGTAGACATTGTTGGTCTTCCCCCCCCCGCGGTTTGACACACCTCCTCACCACAGTGGACCGTACCTCCAGGTGGCCAGAGGTCGTCCCTCCGGCATCGACGATGGCTACAGACATGGCTTGGGCATTCAGCAGTAAATGGGTTGTTCGATTTGGCACCCTATCTGATATTTCTACTGACCGCAGTGGCCATTTCATATCAGACATCTGGGCTGTGATGGCCCATAACCTCAGCGTTAGGCTACATCACACCATGGCATATCACTCGCAGTCCAATGGCCTACGTGAGTGGTTTTCCCTGCTCCTTAAAGGCTGTCTTTAGCATGATTGTCTCACATAGGTACTGCCGGGCTCAGAACAGCTCAAAAAGAGAACTAGCAGTCTCTGCCCCTGAATTGGTATACAGGGCAGCCATTACTGTAAAATCAGGTGATTTTAAACCTGACACCACAACTGCCTGGTTGGCCTCCCAACAGCATTCCACCCCCCTCAGTAAATTCAATTCCTTTGTACCTCTTCCTACCTCCTATCATGGAGTATAGCATCCTTGGGTTCCTGTTGACCTACATTCCACCTCACTTGTTTTCATCCGCCATGATGCACTCCAACATCCCCTTCCTTAACGATGGCCCATTCCATGCTTTGGAAAGGGAAAAAAAGACTTTTATCATAGATAAGAGGGGTAAATGTGAATGTGTTTCAGTAGAATGCTTTAAAATGATACACAAAGACTGGGAGAATTCCACTATCATGTCCCTGGTGTCACAACATGACCATGTGCATCTCAACATATCTATTGATGAGCCAGGGGCCTCTATTGTTCCTCAACCCAAGGGAGATAGGACCCAAGCTGGGCGGCTCATCCCAGCTCTGGTCCTGCTCACGCTGCTGATTTTAGTGCATTCTAGGGGCTTCTGTGTAGAGTAACATAATTGGTGGAAACGTATATAATACACAACCACCAACTTAGAGTTGGGGTTCACTTTAAGACACAGTTCTGATGTGATGATGTAATTACATAAAGGATTGTTACTGCTCTTTATGTTCAGTGTTTGAAATATAATAAATGAGTTGTTATGGTTTTTCTTAAATATAAAACACTTCCCCTGTTTTTATTTGTGAAAACGTACAAGATTTAAGGGGAACCTGAGGAAATCATCCTCGCTCAGAGAGTGTTGCAGGTGTGGAACAAGCTACCAGCACCAGTGTAGGATGTAAGTTCCATTTCAGCGTTTGAGAGAAGTTTGGACAAGTACATGGATGGGAGGAGTATGGAGGGCTATTGTCCAGGTGGGCATCAATGGAACTAGGCAGTATAATACGTAAGCATGGACCAGTTGGGCCGCAAGGCCTCTTTCTGTGCTGTAGTGCTCTATGTCTCTATAGTAGCTTGTTCAACCCCATTCCAAAACATGCTCTCAAATCAATTATAGATCACAATTGAAATACGGAGCCCAGTAGAGATTGTGGTGGGAATGCTAATCACTTTGCAATTCTGAAGGGCAACGACAGCTGTAACCAATCTGACAGGAAGATGGCTGAACTGATTACTAATTACAGACATAAAGCAGGCTTGGACTACACTGTCACGGAACCTCTGAGAACACTTTCTGCTGGGTTTGATAAGGAAATTCCATGGTTAACTCTGGCATCTACCTCGTCATGGCATGGACTGATTATCCCAGATAGCAGATAAACAGTGAGTTCTGATGCTTTTCCACAGCAGTGTAGGTACGACAGCAGATGCTCCAAGGATCTAAATGGATGACAATTTGCTGCTTTCCATGGGAACAGGGATTCAGTTGCCCTGAAAGCAGATTCCTGAATTCAGTGAATGAACCAAAAGTACTGAAAGGTCAAGTCAAGTTTAATGCCTTGTGTAATGAAAAACCTACTTGCAGCAGCATCACGAGCACAGAGCATCAGATAAGCAGTGTTCACAAGAAAAACATAAGTTATATATTTAGTTGGAGTGGAGGGATGTGGCCCTGATGTGTCAGGCAGAGACCACTGCTCTCAGCAGTTTCTGAATTCCCATTATGCAATCAGTCAGAATACAGGCAGTCCCCGAGTTATGAACGTCCGACTTACGGACAACTCGTACTTATTAACCGAGGAAGGAGAACATCGTCCGCCATTTTAAGTTGCTGCCGTTGACACTGTGTTGGGTATTTAACTTTGTATTTGGTTTAAACTTTTCTTAGTAAGATTCACCCTGACCCACCCCCCCACCCCCCCGCCCCCGTTCCAGTCGGCTGGTGGCACCGTGAGATCAGCACCAGGCTCAAGAACAGAGGTTTCTGAGTTCGATTTAGTGACAGACTGCTCCTGTGCTGGGTTGATGTCGATCCAGTGACTCCCATACCATCCGTGCCGGGTTGATGTCGAGCTCGCAACTCTACCTTGTAAAAAAAACACTGCCACCTCCAGTTTAAATTCCCACACGGAATATTGTGGAGGATCAATACCCAAACCCAGCACAGCCCCCCACTTGTCCCATTTAACCGGTGGAGTTTCGGACCCGGGGAATTCAGTGCGGTGGTCCTTAGGACCCAGCAGATCTCAGGAGCTGGCGCAGCTCGGGACCCACCACCCGCAGTGTTTCTGTTCCATTGACGGGAAGTGATCGTAATTGAAGATAAGGGGAAATAATAAAGTGTTTGGAAAGAAGTGAAATGCCATCAGTCATTGGAAAAGCGTTAGGTTACAGTCGGTCAATGATGGGAACAATTTTAAAGGATAGCTGATAAAGTGAGAATAATGGAGCATGTGAAAGGCCCTGCCCTGATGAAAGCTATAATTATTACTAAGCAACGCAGTGGTTTAATTATTGGAATACATACGTTTCTTAAGTGTTTTATATAGAAAGGTAAAATATATACTATATACTAAGACAAACGTTTTACCAACTGATGCTAAATAATACCGGATGTACTTGTTCCGACATCAAATCTGACTTAAAGACGGACTCAGGAACAGAACTCGTACATAACCCGGGGACTACCTGTACTGTCAGCAGTACATCTGTAAAAGTTTGCTAGAGTGTTTGGTAACAAACCAAACCTTCTTCATCCCCAAAGTCAGGGGTTTCCCACACTTTTTATGCCATGAACCCCAGTCATTAACTGAAGGGCCCAAAGCCCTCAGGTTGGAAACCCCTGCTAGTGTGCCTTCATTGTGACTGTGTATCCATCAGAATTAGAAGAATCAGGTTTATTATCATGACGTACTGTCATAGTGAGCAGCCAGGTGGAGATACGTCTCTACCAAAGGAGGTGTAGGTCACTCCTTCCCTCTGCTAGCCTGCAGATCACCCTTGGGGAAGGTGTAGCACCTGCTTAGCCCCCCGATCGTGGTCATGTGAAGCTAATGGAGCTGGTGGTGGATGGTTGTATGAGCAGCTGGTGCAGATCACAAGTCCTGGTGATGCAACCGCTGACACCAGGCAGACAATCTCTGAGGAGTATTGATAATGGCTAGGGTCACCCATCATGTGATGACACTGCCCAGAAGGAGGCAATGGCAAACCACTTTGTAAAAAATTTGCCAAGAACAATCATGGTCATGGAGAGACAATGATCGTCCGTGTCATACAACACGGCTCATAACGATGACGATCTTTGTCATTCAAAATTAGTTGTTATACAGCAGCAGTACAGTGAAAAACACATCAGTCACAGTAAGAAATATGTAAAAATATAAATAAATAGTGCAAAAAGAGAGCAAAGTAGTGAGGTACTATCCATGGGTTCATTGTCCATTTAGAAATCTGATGGCAGAGGGGACGAGGCTGTTCCTGAAACATTGAGCGTGTGTCTTCAGGCTCCTGTAGCTCCTCCCTGATGGTGGCAATGTGAAGAGGGCATGACGGTGGCAATGTGAAGAGGGCATGATGGAGGCAATGTGAAGAGGGCATGACGGAGGCAATGTGAAGGGGGCATGATGGAGGCAATGTGAAGGCATGATAGAGGCAATGTGAAGGGGACATGATAGAGGCAATGTGAAGGGGGCATGATGGAGGCAATGTGAACGGGGCATGATGGAGGCAATGTGAAGGGGGCATGATGGAGGCAATGTGAACGGAGTATGATGGAGGCAATGTGAAGAGGGCATGACGGAGGCAATGTGAAGAGGGCATGACAGAGGCAATGTGAAGAGGGCATGACGGAGGCAATGTGAGGAGGGCATGATGGAGGCGATGTGAAGGGGGCATGATGGAGGCAATGTGAAGGTATGATAGAGGCAATGTGAAGGGGGCATGATAGAGGCAATGTGAAGGGGGCATGATGGAGGCAATGTGAGGAGGGCATGATGGAGGCGATGTGAAGGGGGCATGATGGAGGCAATGTGAAGGTATGATAGAGGCAATGTGAAGGGGGCATGATAGAGGCAATGTGAAGGGGCATGATAGTGGCAATGTGAAGGGGGCATGATGGAGGCAATGTGAAGGGGGCATGATGGAGGCAATGTGAAGGGGGCATGATGGAGGCAATGTGAAGGCATGATAGAGGCAATGTGAAGGGGGCATGATGGAGGCAATGTGAAGGCATGATAGAGGCAATGTGAAGGGGGCATGATAGAGGCAATGTGAAGGGGGCATGATGGAGGCAATGTGAACGGGGTATGATGGAGGCAATGTGAAGAGGGCATGATGGATGCTGCCTTCTTGAGGGAATCACATTTTGAAGATGTGCTCGTTGGTGGGTAGGTTAGTGCCTATAATGAAGCTGGTTAAGTTTACACCCCTCTGCAGCCTTTTCTCTTCCATACAGACAGTAATGCAACCAGTTAGAATACTCTCTATAGTGCTCTGTTGAAAGTTCCTGGTGTCTTTGATGACATACCAAATCTCCTCATCATCATAATGAAGTATAGCCTCTATCATACCTTTTTCATGATTGAATCAATGAGAATCAATAGATCCTCTGAGATGTTAACACCCAGAAGTTTGAAACTGCTCATTCTCTCTACTGCTGACCCCTTGATGAGAAATGATGTGTGTTCCCTTGACTTCCCCTTCCTGATGTCCATTTCGTTGGTTAATGACATTGAGTGCAAAGTTATTACTATGACACCACTCACACAGCCAATCCAACTCACTCTTGTACACTTCTTCATAACCATCTGAGATTCTGAAGATGACACTTGTGTCACTGGTGAATTTATAGAGGAAGTGACTGACTGTGGTGTCCCCGTGATTAATTGTAGGGAATGGGTGCTCCGGTGTGGGTTGTCTCAGCAAGAGTTTGTGAGTGTGGGTGGGCCAGTGTTAGGTTTAAAGTTGGGATGCAGCAGGAAAATTGTCACTCTTGTATTTCTTGATCTCATTACAGAAATTTCAGAGTCACTTGACCCTACCAGTTTAACTTGGCCCACTCCTTTCATTACCCTGCCCAACACTACTTGGCTTTATTAACCTGGTGTGCGTAAATAGTTCCAGATCATCAGCAATGTAATCTGGGGTCCTCAGGTGTTTCGAGTCTTTATACATTGGACACCCTCACTAGGTGACCTAAAATTGCCATTTATTAGATTTTTTTTTGTTTTTCGCATCATTCTCTGTAAACTCTAAAGACTGTTGTGCATGAAAATTTCCAGATCAGTAGTTTATCAAATACTCAAACCACCCTGCGTGGCACCAACAATTATTCCACAGTCAAAGTCGCTTAGATCACATTTCTTCCCCATTCTGACATGTGGTCTCTGAGCGAAAAGTGATTCTTGACCATGTCTGCATTCTCTTATGCATTGAGGTGCTGCCACATGATTGGCTGATAAGATATTTGATTAATGAGCAGGTGCACAGGTGTACCTAATAAAGTGGCCACTGAGCGTATAAAACGGACATGAGTTTAGAGACAACAATCAATCATTGGCTAAATGGATCGAAGCCTCCAGCAGTAATTCTATCAGACCATTTACATTGAGCTAATTGAGAGTCTTGTCTGTAAGGTTTTTAGCTTAGAAGATCAGTTGTGAAATGGTTTATGAAATGGTTTGTTTTGCATATTCAGTGCATGTCTGCCATTGCAAATGAAATCTGCTTTAAAAACCTGAACACTGAAATCATAAATAGTTCCAGATCAGCCGCAACTGTTTCCAGAAACTTGAAGTATTGACACAGTATTTCCTGAAACTCTGTGAGACATTTCAGTCAGACCGATGTTAGGTGTAACTTTAGATTGGGACCTGGCAGCACAGTGGTGAGCATAATGCTTCTTCACAGCACCAGCGAGCTGGGTTCAATTCTGCTGCTGCCTATAAGGAATTTATACATATTCTCTGAGACTGAATGGGTTTCCTCCAGATGCTCCAGTTCCCCCCCCACAATCCAAAGACATAAGGGTTAGGGTTAGTAAGTTGAGGGCATGCTAATTTAGTGCCAGAAGCATGTCGACATTTGCAACCTATCCCCAGCACATTCCTGGACTGTGTTGGTTGTTGATGCAAATGATGCTTTTCACTGTCTGTTTAGTGTTTTCAACCATAAGATATAGGAGCAGAATTAGGCCGTTTGACCCACTGAGTCTGCTCGGCCATTTCATCATGGCTGATCCATTTCCCTCTCAGACCCGATCTCCTGCCTTCTCCCTGTATCCCTTCATGCTCTGACTAATCAAGAATCTATCAACCTCTGCCTTAAATATACCCAATGACTCGGCCTCCGCAGTGACCGACCAGAGACTGCAAGTGTCATACCTGAAAGCGCTCAGTATACGGAATAAGATAAATAAACTCATAGCACATTTACAGATCGGCAAGTATGAAGTTATAGGCATCACTGAACCTTGGCTGAAAGAAGATTATAGCTGAGAGCTCAATGTCCAAGGATACACATTGTATCAAAAGGATAGGCTGGTAGGCAGAGGGGGTGGCATGGCTCTGTTGGTAAAAAAAATGAAATCAAATCTTTAGAAAGAGGTGACATAGGGTCGGAAGGTGTTAAATCATTGTACATGGATCTTAGAAATTTAGAGGGTTATGGGGAAATTTAGTAATTTCTAAGGTAGGGACATATTCGGCACAACTTTGTGGGCTGAAGTGCCTGTTTTATGCTGTAGGTTTTCTATATGTCTCTGTTTCTATAGAGCTAAGGAACTGCAAAGGTAAAAAGTCCCATCTGGGAGTTGTATACAGACCCCAAAGCAGTAGTAAGGATGTGGCCTACAATTACAATGGGAGATAGAAACTGCAGCCAAAAGGGTACTGCTACAATTGTCATGGGGGATTCAATGTGCAGGTAGATTGGGGAAATCAGGGTGATTCTGGATCTCAAGAGGGAGAGTTTTTAGAATGCCTGTAAGATGGTTTTTTAGAGCAGCTTGGCGTTGAACCCACCAGGGGATCAGCTATTCTGGATTGGGAGTTATGTAATGAACAGAATTGATCAGAGAGCTCAAGGTAAAAGAACCCTGAGAGGAAAGTGATCATAATATGATTGAATTCACCCTGAAATTTGAGAAGGAGAAGATAAAGTCAGATGTATCAGCATTACAGTGGAGTAAAGGGAACTACAAAGGCCAGAGAGAGGAGCTGGCCAGAATTGATTGGAAAAGGACAGATGATGGCAGAGCAGCAATGGCTGGAATTTCTGGAAGCAAATCGGAAGGTGCAGGATACATACATCCCAAAGAGAAAGAAGCATTCTAAAGGCAAGATGACACATCTGTGGCTAGAAAGAGAAGTCAAAGCCAACATAAAATCCAAATAGAGGGCAGATAATAGTTCAAAAATTAATGGGAAGTTACAGGATTGGGAAGCTTGTAAAAACCAAGAGAAGGCAACTAAAAATGTCATTAAGAAAGAAAAGGTGGAATACAAAAGTAAGCAACATGAATTCCTCTGTCTCTGTTGCAGCTGTTCTCAGGATGAAGCTTTTCAGTCTAGAACAAAGGGGATATCCTCCTTTCTCAAAGAGAGGGGCTTCCCTCCACCATCTTTAATTTCATGCACAGGGATAGGGTTCCTCTTGTTCTCACCCACCAACCCATCAGCCTGCTCGTCCAGCACATAATTAATGGTACTTAATGAATACTTTGCTTCAGAAATCACTACGGAAAAGGATCTTGGAAATTGTAGGGACGACTTGCAGTGTACTGAAAAGTTTGAACATGTAGATATTAAGGAAGAGGATGTGCTGGAGCTTTTGTAAAGCATCAAGTTGGATAAGTCCCCGGGACCGGACAGTATGCACCCCAGGCTACTGCGGGAAGCGAGGGAGGAGATCGCTGAGCCTTTGGCAATAACCTTTGCATCATCAGTGAGGATGGGAGAGGCTCCAGAGGATTAGAGGGTTCCGGATGTTGTTCCCTTTTTCAAGAAAGGGAGTAGGGATAGCCCAGGAAATTATAGGCCAGTGAGTCTTACTTCAGTGGTTGGTAAGTTGATGGAGAAGATCCTGAGAGGCAGGATTTATGAACATTTGGAGAGGCATAATATGATTTGGAACAGTCAGCATGGCTTTGTCAAAGGCAGGTTGTGCCTTACGAAACTGATTGAATTTTTTGAGGATGTGACTAAACACATTGATGAAGATAGAGCAGTAGATGTAGTGTATATGGATTTCAGCAAGGCATTTGATAAGGTACCCTATGCAAGGCTTATTGAGAAAGTAAGGAGGCATGGGATTCAAGGGGACATTGCTTTGTGGATCCAGAACTGGCTTGCCCACAGAAGGCAAAGAGTGGTTGTAGACGGGTCATATTCTGCATGGAGGCCGGTAACCAATGGTGTGCCTCAGGGATCTGTTCTGGGACCCCTACTCTTTGTGATTTTTATAAATGACCTGAATTAGAAAGTGGAGGGATGTTAGTAAGTATGTTGATGACATAAAGGTTGGGGTGTTGTGGATAGTGTGGAGGGCAGTCAGAGGTTACAGTGGGATATTGATAGGATGCAAAACTGGGCTGAGAAGTGGCAGATGGAGTTCAACCCAGATAAGTGTGAAGTGGTTCATTTTGATATGTCAAATATGATGGCAGATTATAGTATTAATGGTAAGACTTGGCAGTGTGGAGGATCAGAGGGATCTTGGGGTCCGAATCCATAAGACACTCAAAGCAGCTGTGCAGGTTGACTCTGTGGTTAAGAAGGCATACGGTGCATTGGTCTTCATCAACCGTGGAATTGAATTTAGGAGCCGAGAGGTAATGTTGCAGTTATATAGGACCCTGGTCAGACCCCACTTGGAGTACTGTGCTCAGTTCTGATCGCCTCACTACAGGAAGGATGTGGAAACCCTAGAAAGGGTGCAGAGGAGATTTACAAGAATGTTGCCTGGATTGGGGAGCATGTCTTATGAGAACAGGTTGAGTGAATGATGCACCATCAATAACTCTCGGAGACGTGAGTCGAGATAGGCTTTTATTGGCTGGAAGAAAGCACCGTCAGCAGCGAGTGACCACCACACAACATCCTGGAGACTGAGGGAGGAGCAGTGCGTCCAATCGCCTTTATACAGGGGTCTGTGGGAGGAGCCACAGGAGCAGTCAGCAGGGGGGGGGGCGTGTCCATATAGGTATATGTAGTTCACCACAGTGAACTTGGCCTTTTCTCCTTGGAGCGACAGAGGATGAGAGGTGACCTGATGGAGATGTACAAGATAATGCTACGCATTGATCGTGTGGATAGTCAGAGGCTTTTCCCCAAAGCTGAAATAGCTAGCACAAGAGGGCAGAGTTTTAATGTGTTTGGAAGTAGGTACAGAGGAGATGTCAGGGTTACGTATTTTGCGCAGAGAGTGGTGAGAGTGTGGAATGGGCTGCTGGCGGCAGCGGTGGAAGCGGAAACGATAGAGTCTTTTAACAGACTCCTGGATGGATACATGGAGCTTAGAAAAATAGAGGGCTATGGGTAAGCCTAGGTAGTCCTAAGGTAGGGATATCTTTGACACAGCTTTGTGGGCCAAATGGCCTGTATTGTCCTGTTGTTTTCTATGTTTCTACTTGGATGCACATGATAAAATAGGCTGTAGGCAACATGATTTCTTCAAGGGAATCTGTCAGAATTCTTCGAAGAAATAACAAGCAGGAGAGATAAAGGAGAATTGGTGGATGTTGTGTATTTGGATTTTCAGAAGTTCCTTACAAGAAGACACATGAGGCTGCTTAACCATTTAAGAGCCCATGGGAGCATTGCAGGCTTAGTCTTCCTAAAGTCCATCACCATATCCTTTGTCTGACTGATGTTGAGCAGCAGATGATTCAGCTTGCACCATTTGACAATGTCCTCCAACAGGGCCCTGTGTTTATCCTCCTGTCCTCCCTATATACACCCAACTATTGCTGAGTCATCAGGGTATTTCTGTGGATGACGTGACCCAGTGTTGTATCTAAAGTCCGAGGTATACAGGGTAAACAGGAAGGGAGCCGACACGGTCCCCTGTGGGGCCCCAGTGCTGCTTACAGCCATGTCTGACACACAGCTCTGAAGCTGCACAAACTATGGTCTGCCAGTCAGGTAGTCCATTATCCAGGACACTACAAAATTGAACTTTTCCTTCAGTAATGAGGCCTGTATGGTATTGAAGGCACTTGAGAAATTAAAAAAACATGATGTTCACAGTGCTGCCTTGCTTATCCAAATGGGAGGAGACACCGTTCAGTAGGTAGATAACAGCATTGTCAAGGTGCTCCTAGTAGGCAAACTGCAGGGACTAAGGGCTGATCTGACCAGGGTCGGAGGTGAGCCAGGACCAGCCTCTCTAGCTCCTTCATGACATGTGAGGTCAGGGCCACTGGACAGTAGTTATTCAAGACTTTTGGTTGGCCCTTCTTGGATACTGGAACCACACTTGATGTTTTCCACACAGTCGGGACCTTTCCAGGCTGAGACTCAGATTGAAAATGCGCTGGAGAACTCCACACAGCTGCTCAGCACACTCCTTCAGGACCTCGTGGTTCACACTGTCTGGTTGCAATGCTTTGCCATGTCCGAGTTTCCCCAGAGCCCTTCCCAGCTGCTCAGTGGTGAAGACGAGTCGATGATGACTGGGGAGTTGGTGGAAGGGGGAAGGTGGGGGCTGGGAGGGGGTGAAGATTGGGACCATGGCAGTTGGTATGTGGAGATATATATGACAGGTGCAGGGTAAGGAGGGGATGTAGATAGTGGTAGCCTGTGTTGCTCATCCACGTGTTGTACTGGATGGGGAAGTGGGAGGAGGGGAGGTGTTGGTGCTGAGGGAGCTTTGGGTGCCTCGGCACCTAGACTATTTTGCTGAGGGGTGTGAACAGGAGGGCAATTGTCAAACCTATTAAAGAATTGGTGTAACTCATTAACCCATTCACAGCCGCATGCCAAGGCTTTACAGCCAATGATGTTCTTCACGCCTCTGCACACCTCCTGTGTGCTACTCTGCCCCAGCTTGTTCTCCAGTTCTCTCCTGTATTCCCCTTTTGCCAACTTGATCTTCTCCTTTAGCTCCCTCTGCACGTTTCAATTCCTCTAAAGGCTGTCTTTCTGTGGTGGAGAACAGCCTTTAGACCACTGGTGATCCATGACTTGCTCTTAGGGAAGTAGCCAACAGTCCTTGATGGTACAAGTGATGCAATCAGTAAGCCAGTTAGGAGGATGGGCAAAGAAGTGGCAGATGGAATAGTGCTGGGAAGTGTATGATCATGCACTTTGGTTGAAGTAAAAGGGTAGACTATTTTCTAAATAGAGAAAATACAAAAGTCTGAGATGCAAAGGTACTTGGGAGTCCTTGTGCAGGATTCCCTAAAGGTTAATTTGCAGCTTGAGTAGGTGGTGATGAAGGCAGATATGGTGTTCGTATTCATTTCAAGAGGATTAGGATTTAAAAGCGAGTATATTGTATTGAGGCTTTATAAAGCACTGGTGGGACTTCACCAGTATAGATACGTCACCGTATACAACCCTGAGATTCATTTTCTTGCAGGCATTCACAGTAAATACAAATACCATAATAGAGTCAATGAAAGACTACATGAAACAACAGCCAATGTTTAAAACAATCAACAAGCTGTGCCAATACAAAAAGACAGTGAATAAAAGGAAATAATAATAATAAATAATAAACAATAAATATAGACGCGTGAGATGAAGTTCCTTGAAAGTGAAGCCATTGGTTGTGGAAGCGAGTGAAGTTAAGTAAATTTATCTCCTCTGGTTCAAGAGCCCAGTGGTTGAGGAGTGACAACTGTTGCTGAACCTTGTGATGAGGGTCCTGAGGCTCCTGTACCTCCTTCCTGATGACAGCAGCAAGAAGAGAAGATGCCCTGGATGGTGGGGGTCCCTGATGATGGATGCTGCTTTCCTGTAACATGTGTAGTTGTGCTCAATGTTGGTGAGGGCTTTTCTTATGATGCACTGGGCTGTATCCCCTACTTTTTGTAGGATTTTCTGTTTAAGGGCATTGGTGTTTCCATACCAGGCTGTGATGCAACCAGTAAATATACTCTGCACCATACATCTGTAGAAATTTGTCAAAGTTTTTGATCACATGTAGAACCTTCACAAAATTTTAAGAAAGTAGAGACACTGCTGCGCTTTCTTCGTAATGACCACTATGTGCTGAGCTTAGGACAAATCCTCTGAAATGACAACACTGAGGAATTTAAAGCTGTTGACCCTCTCCAGCTTTGATCCCCCATTGAGGACTGGCCCATGGACCTCTGATTTCCTACTCCTGAAATCAATAATCATCTCTTTTTTTTTGACACTGAGTGAGAGGTTTCTGCTGTGGCACGACTCAGTCAGACTTTCAGTCTCCCTCCTATGTGCTGATTCCTCACCACCTTTGGTCTGACCAAATATGGAACTGGAGCTGTGCTTGGCCACACAGTCATAAGTGTAAGGTGAGAAGAGCAGGGGACTAATCACACAGTCTTGTGGTGCTCATGCTGATGGAGATCATGGAAGAGATGTTACTACCAATCCAAACTGACTGGGGTCCACAAGTGAGGAATTTGAGGATCCAGTTGCACAAGAAGATATTGAGGCCAAGGTTTTGAAGCTTATTGATTAGTTTTGAGGAGATGATAGTACTGAGTGCTGAGCTGTGGTAATGAGGAGCATGCAGATGTGTGTATCTTCACTGTCCAGATGTTCCAGGGTTTAGTGAAGAGCCAATGAAATGGCATCTGTTGGTTCATCTGTTGTAGTGGTACACAAATTGGAACAGATCCAAGTCACTTCTCAGGCAGGAGTTGATGTGTTTCATCACTAGCCTCTCAAAAAACTTCATCACAGTGGATGTAAGTGCTTGTGGACAATAGTCACTGAGGTAAGTTACAGTGTTTTTCTGAGGCACTGGTACAATTGAATCCTGCTTGAAGCACGTGGGTACCTTAGACTGCCAAAGTGAGAGGTACTGGTGATCAGCACACGTTTTTAGTCATTGGCCATGGATTCACCTTCCTGAACAATGCTCTCTCATTGGCCTTGGAAATTGAAATCACAGTGTCATCAGGGGCTGTGGGAGTTTGTGAAGGTGCCTACCTGTTTTGATGGTCAAAGTGAGCATGAAAGGTATTGAGCTCACCTGGAAGCAAAGCCTCGTTGTCACCTATGTTGCCTGATTTAACTTTGTAGGAGGTGATACCACTTAAGCCATATAACCATATAACAATCACAGCACGGAAACAGGCCATCTAGGCCCTCCTAGTCTGTGCCGAACTCTTAATCTCACCTAGTCCCACCTATAATTCGGTGACCAGAACTGTACACTACTGAAGCCCTGCCACAGCTGCCGCGCATCCTTCAGATTCAATCACAAACAAGAGAAAGTCTGCAGGTGCTGGAAACACACAAAATACAGGATGAACTCAGCAGGCCAGGCAGCATCTATGGAAAAGACTATAGTTGACGTTTCACAATCAGTTTTAATTTCACTGGCATACAGTATATTGTGAAATGTGTTGTTATATGGCAGCAGAACATTGCAATACATAATTCATTGTCCATTCAGAAATCTGATGGTGGAGGAGAAGGAGCTGTTCCTGTATTGTTGAGTGTGCTTTCAGGCTCCTGTACCTCCTCCCTGATGGTAGCAATGAGAAGAGGGCATGTCCTGGGTAATGAAGATTTTTAATGATGCATGCTGTCTTTCTGAGGCATTGCTTGTTGAAGATGTCCTGGATGGACAGACCATTTAATGGAAAGATTATTTAACAGATGTTGAGCAGGGTCAGTAAGGGAGTTGCACCTGAGTGAGTTTTGTTGAGAAGCTGGAAATGAAATGATCTGTGTAGATGGCATGTAAAACAATTTTGTCTATTGTACATCAATCCAACTTATAGTAATAAACCAATTGATCAATCTGACATCTGTTTTTCAGGGTTTTCCTGGGGATATTGGGCTGCCGGGCTCTAATGGAGTTGAAGGTCCAAAGGTAGGTGGATAAAAAATCCATTTATTTTAGGTCGTGCTGCAACAGTGACTTCACAAGTTAAAGTTAAAGATTAGATTAACAGCTTGTCGCATGTATGTCGAAAGATATGGTGAAATGCGTTGTTTGCGTCAAATCAAATCAGCGAGGATTGTGCGGGGCAGCCTGCAAGTGTCCTGGATCATTCACAGGAGCCAACACAACATGCCCACAGCTGACTAACCCTAACCCATAGGTGTTTTCAACGTGGGAGGAAACCCAAGCAGTCACCAGGAGAACGTACAAACTCCATACCGTTGGCCATCCTGCAAACATCACCATGCTTCCAGAGCCAACACAACATGCCCACAGCTGACTAACCCTAACCCGTAGGTGTTTTCAACGTGAGAAGAAACCCGAGTGGTCACTGGGAGAATGTACAAACTCCAAACGAACAGCAGTGGGAATTGAAACCCAATCTTACAGTTGGCATTCTGAGAACATGATGCTAACTACAAAGAAACTGTGCATCTGATCACACTAAATTAGTACACCAGGTAGACAAACAGAATGATGAAAACATAATTTATTTTGCAAATATTATAAACCGTTTGAAGTTTTTTCTAAAGATTAGAACAAGTTATGACGATTGAAGAAAAGCAATATGCTAATTGTAGTTCCATTGTTGTACCACCCACCACGTCCATGTTGACGACTCTGCCCATCTGCACTAATCCAACATGTCTACATAGTCTACGTCTTTTTATGCTTTGCCATGTAAGTGTCTGTCTTAATGTCTCTCAAACATAGTAACTGTATCTGATCCCGCCAGCAAGTTCCAGATACCACCCACAGTTTAAACAAGAGCCTGTGGTATTGCAGGAAAGATAGATAGAGCATTGGCTGACAGGCAGGAGGCAAAGGATGGGAATAAAGGGAGTCTTTTCTCTTGGCTGCTGATGGCTAGTGGTGTCCCATAGGGGTTGGTGCTGGGATCAATTCTTTTCACATTATACTTCAATGATTTCAATGATGGAAGTGACAGCTTTGTGGCCAGATTTGCAGATAATATGAAGATAGGTGGTGTCAAGGAAGCAGGGTGTCTGCAGGAAGTCAGATTAGGAGAATGGTCAAATTAGTGGCAGATGGAATATAATGTAGGGAAGTGTATGGTCGTGCACTTTGGCAGAAGCAGTGTTTCGGAGTGTGGACTATTCTCTAAATGTGGAGAAAATTCAAAACTCAGAGGTGCAAAGGGACTTGGGAGTCCTCATGCAGGATTCCCTAAAGGTTAACTTTCAGGTTGAGTCTGTGGGAGGAAGGCAAATGAAATGTTAGCATTCATTTCAAGAGGACTAGAACATAAAAGCAGGTTTGTAATGCTGAGGCTTTATATTCCATTGGCCAGACTGCACTTGGAGTATTCTGAGTAGTTTTGGGCACTTATCGATGGAAAGATGTGCTGACATTGGAGAGAGTCCAGAGGAGGTTCACACGAATGATCTCAGGAGTGGAACGGTTTACATATGAGGAGCCTTCGGCTCTAGACCTGTACTCACTGGAGTTTCGAAGAATGAAGGAGGATCTCACTGAAATTTAACGGATATTGAAAGGCCTAGTTAGAGTGGACATGGAGAGGATGTTTCTACCAATGATTAAAATCCTCCATCCTGGTGAATCTCCTCTGTGCTCTCTCCAGCACAGTCCTGTGTGTGATGACCAGAACAGCACACTGTACTCCAAAGTATTCTACTGTAAAGTAACAACATAATACCTCAAATTTTATATTCTATGCCCTGACCTTTGAAAGCAAGCGTATCATTTGGCTTCTTTACCACCCTCTCCCACAGTCACTCGATTCAATAAAATTCCTTAAATGCCCTGCCATTTATTGTATGCATCCTACCCTACCTACAGGAAAAATATCAATAAGATTGAAAGAGAGAAAGTTTACAAAATCATGAGGAGCATAGACAGGGTAAATGCAAGCAGGCTTTTTCTACTGAGGATGGGTGACACTAGAACTAAAGGTCATGGGTTAAGACTAAGGTTAAGGCGTAACTTGTTAGACCATAAGACCATAAGACATAGGAGCAGAATTAGGCCATTTGGCACATCAAGTCTGCTCCACCATTCAATCATGGCTGATCTTTTTATCCCCTCCTCAATGCAACTCCCAGGCCTTCTCCCCATAACCTTTGATGCTGTGGTCAGTCAAGAACCTATCAATCTCTGCCTTAAATAAACCCAACGACTTGACCTCCACAGCTGCCTTGGTTGGGCTGTGATGGATGGTATGGTACTTACTGAGGAGAGATGAAGGGGAAGAGAATGGGTGCGACAGTAGTGTGGATGTTAGCGTGATGCTATTACATCTCAGGGCATTGGAGCTTAGAGTTCAATCCCGGTGTCCTCTGTAAGGAGTTTGTTTTTTCCTCCCACAATCCAAATGCACACCGGTTATGTTAATTGGTCATTGTAAATTGTTCTGTGATTTGGTTAGGGCTAACTGGGATTGTGGAGTTATTGGGGTGGTGCCGATCAGACAAAACAAGATTAAAGCAAAAACTTTACACCTCCTTATAAGTTTGTCCCCTCAGGCAGTTAACCTGATCCACCATTCTAGTTAGCTCCCCCTTCCCATACCCCTCTATCTATTACCTCAGTCAGCACACTGCACTGTAAGCACTTGAAACTACTTTTTACAATGCTGTTTACATTGTAAATATGTACATGCTGGTATTTATGCACATTTTATTCCCATTCCGTTCGTTAGCCTCTAACTATTTTTATATAATCTTTGTTCTTTATAATTGTTGAATGTTGTTTTTTGTTGCATGTCTCACCCTGACCAACTCACTACACCAATTCCTAATCCATGTAAATGTATATGGTGGATAAAGTTGATCCTTAATCCTTGATTTTGCATGGATCTTGTGTGTATGTAGCATATTTTTCATGTCTTTATAAGCCTTTAATTACATTCCTCCTGTTTGGCTGTCTAGGGTGAACCTGGTGATAGAGGACTGCCAGGCCCTCGTGGACCCAAGGGCCAAGAGGTAAGATTAGTTTCATTTGTCACATGAGCATTGAGATATCCAAGCACACAGTGAAATGCATCAACTCTGTTCACAAGCCGCACAGTCCGAGGATGTGCTGAGGATGACCAGCAAATGTCCATACTTCCACTGCCAACACATCAGGCCCACAACTCACTAAACCGTACTTACACATCTTTGGAATTTGGGAGGAAACTGAGGAAACTCACGCAGTCACTTCATCGCACAACCTCCTTACAGGAATTGAATCCATGTCACTGGTGCTGTAAAGCATTATGCTAATTGCTACACCACTGTACTGCCCAGAAAGAAATCAGTGCCTCATGAATTTGTCTAAGAGGGAACTGTCAAGGGTATTTGTCCAAGTGTTTTTTAAATGTTATTAATGTACCTTATACATAGAACATAGAACGTCACAGCACAGTACAGGCCCTTCAGCCCATGATGTTGTGCTGACCTTTTAACCCACTCCAAGATCAGTCTAACCCTTCCCTCCACCATAGCCCATTGTTCTTTCATCCATGTTCCTATCTAAGGGTCTCTTAAATGTCCCTAAATGTCTCTTAAGTGTTCTTAAATGTCCCTGGGTGAAAACTTTGTCCCTCAGGTTCCCACTAGATCTCACCTTAAACCTGTGCCCTCTGGTTCTTCACTCTCCACCTTAAACCTCTCCCTGTAATCCGGGCCCCTGATTCTCATCAACCTCCTTTGCTTTCTTTCCAGACTTTGTGGAGCTGTAGACAGAGCAGGAAAACAGGCCCTCTGTGCTGACCATTGACACCAATCCTACACTGATCCCATTTCAATCTCCCCACATTCCTATCAACTACCCCCAGGTTCCACCCCTCACCCACACACTGGGGATAATTTACAGCAGCCAATTAACACTTATCTCAGATGTGGGAGAGAACCGGAGCACCTGTGGAACACATGTGAACTCCACACAGACAGCGCCAGTGGGGTTCGAACCGAGGTCCCTGGAGCTAGGGGGCAGTGGCTCTTCCTGCTGTGCCACCATGTGGCTCGTTTCTAGGTGCCTGTCATGACGGACACAACAACATTTAACCCATTTGTCCTTCTTCAACAGGGAGATGAAGGACCACAGGGGCCACCAGGAAGCCAAGGGTCACTTGTAAGTCTTCAACCTGACAGTTACACTTTTTTTTCAGAATTGTGTGTAGATACCAAATGATGTAACGGTGCTTGTCTTTGTCACAAAATCAGACTAGGGTTAAATCAGGGGTTGCTGGGTTGGCCGGAAGTTCCTATTCTATGCTGTATCAGTAAATAAATAAATAATGACATAGGGGTTGGGGTGTCCTAGGTCCATTTCTTTGGTGACTCAGTCGGATCTATGTTACAGCTCAGATCATCAATGGATTAGACCATAAGAGCATGCAATATAGGAGCAGAATTAGGCCATTTGGCCCATTGAGTCTGCTCCACCATTTCATAATGGCCCTCCCAGCCCCAATCTCCTGCCTTCTTCCCGTATCCCTTCATGCTCTGACTAACCAAGAATCCATCAATCTCTGCTTTAAATATACTCAATGACTTGGCCTCCATGGCTGACAGTGGCAATGAATTCCATAGATTCACCACCCTCTGTTTGGTTCAGGATATGGAGAGGAACTGCTGTTTGATCTACTGAGCTCCTCCGACTGGTCAAGTGTTGCTCTAGAACCCAGCGTCTCTATTCTCTTCTCTCAGTTCCTCTCACTCTGCTGCATCTGTTTGCAGATGAGGCATTCCATTCCAGATCATCTGAGATGTTGTTCTCCTTCAAAGAAAGGGGTTCCCCTTCTGTTGTTGATACTGCCCTCACCTGCGTCACCTCCACTTCCCTCACCCAACCCTCTTACCGCCATACCAGGGATAGGGTTCTCCTTGACCTTATCTACCATTCCATGAGCCTCTCATTGATCATATCACTTCCCACAACTTCTGCCATCTCCAACAGGATGTCAATACCACGTCTTTCACTCCCTTCTCACTCTCTGCTTTCCAGCAGGATCACTTTCTGCATGACTCCCCTATCCACTGATCTCCCTCCTGTTACTTAATCCTTAACCTGCAAATGGTCTAAGTGCAAAACCTGCCCATTCACCTGCTCCCTCAGCTCTATTCAAGGACCCAACCCATCTTTCCAGGTGAGGTGACACTTCACCTTTGAGTCTGTCAGGCTCATTTATTGAATGTGGTTCTCCCAGTCTGGCCTAAATCAGTGAGACTTGATGTAGACTGGGGAAATGGTTCTGCTGGGCACCTTTGTTCTGTCTGCTGCAAAAGGCAGCCTCTCCCAATGGCCACCCATTTCCACTTGTCTTCCCATTCCCATTCCCATTCTGATATGTTGGTCCATGGGCTCTTCTGCCATGATGAGGCCACTCTCAGGTTGGAAGAGCAACATCTTATATTCCATCTGGGTGGCCTCCAACATGATGCAGGAACATCGATTTCTTCAAATTCCGGTAATTTTCCGTCTCTCCCTTCTCTCTTTTTCCACACCCCATTCTGGTTCCTCTCTCACCCCCTCTATTCTCTTCACCTGCTCATCAGCTCCCCCTGGTCCTCATCCTCTCTCCTCTCCTATCAGATTCCTTCTTCTATAGCCCTTTATCTCTTCCACCTATCAGCTCCCAGCTTCTCACTTCATCCCCTTCACCCACCCGTGATCTTCCCCCTCACCTGGTCTCACCAATCACCTGCTAGCTTTTACTCCTTCCCACCGCACCAACTTCTCTTTCAATATTTTTATTAGTTTCTGCATAAAGAATATAGAGTACAAGAAGATATATTAGTCAAAAAAGTACCAAATTCATTGATTTAAAAATAGTTACAATCACAAAACTCTGTATTCATAAAAATTAAATTAAATCGTAATATTGAAATACAATAATTTTGTTTTACAGAAAAAAAATCTAAACCCACTACCAAAGTCAGAGCTGTTAGAAAAAGCAAGAAAAAGGGGGAAAAGCCCTTATCATATAATAAAATATATTATTAGCCACCATCTGTTCTTTTACAACAAGTCAAAGATATTGAAAATAACTCAAAAATGGTCCCTACAATGTATAAAAGTCTCGGCTAGATTCAAAAACTGAACATCAGATCTTCTCTAAATTTAAGCATGACATAGCATCCCGTAACCATTGAGCATGAGTAGGCGGAACAGCATCCTTCCATTTAAGCAAGAGCGCCCTCCTAGATATAAGAGAAGTAAAAGCCAAAATATGCAAATCAGGGGTCTCCAAAATAAAGTCTTTTCCTCCAACGATACCAACTAATGTGGTCAAGGGGTTAGGCTTAAAATTAGCCTTGAAAAGTACCGAGAAAGTTTGGAATACTTCCTTCCAGTAACTTTCAAGGCTTGGATATGTCCAAAACATGTGAAGTAATGAGGCTTCTCCATTATTACATCTATCACAGAAAGGGGATATATCCGAATAAAAACGAGATAGCTTATCTTTAGACATGTGAGCCCTATGAGCCACTTTCAATCGTAAAAGGGAATGACAGGCGCAGAACAATGAAGTGTTCACCAATTTAAAAATTTCATTCCAAGTTTCCTCAGAAATTGAAGTCTGTAAATCTTGTTCCCAAAGAATTTTAATTTTGTCTATAGGAACATTTCTCATTCCTAACAACATACCATATTGAACCATTATAAAAAGGTTTCCAATTAAAAAATTACATCTTATAGGCATCCATTAGTCTCATGAGACCATGGATTTGCACCTTGGAAGGTTTCCAGGGCTCAGGCCTGGGCAGGGTTGTATGGGAGACCAGCAGTTGCCCAAGCTGCAAGTCTCCCCTCTCCATGCCACCGATGTTGTCCAAGGGATGGGCACTAGGACCCATACAGCTTGGCACCGGTGTTGTCGCAGAGCAATGTGTTGATCAGTGCCTTGCTCAAGGACACAAACATGCTGCCTCAGCTGAGGCTCGAACCAGCGACCTTCAGATCGCTAGACCGATGCCTTATCCACTAGGCCACACGCCAACACAAATTACATCTAATAAGTCCTTATCGGAACTTATAGGAAATATATATAGTTGAGAATGCAGAAAGAGTCTAATTTGTAAATAACAAAAAAATTGAGTTTTGGATGAACTATATTTAGCTGACATTTGCTCAAACGAAAGAAGACTTCCTCCAACAAACAAATCCTGGAAGCATTTAATATCCAATCTATCCCATTCTTTTTGAGTCGGTCACTGAAGGTTTAAAAATATAGTTAAAACAAATGGGACTAGACAAGAAAGTCTCAATAGACCAAAGAATTCCCTAGATTGTACGCAGATCCTCAAAGTATGTTTAACTACCAAATGTTCAGTTAGTTTACTAAAAGATAAAGGGAGTGAGGATCTGAGAAGAGAAATAATAGAAAATTTATTAACAGAGTTAGCTTCTAAAGAGACCCATATCTGACAGTCCTCCCGGTTAATATAAAATGTCCAAAACGTAAGATTTCGTAGTTTCCAACTTCTGATTCTGCTTCTTCCCCTTTCCTCTCCAGTCCTGTTGAAGGATCCAAAATGTCAATTGCTTATTCCTCTTCCCTGTTTGACCTGCTGAGTTCTTCCAGCATTCTGTGAGTGTTGGATTTAAATTTAATTCCCTGTGAGCCCAGTACTGATTGTCAGACCTAGTATTCAAGTCGAGTGAATCTTAAATGATTGTGTGGAACAATCATGGTAACTTCACTAACCACTGAACTCTGTTTTAGGGGAGACCAGGCCGGAAAGGATATCCTGGAGAGATCGGATTGGAAGGCATGAAGGTAACCTTCAATGGCAATAAAAAAGAAAATAGAAAAACAGAAGTAAGCCACAATGCGGCCATGGCTGATCTGTTTTGGCCTCATCGCCCTTTCTGTGTCATTTCCCCATCCATCAGCGCATAAGATGTAGGAGCAGAATTAGGCCATTCGGCCCATCAAGTCTGCTCTCCCATTCTATCATGGCTGATTTATTTTCCCTCACAGTCCCATTCTCCTGCCTTCTTATAACTTTTGACTATATGTTGGTCTATCTCCACTTAAAATATACCCAATAACTTGGCCACCACAACTGTCCGTGGCAATGAATTCCACAGATTCACCATCTTTTGGATAAAGAAATTTCCACTCATCTCTGTTCCAAATGGATGTCCCTGTATTCTGAGGTGCCCCCCACCAACCTTTCAGCAGACTGTCTTTAACCTGTCTCTCCTTGTAAAAACGATGGTGCTAATGGTAAAAGTGTTTTGTGTCATTGTTCTTTCCCAAAGGGGGAGCAAGGAGATCTGGGAAACAGTGGGAAGATTGGAGAGCTGGTATGTTTAGACTTTTTTCCTGCTCAGTGTCTGTTTGTGACATTTCGGTGGGGCGAGTGCATTTAGATTTTGACTTAAATTTAAGCTTTGAACTTCGTAAACTGAACCGTTGCTGGGATAAAGAATGGGGGGGGCGGTGGCAGGCAATCTTGTCAAAGAGTTTCATTAAAACTCTAGTAAGGCCGCATCTGGACTATTGCATTCAGTTCTGATCTCCCTGCTACAGGAAGGACGTTGAGGCTTTGGAGAGGGTGTAGAAGAGGCTCACCAGGATGCTGCCTGGATTAAAGGGCATGAGCTATAATGAGAGGTTGGACAAACTTGGGTTGTTTTCTCTGGAGTGGCAGAGGGTAAGGGGAGGTTTTTAAGATTATGAGAGACATAGATAAAGTGGATTGACAATATCTTTTTCCCAGGGTTGAAATGTCTCATTCCAGAGGAGATGCATTTAAGGTGAGAGGGGGGTAATTTCAAAGGAGATTGATGCACCATTAATAACTCTCCGAGACGTGAGGCGAGATATAGGCTTTTATTGACTGGAAGTAAGAACAAGCAGCAATTGACCACCACACTACATCCTGGAGACTGAGGGCAGGGCCCAGGCTCCAATCGCCTTTATACCGGGGTCAGTGGGAGGAGCCACAGGAAAAGTCAGCGGGGGGGGGGGGGGGGGGGCGTGTCCAGACAGGTGTATGTAGTTCACCACAGAGATGCAATGGGTAAGTTTTTTCTTACATGGAGAGTGGTGGGTGCCTGGAATATACTGCCCTGGGTGGTGATTAGAAACATTTACAAATGATATATATGTACAATGTCTGAAATACATCTTATGGAAATGTTTGTTTGATGAACTTTAATAAAAGAAATTACAAAGAAAAGAATGTGAGGAAATGGAGGGATATGGACAGTGTGTAGGCACAAGGGATTAGTTTAGTTGGCCATTTGATTACTAATTTAATTGGTTTGGCACAACATTGTGGGCCAAAGGGCCTGTACCTGTGCTCTACTGCTCTATGTCCTAAAACCTTATGGAAAAGCAAACTGTCAAGAACATATCAAATTCCACTTTAAATGTACCCCATAATTTAGTCTCCACAGCCAACTGTGGCAATGAATTCCACAGATTCACCACTCTCTGGCAAAATAAATTCCTCTTCATCTCTGTTCTGAAGGAGCATCCCTCTATTATGAGGATGTGTCCTCTGGTCCTGGACTCCCTCACTGTAGGAAACAGCCTCTCCTCCTCCATTCTTTCTTGGACTTACAATATTCAACAGGTTTCAATGTGATTTCTCCCCCACTGCCAACAAGTGCAGTCCTAGAGCTATCAAACACTCCTTATACATTAGCCCTTTCATTCCTGTTATCATTCTCATGGATCTCCTCTGGACCCTCTCTAATTCCCAGCGCATTCTCTTACAGATATGGAACCCAAACTGCTCACAATACTCTAAATTTAGTCTGACCAATGCCTTATAAAGCCTTAGCATTACATCCTTGCTGTTGTATTCTAGTCCTCTCAAAACGAATGCTAACATTGCATTTGCCTTCCTCGCCACTGACTCAACCTTCAGGGAATTCTGCATGAGGATTTCCAAGTCCCTTTGCATCTCCGTTTTCTGAATTTGCTCCCCGTTTAGGTCACCAATCTGTAGTTGATGCCTATCTTTGGTGCTTTATAGTGATTGCATCAATATGTTTGGCCCAGAATAGATCTTCAGAGATGTTGACACCCAGGAATTTAAAACTGCTCACCCTTTCCACTGCTGATCCCTTATGAGGACAGGTGTGTGTTCCCTCGACTTCCCCTTCCTGAAGTCCACAATGAATTTCTTGATCTTACTGACATTGGGTGCAAGGTTGCTGTTGCAACACCACTCAACCTGCTGATCTATCTCACCCCAGCACACTTCCTCGATGTCTCATCAGCCAATTTATAGATGATGTTTGAGCTGCGTCTAGGCACACAGTCATGGGTGCAGTGAAGTAGAGTGGTAGGCTAAGCACACGCCCTGGAGGCGCAGTAGTGTTGACTGTCAGTGAGGAGGAGATGCTGTTACTGATCCACACTGACTCTGGTCTCCTGATGAGGAAGTCACGTGGGCCAAAGCCCTCCGCACCCCTTGAGACTAGGCTTGAGACCTAGTTCTTGCTATTACCGAGGACAGGCAACTCCCCTGCCATCTGCCAATAAATCAGTGAATTGAACCTGCAGCATTCCACATTAACAATGTCTAAAAGGGTCTTACAGTCTCAAGAAAAGTAACTAAGATGGCCAGTCACTATTAGAAAGCTTGTCTCTTTCGTGCACTGGCGTCTCCAAAGCCTCTCCAGCACAATCTGCAACAAACTCAGCTCCTTCAGGTCCTTGATACCTTTCCTGTGGGTAGGTGACCAAAACTGTACACAATACCCCAAATTAGGCCTCATCAGCATCTTACACAACTTCAACATAACATCTCATCTCTTGTACTCAATACCTTAATTTACAAAGTCACCTGATACTCTCACTGTAGCCACTACCAGACCAGTCAGAGAATTCCAGTAGGGTTTTGCATTTGGAATAAATATAATACAGGAGAAAAATTGGCAGGTGTAGGTTTAGCACTAGGAGAAAGTGTTGGCATTTGGAATTAGATAGCTGACTGAGAACTGAAACAGATGCAATGGGCTGAATGGCCTCCTCCTGCCTTACAACCATTCTGTGGTTGGAAAAAAATCCAGTCACTGCTTCCCAGCTTCTGATAATTTTGTGAGTTTGATCCTGACCTTTGGCACTGTTTGTGTGGAATTTGCACACTCTCTCTATGGCCACATGGATTTCCTCCCACGTCTGCAGGTCAGTGAGTTAATAGACCACCTTAAATTGTTAGTTTTGTAGGTAGGAGAATGAGTAGGAATTGTCAAGGAGTTGAGAGGAAAGAGGTCCTGTGAGCTGGTAGGGACTTGATGGGCCGAACAGCCGCCTCCTGTGTCATGACAGCTTTGGGAAAGAGAAACAGTTAACATTCAGATCAACAACCCTTCATCAGAACTGGGACAGGAGGAAGACACGAGGGTGGTGAGTTGCAGAGAAGGTGGGAGAGTGTGGAGGGACCATGCCTGGCTGGGTGGTAGTGCCAGGGTTACCCAGGTGGAGGGGCAGTACTGCAACACTGAGGCACAGCTGATGTTCCTGGACACCTCCACCTCCATCTGCACAGAGCACAGGAGATCCACACTTGATTTAACGGAGGCCGCGGTAAATGGGTCATGTTAAGGTGAAGTCCAGCACCATCTGAATCAGAATCGAAACAAACTCCTCCTGTCAGTTCTGGCCACCTCACTGCAGGAAGGATGTGGAAGCTTTAGAGAGGGTGCAGAGGAGATCTACCAGGATGCTGCCTTGGTTAGAGAGCATGTCTTATGTGAAAAGGCTGAGTGAGGCAAGGCTTTTCTATGTGGAGTGACAGAGGATGAGAAGTGATTGATGAAGGTGTACAAGATGAAATACTAGATAGAGTAGACAACCAGAGAACTTTTCCCTGGGTGGAAATGGTTATTACAAGGGATCATAATTTTAAAGTGATCAAATGTAAGTATGGGGGGTGTCAGAGGTCGGTTTTTACAGAGAGTTGTGGTTACATGGAATGAGTTGCCAGGGGTGATGGTAGAGGCAGATATGTTAGGGGTATTGAAGAGACTCTTAGAAAGGCACAAGGGTGATAGAACAATGGAGAACTATGTTGGAAGGAAGGGTTAGATTGACCTTAGAGTAGGTTAAAGGGTCAGCACAACATTGCAGGCTGAAGGGCTGTACAGTTTGATGTTCCATGTTTAGTTTCTCTCCATAAACACTGTAATATTAACTTACTGGGTTTTTTTGTCTGTTCACAGGGTCCTGCTGGTTTGCCTGGACCGCGGGGACCCCGTGGGATTCTCGGCGAAAAGGTAAACTTTTCATATTATCACTAAGACTGCCAGAACCACTGACGTATGTCATGAAATCTGTGGTTTTGTGGCAGCAGTACAGTGCAACACTTAAAAAATTACTGTAAGTTGCAGAAAGAAATATATTTTAAAAATTAAGTGATGCAAAAGGAGAGCAAAATAGCAAGATACTGTACATCAGTTCGTTGTCCATTCAGAAATCTGATGTCGGAGGGGAAGAAGCTGTTCCTGAAATGTTGTGTGTGTGCCTTCAAGCTCCTGTACTTCCTCCTTGATGTAGCACTGAAAAGAGGGTACACCCTGGGTGAAGAGCACCACATGCCACTGATGAAGAAATAACCCCAGAATTCATGGTGAAATACCAAAGGTCCAGCAAATTTCTACAGAAATCATTCTGACTGGTTGCATCACCATCTGGTGTGGAAGTTCCAATGCACAGAATCAGGAAAAGCTACTGACTCAGCTAGTTCAAACCTCCCCACCTTCAAGGATATCCTAAAAAGAGCTACCCCCCCAAGCAGATGGCATCCAGCACTGAGGACCCTACGTATCCAGGACATGCCCCCTCCTCACTGCTACCGTCAAGGAGGAGGTAGAGAAGTCTGAAGACACACACTCAATGTTTCAGTAACAGCTTTCCCCCTCTGCCTTTAGATTTCTGAATGGACAATGAACCCATGAACACAACCTCGCTATTTTGCACCAGAGATTCTGCAGATGATGGAAATCCAGAGCAATACACACAAAATGCTGAAGGAACTCAGCAGGTCAGGCAGCATCTATGGAGAAGAACAAGCATTCGATGTTCTTCAGGATTGGAAAAGAAGGGGGAAGATGCCAGATTTCCATAGATGCTGCCTGACCTGCTGAGTTCCTCTAGCATTTTGTGTGTTGCTCACTATTTTGCACTATTTATTTAGTACTTCGTTTCTACCTAGCACTGTTACTGCGAAACGACAAATGTCCTGACATATGGTGCGCCAGTGATAATAAACCTGATTCTGATGGTGATTTGTGATGATAGCTATTATCAGAATGTCCTTTAGACTCATAATGAAGACATTTCACCCACTGAATCTATGCTAGCTGACTTTGGTGTACTGACACAGTGAAAAGTTTTTCTAGCATACTCTAGACCAAGGGTTTCCCAAACTTTGTTATAATTTGGATCCCTACCATTAAATGATGGCCCCAGCTGGAATCTCCTGCTTTAACTGATCAAATCATTACACAGTGCATTGAAAATAAAACAATAACAGAATGTAGAATGAAGTGTAGAATGCAGATATAGAGAAAGTGCAGTGCAGACAGACAATAAGGCACAAAGTCATAATCTCACAGCCAATCCCATTCCCACACACCATTTCCCAGTGTTACAGACTAGCTATTCCATCTGATTCCCATTACCTCAACTACCTCTCCTCCTACCCTTCATGGATACGCAGCGCAGACACAGGCCCTTTGGCCCATTGGTCCATGCTGACTGTCAACCACCCATTGGCCCCAATCCTACACTGATCCCATTTAATTCTCCCCACATTCCCATCGACTCCCCCAGCTTCCACCCCTCACCCACACACTGGAGACAATCTACAGCAGACAATTAGCCCACTGACATGGGATGCAGGAAAGAACCCATGTGGTCACAGTGAGAACGTCCACACTCCACAAGGCCGGCGCCGGAGGTTGGGATTGAACCCGGGTGTCTGGAGTGGCTCTACCCACCGTGCCACCCTACAGATGAAGTGTATTGGTGTAGGAATCCAGCAGCTAAAGGTGCACAGCTAACCCTTTTTGCAGGGCAGACTCGATGGGCTATCGGCCTAAGTCTGTTCCTACGTCTTATGGTCTAAATCGTACACGTTTAAATGCTTTTGGGAGAATAACAGAGGGATTTTGAGTCATTTTATTTTTATAATTTTAATTTAGAGATACAACACAGTAACAAGCCCCTCTGGCCCAACGAGCCTGTGCTGCCAACTCACACCCATGCGACCAGTTAACTTACTAACTCATATGTTTTAGTAATGTGGGACAAGTACGAGGGGCAAAAGCGAGTTACTGACACCATAAAACCAGTCGCTCTGGGCCGATGGGGCTCATCAGCCGTGGTTGGCAGCTCATCTCGGAGAAGGAAAACTCTGATCTCTGTCTTGCAGCTGTACTGAACCATGGGGAAGGCTTCGGGAGTAAACCCCGAGGAAATATCTGGAGCTGGAATCCCTAAGGCAGTTCTACATTAAGTTCAACACTGTCCGGCAACTTTTGTGACGCCACTGGTCCCGCACTATATTGGTCTCTGCTGTTCCTGTCACTTCATTAGCTGCATGGCGAGGGGGGCCTGCGACATTGGCAACAGCTTGCTCCATATTGTACTGGCCTGCCTTGCATGTTAAACAGTTACAACGCAACACCTATGGTGGACCCTGACAGATAGAGGGCCAATAAGTATGATTTGGTGCCACCCTTCACACCTGGTCAGCTAGTGTTTAACTTGTCTCTTCCTTCCACGGCAGGGTGATCGTGGTGATCCAGGTCCTCTGGGCCCGGCCGGGGAGAAGGGTGCTATGGTAAGCTGTACATCAGACACATGCAACTGTGCAGGTTTGACAAGGTCACCTCTTGGTGTTTCTCCTTATCTTCTGTGGTCACTGTGCCTCAGAGGGCTCCATGCAGCCCATGGTCTCTCTGCTGACTCTGCAGTTCCATTCCTCACCCCACTCCCTGGAGCTCAGTAGGGTTACTTCCTAAAACAGGCTCTTGATTTTAAACATCCATAGTTCGTTCACCTCTGCAAATGCTGACTGACCCATTGAGCCAGCAACTGTCTGATTTAGCAACTTTGCACAATCTGGACAAATTACCTGCAAAGTTTTTCACTGTGACACACACAAAAATGTGTGAGTGGACGTGAAGAGGATGTTTGCTATAGTAGGAAGGTCTAGGACCATGGGGCACAGCTTCGGAATAGAAGGAGAACAGAGATGAGGAGGAATTTCTTTCGCCGGGGGTGGTGAATCTGTGGAGTTCAATGACATGTGGTAACTAGAATGGGGAATGTAAAGAAAGAGTTGCAGAGGGTTAGGAGGCGAAATTACTGGAAACTGGAAGAATCAAAGTTGATACCATCATGTTGGAGGCCAGATCAGATATCCTCCCAGGAGGGGAATCAGAGGACCAGAAGCATTCAGCTTTCTGGCAGAGCAGTGGGTGATCAGAGCCTGTCTTCAACAGTTCAGCCTCTACACAGGCTGCGCAAACACATTCCTTAGCTGCAGGGGAGATTGCCAGGGGTGATGGCCAGCTGTTTAACCGCTCTCTTTGTATTGTTTGTCTTGGTAGGGTTACATGGGACCTCCCGGGACACCCGGACCTGTGGGTCCAGAAGGAAAACCAGTGAGTACCTCGTCTGAAAACAGTGCAACTCATCTTCTGACCTGATGCCCTGTACCCATAGAGTCATAGAGTACTGTGACAGGAACAGACCCTTTGGCCCAGCTAGTCCATGCTGAACTGTTATTTCCCCTCGTCCCATCGACCTGCACCAGGACCACAGCCCTCAAATCTTCCCATCCACGTACCTGTGCAAACTTCTCTTAAATGTTGCAATCAAACCTGTATCCACCACTTCCTCTGGCAGCTCATTCCACACTCTCACCACCCTCTGAGTGAAGAAATTCCCCTTCAGGTTCCCTTACATATTTCACCTTTCACCCTTAACCTCTGACCTACAGTTCTTTTCTCATCCAACCTGAGTAGAAAAACCTGCTTGCATTTGCCTGCTTGCATTTACCCAATCTATAATCCTCATAACTTTGTATACCTCTATTAAATCTCCCCTCTTTCTCCTGGGCTCCAGGGAATAAATTTATAACCTATTCAGCCTTTTCCTATGACTCAGGTCCTCAAGTCCCACAACACTCTTGTAAATTTTCTCCATACTCTCTCAACTTCATTGATATCTTTCCTGTAGGCAGGTGACCAGAACTGCACCCAATACCCCGAATTAGGCCTCACCAATGTCTGATACAACCTCATCATAACCTCTCAACTCCTGTACTCAATACTTTGCTTTATGAAAGCCAATGTACCAAAAGTTCTAGTTATGATCCTATCTGCTTGTGACACCACTTTCAAAGAATTATGGACCTGTATCCCCAGATCCCTTTGTTTCACCACACTTGTCTGTGCCCGACCGTTCACTGTGTAAGTAAAATCCTACACAGTGCCATTATATAAGTTGGCCAAAGTTCTTGGCCTCTATGCTGAACTATCGTGTTCTCCTCTGATAAGAATCCTACCATTAACCTTGTACTCTGTCTTCACGTTCAGCCTTCCAAAGTGAACCACGTGTAAGTCCTATCTTGGTTTCTCCTCTGAAAGTGCAACAACTCACAGTTGTTTGCATTAAATTCTATCTATCTATGCCTCTCATTATTTTGTCCATATCCCTCAAGCTTACATGAAGACAGGAACTGAAGTATGATATTCAGCCCTTCTAGCCTGTCCCACTATTCAATGTACCCATGGCTTATCTGCACCAGGGTCTCATTTCCTTCTCTGTGCCAAAGTTCCCCAAAGACCTCCCACTCAGGCCTGACTGCTCTTGCCCCATGTTGGTCAGGGTCTCGGTTCCCAGTCTGACATGGGTACAGATTGGCTTCAATTATTTCATCCCTAGAGACACTGACTTCTTTGGGCTAGTTGGAACACGTGGCTGTGACCATAGCGTGATTTTGGTAGTAATGTAGAGCTGAGCATTCTGCTGTGTACCTACGGTTGACAGCTCATTCCAGACTGGGTAAAGGATTTTGCAGCAATCCACTGTTGATGGTCACATTCTCCAAAATTACACCACACTTTGGTAGGTTGAATTTCAAGGCAGAATACAGAGTTAATAGCCAGATTTGTAGCAGTGTGCAGGAACAGAGGGATCTAGGGGTCCATGTCCACAGATCTGTCAGAGTTGCCACACAAGTTGATAGGGTGGTTAAGAAGGTGTACAGAGCATTGGTCTTCATTAGTCAGGGCATGAAGTTCAAGAGCCAGAAGGTAATGTTGCAGCTCTATAAAACTCTGGTTAGACCAACTTTGGCATATTATTTTCAGTTCTAGTCATTATAGAAAGGATGGGAAGCTTCAGGGAGGGTGGAGAGGAGATTTAACAGGATGCTGCCTGGATTAGCGAGCATGTTTTATGATGATAGGTTGAGTGAGCTTGTGCTTTTCTTTTTGGAGCGAAGAAGGATGAGAGGTAATTTGATACAGGTGTACAAGATGATAAGAGGTGTATATAGAGTGGACAGCTAGACACTTATTTCCAGGAAGAAAATGACTAATACCAGGGGGTATAATTTAAAACTGATTGGAAGAAAGTATTAGGCAGATGTCCCAGGCATGTTTTTTTACACAGAGAGTGATGGGTGTGTAGAAGATACTGCCAGCATATGGTGGTAGAGGCAGATACATCAGTGATGTTTAAGTGACTCTTAGGCAGGCACATGGATGATAGAAAAGTGAAAAGTTACTTTGATCAGGTTGAAAGGCCGGCACAACATGGTGGGACGAAGAGCCTGTATTTTGCTGTTGTGTTCTACATTCTATATTCCTCCATTTTCTGCATATTCATGTGTCTGCCTAAATGCCTCTTAAATGTCTCTATCTTGTCTGCTTCCACTGCCACCACCTTTGGAGAATGTTCTTTGAAGGAAGAAGCTGTTCCTGAACTATTGAGTGTGCATCTTTAGGCTCCTGTACTCCCTCCCTGATGGTATTAAACTTGAAGTTGGTACATTTACCTCATGCTGATACCAGCTCTTCCATCTACCTTCTAGGGACTCCCTGGACGACGAGGACCACCAGGGTTACAAGGTGTGAGAGGGAGAAGGGTAAGCGGTATTTATCAGTCTATGATGTTCCCTGTCATTTCACCGGTCCACCCCATCTATTCCCAGATCTCGAGAATTCCCAAGTGCACTTGTTTTCTGTTTGATCTGTACGGAATTCAAGTTGCTTGGATACCCTCTCATACTTCCCTTTCATAGGAAGGGTGTGGAGATTGTCAAACTATGAACCACACTCGAATAACTTACATCTCCTCCCAGTCTCACTTTATTTACTTATTTACTTGTGCACAAGGAGAACAGTTCAGCCCCGTCACCAAACTTTACTGAAACTTCAGCTCAGAATTGTCCATTTTTATACAGGTATTGATCCAATCAAAAACTTGAGCACTTGCTAATTGCATTATTTTCATATGTAGCTACCAATCACAATACATTTTTCAGAAGTTAATAACCAATAAAAATCTATGTGTTAATGACCAGTAATTCCTTAGATTGAGTAAAAATAATCAGAATCTGGTTTATTTGCACTGGCATACTGTATGCTGTGAAATTTGTTCTGTTCAAGAGATTCTAGATTATTTAATGTCATTTCCAGTACTCAAGTATAAAGAAGAATGAAATAATTGTTACTCTGAATATGATGCAGCACAGAAAAACAAAATTAGATAAAGTGCAATAATAATAAATATATAAATATGTAAAATAGATTTTGTGGCAGCAGTACAGTGCAATATATAAAATTACTATAAATTACAATAAGAATATAAAAAGATAATTAAGTAGATAAGTGAATGAATGAATAAATAGATAAATGGATAGATAACTAAATAGTGCAAAAAAGAGCAAAATACTGCAGTACTGTTCATGGGTTCATGGAATATTCAGAAATATGATGGTGGATGGGAAGCTGTTCCTAAGTCATTGAGTGTGTGCCTTCAGGCTCCTGTACCTCCTTCCTGATGGAAGTAATGAGAAGAGGGCTTAGCTCAGATGGTGGGGGTCCTCAGTGATAAATGCTGCTGTTTTGAGGCGTCGCCTTTTGAAGATGTCCTTAGTACTCGGGAGACTGGTGTCCATGGTAGACCTGGCTGGGTTTACAGCTTTCTGCATCTTTTTCCGATCTTGTGCGGTGGCCCCTCTGTGCCAGATGGTGACGTAACCAGTTAGAATGCTCTCCACGGTACATCTGTAGAAACCTGCTAGAGTCTTTGGTGACATACCAAATCTCCTCAAACTCCTAATGAAGTACAACTGTTGGCAATAACTGTTCAATTGCTGGTGAGTGCCTAAAATCCTCCATTTGCATCCTTGTCTTTGTCTGCCTGCTGAGCTTGGATCGCAGTCTGGGACAAAAAGGAGCTGCAGAGAGGAGCGGAGTTCTCAAGGGTGTGTACAGCTTGGGTGACTATATAACATGCTGTAGGGAGCACCTAAACTGCATCACTGTGTGGTACGGGAACTGCACTGAGACGGACAGGAAGGGTAGTCAGCACATCAACAGCACCACCCTACCAAGATCGACACGTCAACAGCACCACCCTACCAAGATCAACAACACATCAACAGCACCACCGTACCAAGATCAACAACACATCAACAGCACCACCCTACCAAGATCGACAGGTCAACAGCACCACCCTACCAAGATCAACAACACATCAACAGCACCACCCTACCAAGATCAACAACACATCAACAGCACCACCCTACCAAGATCGACAGGTCAACAGCACCACCCTACCAAGATCAACAACACATCAACAGCACCACCCTACCAAGATCAACAACACATCAACAGCACCACCGTACCAAGATCAACAACACATCAACAGCACCACCCTACCAAGATTGACAGGTCAACAGCACCTCCCTACCAAGATCAACAACACATCAACAGCACCACCCTACCAAGATCAACATGTCAATAGCACCTCCCTACCAAGATCAACAACACATCAACAGCACCACCCTATCAAGATCAACTCGTCAACAGCACCACCCTACCAAGATCAACAACACATCAACAGCACCACCCTACCAAGATCAACTCATCAACAGCACCACCCTACCAAGATCAACTCGTCAACAGCACCACCCTACCAAGATCAACTCGTCAATAGCACCTCCCTACCAAGATCAACAACACATCAACAGCACCACCCTACCAAGATCAACAACACATCAACAGCACCACCCTATCAAGATCAACTCGTTAACAGCACCACCCTACCAAGATCAACAACACATCAACAGCACCACCCTACCAAGATCAACTCATCAACAGCACCACCCTACCAAGATCAACTCGTCAACAGCACTACCCTACCAAGATCAACAACACATCAACAGCACCACCCTACCAAGATCAACTCGTCAACAGCACTACCCTACCAAGATCAACAACACATCAACAGCACCACCCTACCAAGATCAACTCGTCAACAGCACTACCCTACCAAGATCAACAACACATCAACAGCACCACCCTACCAAGATCAACTCGTCAACAGCACCACCCTACCAAGATCAACACGTCAACAGCACTACCCTACCAAGATCAACAACACATCAACAGCACCACCCTACCAAGATCAACAACACATCAACAGCACCACCCTACCAAGATCGACAGGTCAACAGCACCACCCTACCAAGATCAACAACACATCAACAGCACCACCGTACCAAGATCAACAACACATCAACAGCACCACCCTACCAAGATCAACAACACATCAACAGCACCACCCTACCAAGATCAACAACACATCAACAGCACCACCGTACCAAGATCAGCTCATCAACAGCACCACCCTACCAAGATCAACAACACATCAACAGCACCACCCTACCAAGATCGACAGGTCAACAGCACCACCCTACTAAGATCAACAAAACATCAACAGCACCACCCTACCAAGATCAACAACACATCAACAGCACCACCCTACCAAGATCAACTTGTCAACAGCACTACCCTACCAAGATCAACAACACGTCAACAGCACCACCCTACCAAGATCAACTCATCAACAGCACCACCCTACCAAGATCAACTCGTCAACAGCACCACCCTACCAAGATCAACAACACATCAACAGCACCACCCTACCAAGATCAACACGTCAACAGCACTACCCTACCAAGATCAACAACACGTCAACAGCACCACCCTACCAAGATCAACAACACATCAACAGCACCACCCTACCAAGATCAACAACACATCAACAGCACCACCGTACCAAGATCAACAACACATCAACAGCACCACCCTACCAAGATCAACTCATCAACAGCACCACCCTACCAAGATCAACTCGTCAACAGCACCACCCTACCAAGATCAACAACACATCAACAGCACCACCCTACCAAGATCAACTCGTCAACAGCACCACCCTACCAAGATCAACAACACGTCAACAGCACCACCCTACCAAGATCAACTCGTCAACAGCACCACCCTACCAAGATCAACAACACATCAACAGCAACACCCTACCAAGATCAACAACACATCAACAGCACCACCGTACCAAGATCAACACGTCAACAGCACCACCCTACCAAGATCAACAACACGTCAACAGCACCACCCTACCAAGATCAACAGCACCACCCTACCAAGATCAACAACACATCAACAGCACCACCCTACCAAGATCAACAACACATCAACAGCACCACCCTACCAAGATCAACTCGTCAACAGCACCACCCTACCAAGATCAACAACACATCAACAGCACCACCCTATCAAGATCAACTCGTCAACAGCACCACCCTACCAAGATCAACAACACATCAACAGCACCACCGTACCAAGATCAACTCGTCAACAGCACCACCCTACCAAGATCAACACGTCAACAGCACTACCCTACCAAGATCAACTCGTCAACAGCACCACCCTACCAAGATCAACAACACGTCAACAGCACCACCCTACCAAGATCAACAACACATCAACAGCACCACCCTACCAAGATCAACACGTCAACAGCACCACCCTACCAAGATCAACTACACATCAACAGCACCACCCTACCAAGATCAACTCGTCAACAGCACCACCCTACCAAGATCAACAACACATCAACAGCACCACCCTATCAAGATCAACTCGTCAACAGCACCACCCTACCAAGATCAACAACACATCAACAGCACCACCCTATCAAGATCAACTCGTCAACAGCACTACCCTACCAAGATCAACAACACATCAACAGCACCACCCTACCAAGATCAACTCGTCAACAGCACCACCCTACCAAGATCAACAACATATCAACAGCACCACCCTACCAAGATCAACAACACATCAACAGCACCACCCTACCATGATCAACAACACAGTTACTGAAAGATGTGAAACAGGACCAGTAACATCATGTGGGTTCCCACACACTGCTCATGGACTGGTTGTCCCACTCCTGTCGTAGAGGAGGCTACATAGGACCACCAGACTCAAACACAGTTACTTTCTCCAAGCAGTAAGCTGATCAAAACCTCCACTCTGTAACCCACCCCTCCACACCCCCAACCACCACTACTTTATCGTTCCCTGTCAGTCACCTTACGTACCGACACTCCTGTGCCTAGTGTCACTTTATGGACATACAATCAATCTACATGTATATCTTATGTATTTATATTTATGGTGTTTTTATTATTACTGTGTTCTTTGTCTTATTAAATGATTATTACCGACAAATCACTTGTAGTGCACAAGGAAACAATACACTGGACCAGCAAGAGAGCTTACGGTGCTGTCCCACACCCACACTTTGGAAAGCCTGATCACCTGCTGTACTTCTACTCCCTGAAGACCACAGCAGCAGAAGTGAGGATCAAGAAAGAATAGACGAGGCACGGGAGGGCTTACAGGACTGCTTTGAATTGGTGGTCTGGACCGTATTCAAGGATTCGGCTGCGTGTCTGAATGAGTATGCCACAGGTGTCACTGATTTCATTAAAACCTGCATGGATGAGTGTGTGCCTACAAAAACCTGCTGTACATTCCCAAATCAAAAGCTGTCAATGAATCAGGAGGTCTGTAGTCTGCTGAGGGCTAGAGCTATGACATTCAAGTCTGGTGACCCAGGTCTGTATAAGAAAACCAGCTACATCTTGCAGAGAGGTATTTCAAGAGTGAAGAAACAATTCTGAGCGAGGTTGGAGGTGACATCGGATGCATGTCAACTCTGGCAGGGTTTGCAGGACATTACTTCCTACAAAGCAAAACCCATTAGCAAGAATGGCGGCAATGCTTCACTACCAGATGAACTCAACACCTTCTGGCATAGGAAGGGAGAATAAAACTACAGGTATGAGGATCCCTGCTGCACCTGGTGACCCTGTGATCTCCATCTCAGAGGCTGACATTAGGCCCTCGAAAGGTGACAAGCCCCGATGGAGTACCTGCTAAGGCCCTGAAAACCTGTGGAAACCAACTAGCGGAAGGGATATGAGGCATTTTTATCTCTCATTGCTACAGTCGGAAGTTCCCACCTGCTTCAAAATGGCAGCAATTATAACAAAACCCAAGAAGAGCAGGGTGAGCTGCTTTAACGAGAATCATCTAGTAGAACTCACATTGATGGTAATGAAGTGTTATGAGAAGTTGATTATGGCTAGAATAAGCACCTGCCTCAGCAAGGACCTAGACCCACTGTAATTTGCCTATTGCCACCACAGGTCTACAGCAAACGCGATCTCATTGTCTCTCTATGAGACCTTGGATTATCCGAACAATACAAATACCTATGTCAGGATGATTATGCTCAGTGTTGAAAACCATCATTCCTACAGTTCTGATCAAAACGCTACAAAACCTGGGCCTCTGTACCTCCCTCTGCAACTGGATCCTCAACTTCCTAGCTGGAAACACTTTATGTGTGGATTGGAAATAGAATCTCCTCCTTGCTGACGATCAACACTTGTGCACCTCAGGGATGTGTGCTTAGCCCGCTGCTCAACTCTCTCTACACCCATGACCATGTGGCCAGGCACAGCTCAAATACCATCTATAAAGTTGCTGATGATACAATCACTATTGGCAGAATCTCAGAAGGTGACGAGAGGGCGTACAGGAGTGTATTATGGTGCGGTCCGGAGCCTGCATTCCGGTTCTTGATTCGGTCCGCAGACTCCGGACTCCGGGTCTTGTAGCCATCCCTCCTTTCACCCTTGAGCCCAATTAGTCACACCTGTGGATCATCGTGGCTTGTTGGGACTCAAGGAGGCGCACCTGATGCCTATTGGCTGGCAGTGTAAATAGGGGGCTCTGGGACTTGGAGTGGAGTTGGGGGGTTGCCTTGGTGTTCCCCTGGTTAAAGATGAGTTCTTCCAGTAAGTCTGGCAGTCACCCTGGACCTAGTTCCCTTCCTGTCCCTTGCCTCTGTTGGGCAAGCCTGGCCAGACTACCATTGCCTGGTGGGGGACTCTGCCCCTTTCCATCCCTTGCTGCTGATGGGTTGTGCCCCACAACCTACCCAGGTGCCCCATGACCTGCTCAGGCCCCTGTGTTCCTGCCTGGGAGGTCCGGGCCCTGCCCAGGAGTTATGTGGCCTGCCCAGAGGTTTCTGCCCCTTTCCATCCCTTGCTGCTGAAGGGTTGTGCCCTGCAACCTACCCAGGTGCCCCATTACCTGCTCAGTCCCCTGTGTTCCTGCCTGGGAGGTCCAGGCCCTGCCTAGGAGTTATGTAGCCCACCCAGAGGTCTCTGCCCCTACCTATCTCTCGTTGTTGATGGGTTGTGCCCTGCTACCTACCCAGGTGTCCTGTGACCTGCCCAGGCCCCTGTGTTCCTGCCTGGGAGATCTGGGCTCTGCCCAGGAGTTATGTGGCCCACCCAGAGATCTCCTAGACCTTGCCTGAACTCTGGGATCCTCCTGGCCTGAACTCTGAGACTCTCCCGGAACCCCAGAATCACCTTGAATGCTATGTCCCTCACGCACACCATGGTCTCCACATTTTGTCTATTGTTTAGTTGTTCCCGTCCTGCCCCTAGTACTTCAGTGCCTGCATCCTGCACTTGGGGTCCAGCCTCCTGTCCCCTTATGACAGTGAAATATACCAGCTAGTTGAGTGGTGTTGCTGCAGCAACCTGGCACTCAACATCAGTAAGACCAAAGAACTGATTGTGGACTTTAGAAAGGATAAGATGAGGGAACACACACCATTCCTCATTGAGGGATCAGAAGTGGAGAGAATGAGCAATTTCAAATTCCTGGGTGTCAATATCTCTGAGGATCTGACCTGGATCCAACATTTTGATGCAGTTACAAAGAAGACAAGACAGCAGCTGTATTTCATTTAGAGTTTGAGGAGATTTATGTCACCAAAAACACTTCAAACACTTGCAAGTTTCTGCTTATGTAGCATAGAGAGGCTGCCTCACCAGCTGGTAATGGGGGAATGTTGGGAAGGTGGGGAACGCTACAGCACAGGATTGAAATATGCTGCAGAAAGTTGTAAACTCAGCCAGCTCCATCATCAGCCTGCTCCCTCATCAGCCTCCAGGACATCTTCAGAGAGTTATCCCTCAAAAAGGCTGCATCCATTATTAAGGACTCCCATCACCTAGGATACGCCCTCTTCTCATTGCTACCATCAGGGAGGAGGTACAGGAGCCTGAAGACACACTCTCAAACATTCAGGAACAGCTTCTACCCCTCTGCCATCAGATTTCTGAATGGACATTGAACCCATGAACACTACCTCAATACTCTTTAATTTCTTTTTTTGCACTACTTTAATTTAACCTAACTACTTAATATACATATTTATACTGTAGGTCACAATTACTTTTCTCTATTATTATGTACTCCATTGTACTGCTGTTGTGAAGTTAAGAAATTTCACGACATATGCCGGTGATATTAAATGTGATTCTGGTTCCTTTTTGTTCTGCATCAGATTCAGAATGACAATTATTTAATTCTCCTTTACACTTGTGTGCTGGAAATGACAGGAGTCAATCCTGAATCTCACTCTCTCTATCAGCTCCTTATCTTCACCGTTGCCTTGCTGCTACTTCCACACGTGTTCGGCTTGGGTTACTATTGCTGGATTTTAATGTTTTAATCCAAGGTTCTTTCAGAAGCCAGGAAAGAGGCACAAAGCTTGCTGCTTCACAATCATTCTATTACACGCTAACAGGACAGAGAGAGTTGAAAACAGATAGTTTTAAAGGTCTACTGATTGAAGAGGGAGAGATAAAGAAAGATAGCAATCAGCATGGAGCAGCTCTTTTTATGCTATAGATAGAAAAAAATCCATTCCAAGTCATAGATAAGAGTCAACCAATGAGAAAGCTCTTATTCAAATAAAGCAGCACCAAGAGAAGCTTCCAGACTGTCTAGCATAACCATTAGGGGACACACGGAACAACTGACCACTAGGAAGTACATTAAACTGTTATATGTATATAAGGATTACTTAAAATACTAGCAGACAGTTAATTGTTAAACTGAAAATTCAAATTTCAAAGTAAGTTAATTATCAAGGTACATTTATATCGTCGTCGTAATTAGCTCGCATCTAGAAATTCCAGGTGGCAGATGATTTCCTTCCACGCCGCTCTGTTGTTTTGGTCCTTTATTGAAACTGACATATTGGGAAATCATGTTCTCAGCAGATCACAGCAGTGGCTTGCCTTTGTCTTCTGCCGGGTGAGTTTAAAGAGATCACCACCTCTCTTCTTGGTACATCATCTGCTTGCAAAGCAACCATTGTCTTCCAAGGTCGCAGCTCTTCGCCTCCCCCATCAGTCTCCTGCTGGTCCGCCGTTGGCCATCGCTAGTAACCCTGAGCAAGGGACCCTTACCAGGTGCTACCAGCCGGGTCAGCTGGACTTGGGACGTGCTGAGCTCCAGGCCAGATGTTGGGGTGGCTGGCGGCTGTGGTGGGTCCACCAGGGATGGAGCAGCAGGGCCTGGGCCTGGTGGCGAAGGGCTGTGAGCAGACGTCGGAGATGGAGGCGGTCTCCCGGAAAAAAAATAACAGGAAACACATTTTGATCCTTAAGATCTTGTCCAACCCTCCTTTGGAAGAGATGAGCTCTCACAGTTCCCATTGTGTTTCTCCCACCTCAGCCTCCGTCCGCTGCCACTGCTGCTGCAGGCTATCCTGCTGCCATCTTATTCCAGTACATATACATATAATGTGTGTGTGTGTCAGCATGAGACATATTTTCTTGTGGGTATTCACAGTAAATACAAGAATCACAATAGAAGCAAAGTAAGACCACACCCAATAGGACAAGCAAACAACCAATGTGCAAAATTCAGCAAACTGTGAAAATACAAAACTAAACAAAAAATAAATAATGATTAATAAATAAGCAATAAATATCGAAAACATGAGAAGAAGAGTGTTTGAAAGTGAGTTCATAGATTGTGGGAACAGTTCTGTGATGGGCCAAGTGAAGTTGAGTAAAGTTGTCCTCTCTGCTCCGAGCCTGATGAGGAATAATAATTGTTCCTGAATCTGGTAGTGTAGGTTCCTAAGGCTCCAGTACTTCTTTCCTGCTGGCAGCAGTGAGAAGAGAGCATGGTCTGGATGGCGGGGTCCCTGATGATGGATGCTGCTTTCCTGCGACAGTGCTCAATGGAGGGGAGGACTTTACCTGTGATGGTCTGGCCCATATCCACTAGTTTTTGTAGGATTTTCCTTTTAAGGGTATTGGTGTTTCTATACCAGGCAGTGATGCAACCAGTCAGTATACTCTCCACCACACATCCACAGACTGGAAAGAAAATAACAATTAAACTGTCTAATCTAAGAATGAAACAGTCAGCTCCAACACTATACAACATCCACTCACTGTCTCTGTCAGAACATCATCTTAACCCTTGTCTTGCTGTAATTTCCACACAGTGAGGTGCCAGGGTTAACGATTCAGGACATTGCAAATCCAAATCCCACTGTGCCTTACTTTGGACATGAGAGGTAGTGTGGAGGAGATGACATTCAGAAGCCATGGTGTGCGGAGTGCAACAATTCACATGGTTTCCTTTGACTTTACAGGGACCAAGAGGTCTGGATGGACTGCCAGGGGAACAAGGACCTCCAGGTAAAAAGGTAATTATTTACTTTGTGACATGACCAAGGAGGAGTTCGGGAATCCATTCCTAGCGATTTGAAGCTCACTGAATCAGTATTTGGATTGAGTGCCCTTAGAGTCGGAAAATTTGAGCCCACAACTCTGATTCTATACAAAAGATAAACACAAGAGATTCTACCACTTGCTGGAAATCCAGAGCAACACGCACAAAATGCTGGAGGAACTTAGCAGGTCAGGCAGCATCTATGGAAGAGAATAAACAGTCAACATTTCCGGCCATGACTCTTCATCAGGACTGAAAGGAGGGAGAAGATGCCAGAATAAGTAGTTGGGTGGAAGGGAAGAATGACGAGCTAGAAGGTGGTCGCCTCACTATAGAAAGGATGTGGAAAGGGTACAGAGGAGATTTACCAGGATGCTGCCTGGTTTAGAGAGTATGCATTACGATCAGAGATTAAGGGAGCTAGGGCTTTACTCTTTGGAGAGAAGGAGGATGAGAGGAGACATGATAGAGGTATACAAGATATTAAGAGGAATACAGAGTGGACAGCCAGCGCCTCTTCCCCAGGGCACCACTGCTCAGTACAAGAGAACATGGCTTTGAGGTAAGGGGTGGGAAGTTCAAGGGGGATATTAGAGGAAGGTTTTTTACTCAGAGAGTGGTTGGTGCGTGGAATGCACTTCCTGAGTCAGTGGTGGAGGCAGATACACTAGTGAAATTTAAGAGACTACCAGACAGGTATATGGAGGAATTTAAGGTGGGGGGTTATATGGGAGGCAGGGTTTAAGGGTCGGCACAACATTGTGGGCCAAAGGGCCTGTACTGTGCTGTTCCATTCTATGTTCTATGTTCTATAGGTGAAGCCAGGTGGGTGAGGGAGGAGGGATGAAGTAAGAAGCTTGGAGGTGATAGGTGAAGCCAGGTGAGTTGGGGAGGGGGTTGAACTGAATCTGAATCTGAAGTAAGAAGCTTGGAGGTGATAGGTGGGAAAGGTAAAGGGCTGGAGAGGAAGGAATCTGATTGAACCATGAGAGAAGGGGAAGGAGGAGGGACACCAGGGTCTGGTGATAGGCAGGTGAGGAGAAGAGGCGAGAGACCAGAGTAGGGCATTGAAGAAGAGGGAAGGGGTAGGTGAAAGAAATAGCAGAAGTTGGAGAAATCGGTGTTCATGCTGTCAGGCTAGAGGCTACCCAAGTGGAATATGAGGTGTTGCTCTCCACCTTGAGAGCAGTCACATTGTGGTAGATGAAAGTTGTTGAAGATGCCTTGTTTTGTCCAGAAATTCCTGCGAGAGAGAAGGAAGGGATGAAATGTATCTGGACAGCAATGGTTTCATGTCTAACTATGATGACCACCAAGTTCTGATCTACACCAATCCCACTCCCCAGCATTCAGTCTGTACCCTCCTATGCCGTGGTGATTCAAGTGAACGTCAAGATACTAGGTCAGTGTTGTGAGGGTCTCTGCCCTCACCACCCCCTCAGGTAGTGAGATCCAGATCCCAGACCCCTCTTGGAAAAGTATTCAGAATCAGAATCAGATTTATCATCACTGACATTCAGGATGTCATCAAATCTGTTGTTTTGCAGCAGCAAGCAGTGTAATACATAAAACATACTAAATCCGGTCAGATTGCACTTGGAGTATTGTGAACAGTTTTGGGCCCCTATCTAAAAAAAAGTGTGCTGGCTTTGGGGATGGTCCATAGGAGGTTCACAAGAATGAAAGGGTTAATGTACGAGGAGCATTTGATGGCTCTTTATATTTGATGACTCACCAGAGTTTAGAAGAATGGAGAGGGGATCTTATTGAATATTAAAAGGCCTAGATAGAGTGGACGTGCACGGGTTAATTCTTAATTTTATTATAGTTGGAGAGGCTAGGACAAGAAAGCACAACCTTACAATACAAAGATATCCATTTAGAACAGAGATGAGGAGGAATTTCTTTAGCCAGAGGGTAGTGAATCTCTGGAATTCATTGCCACAGATGGCTGTGAAGCCAAGTCATTCAGTATATTTGAAGTGAAGGTTGACAGGTTCTTGATTAGTCAGGGGTCACAGATTATGGGGAGAGGGCAGGAGAATGGGGTTGAAAGGGATGATAAATCACCCATCATGGAATGGAAGACCAGACTTAATGAGACGAATGAACTTATTCTGCTCCTTTGTCTTATGGAATGTTGTTCAATACTTCCAAGTTTTGTTGTCCAGATCAGATTCAGGATTATTGTCACTGACGAACACATTGATAACGTTTGACAAAGGCATAAGAATATCAGTTATGAGGAGAAGGTGTAGGACGCTCATCCCTTCACCATGTAACCATGGCCGATCTGCCCTAGGCCTCTGAATCGCAAGAGTTTCTGCAGCTGCTGGAAATAGGAGCTGCCTGAAATGCCGAGTTCCTCCAGTATTTCATGTGTGTTCCGCAAGCCTCATCTCTCCTGCGGAATTAACCCCACCGCCCTCAATTCACCATCTGTCAAACGTTTCTCTCCCTCCTCATTCTTGGCGCCACAGTTGCAGAGGGGTACTGCTTCCTTCTCAGTGCATTTCGGAATTCGACATTCAATGTCGGCGCCGATCTGTATGTCTTCCCTGTGGGAGGCATAGGCTCCAGCTCCCTCCCACAGTGCAAAGACGTACCAGGTATTGTCCCGTGACTAGGTCAGGGTTAATAGGGATTGTGGGGCTGTTCGGGCAGACTAGCTCAAAGGGTTGGAGGGGCCTACTTCGTGCTGTATCACTAAATAAATAAATTAACCCCTCCCCCCCACCCCGTGATCCATTCTCCACACCCCCTGGGGTGGAGAATTCCAGAAATCCCTATCCTTCTGTGAGAGGTTCCTACAAACCTCCGTTTTAAATGTCAACCCCAATCCTGTAACTGTGCCCATCTTGTTCCAGACTCTCCCACTGGTGAAAACATCTCCACATAAAGTCAAAGAACTCAGCACAGAAACAGGCCCTTCTGCCCATCTAGTCTCTCCTGTCCACTCAGGATCAGAGATGATTCAGTAAGATCTCCCCTGTTCCTTTAAACCATATGGAATTGGGGTCCAGCTTCTTTAGCTGCTCGTGAGAGGAGAATTTTTTCATTCTGGGAGTTAGTCAAGTGAACGATTGTCGACCTGTCTCCAGAGCCCTTGTGCCACACTGTGGGGCATGGTTCATCAGCACAGAGGCTCGTCCTGATTATGCTGAGTTACATGGAGTTCCAAGTAAATTTATTTTCTAAGTATCGATATCAACATATACAACCCTGAGATTCATTTTTTGTGGGAATTCACAATAGAACAAAGAAATGAAATAGCATTAATAAAAAACTGCACGCAAGCAAACAACCAACGTGCAGAAGGAGACAAACTGTGAAAATAAAAAAAACAATAATAATAAGTCAGTAATACATAATATTGATAATATTGAGCACATGAGATGAAGAGTCCTTGAAAGTGAGTCCAAGGTTGTGGAATGAGTTCATTGTTGGGGTGAATGAAGTTACCCACGCTGGTTCAAGAGCCTGATGGTTGAGGGGTAATAAATGTTCCTGAACCTGGTGGAGTGAGTCCTGTGGCTCCTGTACCTCCTTCCCAGTAGCAGCAGCAAAAAGAGAGCATGACCTGGATGGTGGGGGCCCTGCTTTCCTGCAATAGCTCTCCTTGTAAATGTGCTCATTGGTGGGGAGGGCTTTACCTGTGGGCTGCATCCACTACTTTTTGTAGGATTTTTCATTCCTGGACAATGGTGTTTCCATACCAGGTTGTGATGCAGCCTGTCAGGATTCTCTCCGGAGACCTTTGCAATATCATTACGCACTGGACACAGGGCAGATCCTTTGAATTGTTGTTTGCCTTACAGGGGGAGAGAGGTGACCCAGGACCACAAGGTGACACAGGACTCATTGTAAGTGTGCACCTTTGCTAAGATTTGTGACTATCTCAGAGAGGGGAGGGTCTCCACAGTCCAACCAGAGTTTATTCTGCAAATTCTTTACATTGCATCATCTTCTGAATTGCAGGGAAAAGCCGGGAATCCTGGAGAACAGGGAATGCCGGGAGCTCCGGTAAGTCTCTTTGGGCTCTTCAAAGTTCAAGGTAAATTTATTATCAAAGTACTTATATGTCGCCGTATACAACCCTGAGATTCATTTTCTTGTGGGCATCTTTCTCCCCTTTTTATAGGAAGGATGTGGAAGCTTTAGAGAGGGTGCAGAGAAGATTTACCAGGATGCTGCCTGGATTAGAGAGCATGTCTTGTCAGGATAAATTGAGTGATTTAGGGGTTTTCTCTTTGGAGCAAAGGAGGATGGGAGGTGATTTGATAGAGGTGTACAAGATTATAAAAGGCATCGATAGAGTGGACAGTCAGAGACTTTTTCTCAGGGCAGAAATGGTTCATAGAAGGGGTCATAATTTTAAAGAGATTGGAGGAAAATACAGAAGGGTTATCAGAGGTAAGTTTTTACACAGAGGGTGGCGGCAGTGGCAGGTACTTTCGCAGTGTTTAAGAGACTCTCAGGCACAAGAATGATAGAAAAATGGAGAGCTTTGTACGAGGGAAGGGTTAGATTGATCTTAGTATCACTTCAAAGGTTGGAATAATGCCATGGGCTAAAGGGCTTGCACTGTACAAAGTTCAAAGTACACCTATGTCACTATCTACAACCCTGAGATTTTTGTGGGCATTCACAATAAATACAAGAAACACAATAGAATCAATGAAAAACCAAACCCAACAAGACAGACAAACAACCAGAGTGCAAAAGACAGTGCAAACACAAAAATAAACAATAACAACAACTAAATAAGCAATAAATATCGAGAACATGAAATGAAGAGTGCTTGAAAGTGAGTTCGTAGATTGTGGGAACATTTCAGTGTTGGAGTGAGTAAAGTTTTCCCCTCTGGTTCAGGAGCCTGATGGTTGAGGGGTAATGACTGTTCCTGAACCTGGTGGTGTGGGTCCTGAGGCACCTGCTCCTCCTCCCTGATGGCAGCAGTGAGAAGAGAGCTGAAATGGTCTAAGTACAATGTGCCCAGTATAAACCCACAGAGGTTTGTGAGTAGATGGAATGAGCTGTCAGAGGAAGTGGTAAAAGTGGGTACAAATACAATGCCCAAGGGACATTTGGACAGGTGTAGTACTGTGCAAAAGCCCTATGCACCCTAGCAATATACGTATATGTGCCAAAGGATTAGCACAGTACTGTATCTGGATGGAAAGAGTTGAGAGGGATATGGGTCAAATGCAGACAGTTGAGGTAGGTGACATGGTCAGTACAGTTTAATTGGGCCGATGGGCCTGTATGATTTCCTGTGCTTTGTTTCACTGGGGAGATACCGGAAACCTGACCACACTGTTCATCAGATTTCAGACTCACAGCCAGATCTATCGGCCAGCCTGTAAGACCATAAGACACAGGAGCAGGATTAGGCCATTAGGCCCATTGACTCTGCCCTTCCATTCCATCACAGCTGATCAATTTAGAGAAATGGCGCGGAACGTGCCTTTCCGGCCCTCTGAGTTATGTGGCCAGCTACCCACCAATTTAACCCGAGCCTCATCATAGGATGGTTTACAAAGGCCAATTAATGTGCTAATAGGTATGTTTTTGGACCATGGGGAATCCAGAGCACCCAGAGGAAACCTACGCACACAAGGGAAAGAACATACGAACTTGCTTAAAGAGGATGCTGGAATCGAACTCCTACGCCCTGAACTGCAGTAGTGTTGTGCAACTCGCGATGGTCCTATTATTTATTATCAATCCCATTCTCCAGCCTTCTCTCCATAACCTTTAATGCCCTGATTACACAAGAACCTCTCAACCTCCACTTTAAATATACCCAATGACTTGGCCTCCACAGCCATTCGTGCAATGAATTCCACAGATTCACCACCCTCTGGCTCAAAAAAAATTCCTCCTCATCTCTGTTCTTAATGAAAGTCCTTCTATTCTGAGGCTGTGCCCTCTGGTCCTAGACTCCCCCAGCTATAGAAACATCCTCCACACATCCACTCTATCTAGGCATTTCAATATTCAACAGGTTTCAATGAGATCCCTGCTCCATTTTTCTAAACTGCAGCGAGAACAGTCCCAGAGCTATCAAACGCTCCTCATTTGTTAACCCTCTCATTCCTGGGATAATTCTCGTGAAACTCCTTTGGACCTTTTCCCTAGGAGATCTGTCGATTTGTTGTAATATACAGGCTCGGATTTAGACTTACATATCACATATACATCGAAAGATGGAATGAGATGCATCATTTGCATTGACAATCGACACACCCCGAGGGCAGCACACAAGTGTCAGCACACATTCCGTTGCCAGCAGAGCTTGCCCACTGGATCAATACAAGCAGTGCCACCCACAGAACGACAGTAAAATGAGCCCTCCCCACCCACACCCACACTTACTCACTCACATAGACAGGTCACTCCAACCCCAAAACAGGTCCCCTACAAGTCTTAGCGTTTAAATAGGAGAGAGAGCCGATCTCAGTTGGAGACAGGTAACGTGCTTTGTGTTTGAGAGAGGGAGCGGGGAGCCTCTGAGATTGAGAGAGGGTGTTGGATACATCTCTAATAGAAGGAGGGTCCATGAGACATTCAGCCCATCGAGTCAACTCCTTATTCCATCATGTCTGATTTGTTATCCCTCTCAACCCCAATTTTTCCTGCCTTCTCCCAGCAACCTTTGATGCCCTGATAAATCAGGAAGCTATCAAGCTCCACCTCAGATATATCCAATGACTTGGCCTCCATAGACGTTCATGCATGAATTCCACAGAGACACCACCTTCTGGATAAATAAATTCCTCCTTATCTCTGTTCTAAACGGACATCCCTCTTTTATGAGGCTGTGCCCTCTGACTCTCCTCTATCAGAAATATCCTCTCTGCCTCCACTCTATCTAGGCCCTTCAATATTCAATAAGTTTCAATGAGAACCCCCTCATTCTTCTAAACTCCAGAGAGTACAGGCCCAGAGCCATCCAATGCTCCTCATATATTAACCCTTTCATTCCAGGAATCATCTTGTGATGGCGGGGAGGGGTGGTGTCAGGGAGCATTGCTGTTGTCAGTGAGGATAAGGGAAAGGGTGAGTCTGAAAGGAGGAGGTAGAGGAGAACATTTTTTCAGTGGATGGGAAAAGGTGTCTCTTTGAGGTAGGAAGATAATAGAGAGTATCAGAAATCTAACCAAAATCTTGGGGATGAGGAGATCTCTCTACTAAGGATTCATCCACATTCTTCTTTGTTTCAGGGGCTGCCTGGACCTTCGGGAAGCTCTGGGGATATGGGACCTCTTGGACAACCAGTTGAGTTGATCTTCAGTCTACTGTGACTCTGTGCAGTGATGGGATGTTTAAGGGGAGAGAGGGAGGGAGGAGGCCGATCTTTCCTTCTTGCTTGTGCTAGCCCTATCGGTGCCCATTGCCTCACTGAATCTGTGTACATCTATCTCCCTCCATAGGAACAATGAATCTTCTCCACCAGTGCACAAGACAACTGGAGCAGAAGGCCACTTGGCACATTAGTCCTGTCCTACCATTCAATGTGACCAATGCAAATCTGCCCCAGGCCTCATTTTCTCTTCTGTGCCATAAGACCATAAGATATTATGGTGCCAGTTCCCCAACACCCTCAGTCCCCTGATCTGTCAAACATTTCTCTCCCTCCTCTTTAAACTTCCCTCCCCACCCTCACTGATCCTGGCTCCACGCCCACTGGGACAGAGAGTCCCAGAAGTTCCCCTGCCTCTCCGAGAAGAAATGGTCACACAACACAATCAAAATGTTAATTCATGCCAAAGAGAGAGATGTTAAAATTTTAAAGTTTAGCTCTATTTGTCACATGCACATAGAAACATTGAAATAGTCAGTGAAAAATGTTGTTTGCACTAATGACCAACACAATCTGAGGGCAGCCCACAAGTATTGCCACACCTCTGACACCAAAACAGCACGCCCACAACTCACGAATCCTAACCCGTGCATCTTTGGAATCTGGGAGGAAACCAGAGCACCAGGAAGAAACCCACGTGGTCGTGGGGAGAACAGACTGCAGGGGGAATTGCACCCAGCTCTGTGGTACTGCAAGGTGATACGCTCACCGCTACACTTACCGTTCCACCCTCCTACCATGCCGGTGAATAAAGGAAAATATGAGGCCACCGGAGTGTGTTGAGACACTCTCCAACTGTCTGGATGAGCGTGGTTCCAACAACATCGAAGAAATTTAACAGCATTCAGGATAACGACACCAAAAGGCATACGAGCAGAGTAAGGCCATTCAGCCCATCATGGCTGAGTTATTTTCCCTCTCAACCCCATTCCCCTGCCTTCTCCCCCTAAACTTTGACACCCTGACTAATCAAGAACCTATCAACCTCCATCTTAAATATCCCAGTGGCTTGGCCTCCATTAAATTCCACAGATTCACCACTCTCTAGCTAAAGGAATTCCTCCTCATCTCTGTTCTAAAAGGATGTCCTTCTGAGATTGTGTGGTCTGGTCCTAGACTCCCCCACTACAGTCTGTATGTCTACTCTATTTAGGCCTTTCATTATTTAGGTTATTTAGGTTTCAATGTGATAAAACAACCCATTTTCAGCATGTCATCCACCTCCAACCTCCCCCTCAACACCTCTCCCTCCACCACCAGCATGCAGTGGCTGCAGAGTGTACCATGGCTACTCACACAGACTGCTCCCACAAACACTTCCAAACCCACCCATCCTATAATCAGAGACATAGTCAGAGGGTGCAGGGGAACACCGGCACCCATGGGTTCCTTCCCAGTCTCACATCATCCTAACTTAAAAATATATCATCATTAACTGTAACACTTTATTCTGCTTTCTATTATTGTTTTATCTGGTTCTACTTCAATGCATTGTGTAATGATCTGATCTTTTATGGAAGACAATTATTTCACAATATGATATGTGACAATAATTAACTAGTCTTCCAAGGACCCTCACTCCATCTGAAAAATGCAAGATTTCCCAGTGGCTAATCATTTAAATTTTTATTTCCATTCCCATTCCAACATGTTGGTTCATGGCCTCCTCTACTGCAACGACGAGGCCACTCTCAACTTGAAGGAGCAACACCTCACATTACAACTGGATAGCCTCCAACCTGATGGCATGAACATCCATTTCTCAAACTTACAGTTATTTTCCCTCCCCCATCTCCCACCCTGGCTCCCCTCTTACCTCTCCTCATCTCCTTACCTGCGTATCACTTCCTCCTGATGCCCTTCTCCTTCCCTTTCTCCCATGGTCCACTCTCCTCTCCTATCAGATACTCCTTTTCGAGCCATTGACCTTGTCAACCTATCACCTCCCAGCTTGTTACTTCCTTCCCCCACCTCCCACAGCCACCTGACTTTACCTATTACCTTCCAGCTTGTCCTCCCTCCCCTCTCCAGACATTCCAGCTTCTTCCCCCTTCCCTTCCAGTCCTGATCAAGGGTCACAGCCGAAACGTCCACTGTTTGTTTATTTCCTTAGATGCTGCCTGGCCTGCTAAGTTCTTCCAGCATCTTGTGTGTGTTGCTCTGGATTTCTAGCATCTGCAGATTCTCTTGGGCTTACCAATTTACTTGTCAGTAAAGGATTAGATTTTGCTCCTTTTAACAAAACTGATTACTCACATTTTCAAATACATCTCTTTGACCAATGATTCTCTGTGCAGGGGCCTCGAGGACAGAATGGTGAAGTTGGGCCTGTTGGAGAAATTGGTCCCGAGGTAAACCTTTATGTATTTTGGTGTTTCCGTCAGCTGTTATTATACTTTAACTTGATAGAGATGACCAGAGTACAGAGTACAGAGATCCAGTGCACAGCCAGAAACTTCTTTCCAAAACAAGCAGGCATAATTTTAAGGTGATTGGAGGATGGGGGGGGCATTGCCAGAGGTCGGTTTATCTTTAAACACAAAGTATTATTAAAAGGCTGGCACAACATCATGGCTAAAGAGCCTGTACTTATGCTCTTTGAGGTGTACAAGATAACGAGAGGCATTGATCATGTGGGTAGTCAGAGGCTTTTCCCCAGGGTTAAAAAGACGAGAGGGCACAGTTCTAAGGTGCTTGGAAGTAGGTACAGAGGAGATATCGGAGGTAAGTTTTTTTACACTGAGAGTGGTGAGTGCGTGGAATGGGCTACTGATGGTGGTGGTGGAGGTGGAAACGATAGGGTCTTTTAAGAGACTCCCGGATGGATACATGGAGCTTAGAAAAATAGAGAGCTATGGGTAAGCCTAGATAGTTCTAAGGTAAGGACACATTCGGCACAGCTTTGTGGGCTGAAGGGCCTGTATTATGCTGTTGGTTTTCTATGTTTCTATGCTATAATGTTCAATGTTCTGTGTTATACCTTATATGCTCTGTATTCTGTTTTCTGGATTCTTTGTCTGTCTTCTGTGTTCTATGTTCTATATTTTGTGTTTGGCATTCTATGTTCTATGTCCCTTGTCTATGTTCTGCATTCTATGTTCTATGTCTATGTCCTCTTTGTTCTAAGTTCTGTCTTCTGTGTTCTGTGTCCAATGTTCTATGTCTCTATTCTATGTTCTGTTTTATATTCTATGTTCCATTTCTCAGTTTTGGTTTTATGTTCTGTTTCCTGCGTTCTGTTCTGTGTTGTGTGTTCTGTTTCCTGTTTATATTATATGCTCTATATCACGTTTTAAGTTCTGTGCTCCCCGGTAGAGCTGGTGGGTTTTGAAGGAGCTGTCGAAGAAGTCTTGACAAGTTGCTGCATTGTGTCCTGTGGTTGGATTCGGATGTTTTTAATCCAACTTTCTTTCAGAAGTCAGGAAAGAGGCACAAAACCTGCTTCTTCACAATTGTTTTATTAAGAATTAACAGAAAAAAGAGAAATTGAAACGATCTGTAATAGAAGTCTACTCAGTAAATGGAGAGACAAAACACTAAGATACTTCAGGTGCAGCTCTTTTATAATCGTTGATAAGGAAAATTCCATTCAAATTTGTAGATAGGAGTCAACCAGTGAGATAGATCTTATTCAGATAATGCAGTACCAAGAGAAGCTTCCAGAATCTTACTTTGTATTACCACACAATGAACTTGCATAAAATGCCACTAAGGAAGCTTACTAAGGAGTTAGATGCACGCAAGAACTACTTCAACTATAAGTGGCTAATTAATTGTTAACCTGCCTAAGAAAATAACAAGTAAACATCTAATCTAAAACTAAGCAGTCTGTCCAGCAGTGTAGATGGTACAAGCCACTGCTATTGTGCATTGGTGGGAGGAACGAGTGAGTCGTGGTGAATGGGGAGCAGGCTACCAAGTCCCATGACACCGCACTCGTCCAGAATCTCTGTGAGACTGGGGAGGTCGAAGCCCACTGTCTGCAGCCTGGGTCCTTCCCTGCTGGAGGCCCGTCCTGGGGTTGAGGAACTGTGTAAGTGGGTGGGTGGAAGGAAGGCATGGAGCTTGGTCTTGCTCGGTTTTGTTGTTTGTTGTGTTCTGTGTTGTTCTGCTGAACTTGTGGGGATTCTATGTCGGCGCGAGAAAGTGTGATGACACTTGCAGACTGCCGCCAGCACATCCTCAGCTGTGTTGGTTGTTAATGCAAATAAGGCGTTTCACTGTATGTTCCATGTACACGTGATCAATAAACTTGAATCTTGAGTCATCCAAGCAAGTGGCAAGTCCCATCATCCTCCTGGCTTGCACTGTGTAGATGGGGCACTGACACTGGGGGAGTTAGGAGACGGGTTCTATGACTTTACTATAAGAAAATGCTTTCTAGTGTAATGTGATGGGTGTGTTCATTACACAGGGACTCCCGGGACCGGAAGGAGAAGCTGGTCACCAAGGAGAACGTGGAGCCAAGGTAGGAACAGATTGTCAGCTCTCTGAGTGAGGTCAGAAAATGGTATAGTTCCTACTCACATGTATTAATTGCCAACAATGTAATCCCACTCTCTTTGTACTATTATGACCACTATGTATTTGTCTAGAAAAATTCAATAAAAAGATTGAAAAAGAAAGAAAATGGAAAGCAATTTCCTGGTGATATTAAGAGTGTGCTGTATTCATCCAGGAAGACTGTTCATTCAGTAATACCCTGCGGCTCTCCACTTTCGTAGCCAGTCCCTGGATGCCTGGATTTCATTACACTTCCACAATCTACCCAGCCCAAAGTCAAATTCAAAGTAAATTTATTTTCAAAGTACATATGTGTCAACGTATCCTGAATTGAGATTCATTTTCTTGCAGGTGTTCATGGGAAAATAAGGAAATACAATGGAATTTGTGAAAATATGCAGAAATGAAAACTGCCAAACAATGTGCAAATATAATTTAAAATATATATACATAAATAATACTGAGAACATGAGTTGTAGATTTCTTCAAAATGAGTCTGTAAGTTGTAAAATAAGTTCAATGTTGTGATGAGTGAAGTTATCCTCTTTGGTTCAGGAGCCTGATGGTTGAGGGGTAATAACTGTTCCTGAACCTGGTGGTGTGGGTCCTGAGGCTCCTGCACCTCTTTCCTGGTGGTTGAGGGGTAATAACTGTTCCTGAACCTGGTAGTGTACCTAAGGACTGATAGAGTCAGGCTTGAGATATAGAATAGCATAACTTCATGCCTATACTAGCTTACAAATGCCCAACTTATGGGCACCTCTATATATAAAAACCTGTCATAATGTTATTAGATCATAGAACATTACAGCACAATACAGGCCCTTCAGCTCATGATGTTGTGCTGGCCTTTTAACCTACTCTAAGGTCAATCTAATCCTTCACTCCTACAAAGCCCTCCACTTTTCTACCATTCATGTGCCTCTCTAAGAGTTTTTAAACACCCCTCATGTATCTGCCTCTAGCAGAATCAGAATCAGGTTTATTATCATCAGCATGTGTCATGAAATTTGTTAACTTCGCAGCAGCAGTTCAATGCGATACATAATATAGAAGAAAAAAATAAAATAATAAAAATAAAAATAAATAAGTAAATCAATTGCAGTGTACATATATTGAATAGATTAAAAATCGTGCAAATAAACAAATAATATATATCAAAACGTGAGGTGACAAGGTGTTCCATACACTCATCACTCTCTGTAAAAAGAAAACCTACCTCTGACATTCCCATGTACTTTCCTTCAATCACCTTAAAATTTTACCCCTTAAATTCAAAATTCCAATATACATATAAATGTTTGTTCCTCCGAGTGACAAAACTAGGTTCCTGAGATACACAAGATGGCAGATGCTGGAATCTGGAGCAGCAAGCAATCACTAGAGGAGTTCTGCGTGCCGAGCAGCATCTGCGGGGGAGAGGAACTGTCACTGAAACGCAACAATTCCTTTCTCCGCTGAGATGCTGCTTGACCCGCTGCTCCACTAGCAAATTGTTTAAAACCAATAACTTGTCTCTCACTCTCTCTCTCCCATCATTAATCAGTCTTAAGTGTACTTAATGCCTTTTATTACAAACATCTAGAGGTATGGCTCTGATATTGAGCAAATTTTGAGTGTATTCTCTCTGATGGAAACATGAGAGATTCTGCAGATGCTGGAAATCCTGAGTAACGCACACAAAATGCTGGAGGAACACAGTAGGCCAGGCAGCATCTATAGAAATGAATAAACAGTTGACGTTTCAGGTCGAGATCCTTCCTCAAGACCAGAAAGGAAGGGGGAGGAATCCACAATAAGATGACGGGGATGGGGAGGAGGACAAGCTGGCAGGTGAGGTCAGGTAACGGGGAAGTTGGGTGGGTGGGAGAGAAGGATGAAGTAAGAAGCTGAAAGGTGATTGGTGGAAAAAATAAAGGACTGAAGAAGAAGGAATCTGATAGGAGAAGAGCAAGGACAATGGGAGAAAGGGCAGGAGAGGGGCATCAAGGGGAGGTGATAGGCAGGTGAGGAGAAGGAGTAAGAGGCCAGAGTTGGGAATTGAAGAAGAGGAAAGGAGGAGGGGATAAATTACCAGAAGTTGGGAAATCAATGTTCATGACATCATGTTGGAGGCTACCCAGATGGAACATGAGGTGTTGCTGCTGCAACCTGGCAGTAGCCTCATCGCGGCAGAAGAGGAGGTCATGGACCAACATATCAGTGTGTGAATGGGGATAGGAATTTAAATTCCTAAGCCAGAGAGTGGTGAATCTGTGGAAGTCTACGCCACAGGCAGCTGTGGAGGACAAGTCTTTATGGATATTAAAGTCTTGATGAATATTGATAGATTCTTGACTGGTCAGGGCATGAAAGGATTTGGCGAGAAGGCAGAAGGTTGGAGTTGAGAGGAAAATTGGATCAGCCATGATGAAATGGTGGAGCAGACTCGATGGGCCAAATGACCTAATTCTGCTCCTATATCTTATGGTCTAAAATGGTTGGCCGCAGGGAAAGTCTGCTTTTATGCAGATGACTTGTAAATCACTTACAGATTTAAAATCAGAATCTGGTTTATTATTGCTGACTTGCATCTGTGAAATTTGTTGTTCTGTGTTTGCAGTACATGCAAAGACATAAAATTACTGTAAGTTACAAAATACAAATAGAGTGCTGAAAGAAAAGGAATAGTGAAGTTGTGCTCACGGGTTTATGGACAGTTCCAAGCTCTGATAGAGGAGGACGAAAGGCTGTTTCTAAATCTTTGAGCGTGGCACTCTCAAAATGCCGGAGGAACTCTGCAGTTCAGTCCTGAGGGAGGGTTTTCGCATCCTCGCCATGGTGGTGACAAGAAGAGGATGTGTCCCGGACGGCGAGAGCGATGAGTGAACCTGTTTATTTCCCAGGGATGGTCTGTATTCAGATTAAAGTGAAGAGCTCACACACTCTCTACGTATATCTCATCAATAACAACAACACGGATGAATTCTATACATCTCAGTGACACCAGCACTCTTTATCTGCTCGGTGTTCAAAGGCCAGTGATTCAGGTTTATTAATCACCTGTACATACAGTGAAACGCCTCATTTACGTTAAAAGCCAACACAACCTAAGGGTGCGTTGGGGGCAGCCCGCAAATGTCGCCAAGCAGAAGTGCCAACATAGTTTGCCTACCGTGTTCAGCAGAACGACACAGAGCACAGCAAGCAACAGCAAAACAAGCCCCTTTCCACCCAGTCCAACACCAGGACAGGGCTCCGGGCCTCCAGTCTCCAAGCTTCAGCCATCAGGCACCAACTTCAAGACGACCGATCAACCTTCGTGCTCTGATCTTTGATATTAATTCCCAGACTAATGGACAACGAAGGACCCCAAACTCCAGGCATGCCGATTCACCAGCATTCGTGCCTCCTGAGTGCATGCATTCTGGGACAAATCCGACAACCACAGATGTTCTTCCTCACCTGAGAACAGAGAAAAGGCCTGCACTTTGGATATCCTTCCATGCTCGCCCATGTCACTGACCTTTGAACACCGAGCACAGGCCTGGACTCTAGATCCCCTTCAACACCTGTTCATGTCACTGGCTTTCAAACATGGAGCACAGGCTGCACTCTGGATATCCTTCCACACTCGCCCACGTCACTGACCTTTGAACACCGAGTACAGGCCTGGACCCTGGATCCCCTTCAGCACCCGTCCATGTCGCTGGTCGAGTAACAATTTGAGTGCAATTCCTTGTCTCAACGTTCCTGCCACTGTCTGTTAGCGGTTTGTGCAACACTATTCCAGCTCGGGACACTGGAGTTCAGAGTTCAATCCCAGCATCTCTGTAAGGAGTTTATATGTCCTCCCGATGGAACATGATTTCCTCTGGATATTTCGGTTTCTTCCCACAGTCCACAGGGGTACCGGTTAGTGTTTAATTGGTCATTGTGATCAGGTTAGAAGGTTTCTGCGTGGGGTGGCTCATTGGGCCGGGATGGCCTGTTGTACACTGTATCGCTAAATAAATAAGTAACCAGAAGATATTCTGACTGTCAGAAATCTAATGATTTTGTTGGTAGAAGCAAATTCTGATGGCGGACATTGCAAATGGCTTGAAATGACAAAAATCCAGTTGTAGAAATACATTTTCTTTTGGTCATTTTGTGAATCTGTCCTGGCCTGGGGTGGGGTGGGGTGGGTGTGTGTGTGTGTGTGTGTGTGTGTGTGTGTGTGTGTGTGTGTGTGTGTGTGTGTGTGTGTGTGTGTGTGTGTGATTTGCTGTTGTTTCTTGTTGTTTGCTGAACATGCTGATCACGTGCTGTTGGCACTGGAATGAGTGGCGACATTTGCAGGCTGCCCCAGCACATCATCGGATAGTGTTGGATGTTAAGGCAAACAATGCATTTCACTGCATGTTTTGATTTATCTGATTAAATAAGTAAATCTAAATGTAAATCATGAGAATCCATGTTAAACCATGATGCTTTTCTTTGTTAACATCTACTCAATTGTTCATAATACTACCCCACACAATTCCCTCAGTGGATCTGACTGTAATTAGCTGAACACATCAGTGTTAGAGAGAATGGTATCCATCGAACATGGAGTCAAAGAAGCACAGTCAAACAGGCCATTTGGGCCATCTAGTTTGTGCTAAACCATTAACCTGCCTACTCCCAACAACGCACACCCAGCCGAGCCCTCCATACCTCTCCTATCCAGGTACCTATCCAAACTTCTCTTATATGTTGCAATAGAGTTTACATGCACCACTTGTACTGGCAGCTTGTTCCACACTATCACCACCCTCTGAGTGAAGAAGTTTCCCCTCATGTTCCTCTGAAACATCTCACCTTTCATCCTTAACCCATGACCTCTAGTTCTCGTCTCACTCAACCTCAGCAGGAAAACCCCGGCTATACCCCTCATAGTTTTGTAGACCCCTGTCAAATCATCCCTCATTCTCTGACGTTCAATGGACTGAAGTCCCAACCTATCCAAATCGTCTTGTCTAAGATAGGTTTTTATCACATTGCGTTCAAAAAACTACCATGTGCCTAAACTTGCAATAAGTTCTGAAAAGAGTACATTTGCCAACTTTATCAGAAAAACTTGCGTAAATTATTTCAAAGTAATGTGAAGGGAGAAATTTTAATCTAAACTGTCTTTGGGTTGACACAGGGTGAAATCGGACCGATTGGCCAAGAGGGAGAAACTGGCCAGGCGGGAATGAGGGTGAGTTCTGCCAAAGACTCCTCAATATTCAAATCAACATTTTCCAGATGACTCTGTAAAATTACAAATAGGCTCATTTTCTGAGACAGGATGAAACATATCACCAGTACGTCATATTATCAGTCAAGGTGACAGGTGTGACAAAACCCAGGTAAAATACCACATAGTCAGCAATGGCTACATTCAGCAACAGGTCAGGACAGCAGTGGGAGAGGTCTGGGAAGAATGCCAGATCCACCCTGACAACTTCACAACTGAACAAACAAACATAAGCGAAGAGACAGGAAAGTCTTCCATTCTGGATTTGTACAGAAAGAAGACATACATGTTGAAACTCACAAGTGGGGCTGATAGCTTCTTGATTAGTCAGATAATCAAAGGTTAAGGGGAGAAGGCTGGAGAATGAGATTGTGACAGATAACCATAAGACCATAAGACATGTGAACTGTATGAAGCCATTTGGTCCATCATTCCATCATGGCTAATTTATAATCCCTCTTGATCCCATTCACCTGCCTTCTTCCAATAACCTTTAGCACCCTGACTAATCAGAAACCTATCAATCTCCACTTTAAAAATATACTCAATGACTTGGCCTCCACAGCCGTCTGTGACAGGGAACTCCACAGATTCACCACATTCTGGCTAAAAAGATCCCTCTTCATCTCTGTTCTAAATGGACAGCTCCAGTCTCCATATCACACTGGGAACACCGTGCGCAGTTCCGGTCTCCATATCACACTGGGAACACCATGCGCAGTTCTGGTCTCCATATCACACTGGGAACACCGTGCACAGTTCCGGTCTCCATATCGCACTGGGAACACCGTGCACAGTTCCGGTCTCCATATCGCACTGGGAACACCATGCACAGTTCCGGTCTCCATATCACACTGGGAACACCGTGTGCAGTTCCAGTCTCCATATCACACTGGGAACACCGTGCGCAGTTCCAGTCTCCATATCACACTGGGAACACCGTGCGTAGTTCCGGTCTCCATATCACACTGGGAACACCGTGCGCAGTTCCGGTCTCCATATCACACTGGGAACACTGTGCACCGTGCACAGTTCCGGTCTCCATATCACACTGGGAACACTGTGCACAGTTCCGGTCTCCATATCACACTGGGAACACCGTGCACAGTTCCAGTCTCCATATCACACTGGGAACACCGTGCGCAGTTCCGGTCTCCATATCACACTGGGAACACCGTGCACAGTTCCGGTCTCCATATCACACTGGAAACACCGTGCGCAGTTCCGGTCTCCATATCACACTGGGAACACTGTGCACCGTGCACAGTTCCGGTCTCCATATCACACTGGGAATACCGTGCACAGTTCCGGTCTCCATATCACACTGGGAACACCGTGCACAGTTCCGGTCTCCATATCACACTGGGAACACCGTGCACAGTTCCAGTCTCCATATCACACTGGGAACACCATACACAGTTCCAGTCTCCATATAACGATGGGAAAACTGTGCAGAGCAGGAGCAAAGGATGTTGGGAATGGTGAGGATAGAGTTCCATGGGAGGGGCGTGGGACAGGATGCAGAGAAGGAGTGACAGGGGCAGGTTGTAGCGCAGTTGCAAACACACTCAGCCCTAGGATACCAGGTCCTTCCCACTCCCTCCCCTCTCCCTTTCCCTTTTCCCAAACATGATTTCCCTCTCTCTGTCCCCTCCACTCTCAGTCCAGAATAGAGAATCAGGTTTACCAATGTTCACATATGTCATGAAATATGTTTTGTTTTTATGGCAGCAGTACAGTGTAATACATAAAATTACTACAGTACTGTGCAAAAGTCTTAGATACCCTGGCTTTGTATATGTGCCTGAGACTTTTACACAATACTGTATATCATTGATGGTGGGTAGGCTGGTGCCAGAAGTGTTGAGTGTATCACTAAATCCTCCACTGTGATTCAAAGAACCATCTTTCTTTCTACTTTAGGGTGAGCCAGGTCCCCCTGGAGAAGATGGACGTCAAGGAAAAGACGGACAGAAGGTAGAGCTTACCTAACCAAGGCTCAGGTTGGGGAACCAGTGTCGGGAAGGCGTGCAGTCCAGATAAGGACAGAGGTTTGGTCTCCTCCTCACGCCTGTCCTCTGGCTGAACCTCTGTATTTCCATGTATGTAGGGTTCCGTTAGTCTCGACAGACCATGGATTTGCACCTTGGAAAGTTTCCAGGGCGCAAGCCTGGGCAAGGGGTTTTTTATGGAAGACCAGCAGTTGCAAGTCTCCCCTCTCCACACCACCGATGTTGTCCAAGAGAAGGGCATTAGCTCTGTATTGACGTAGTACAGATAAAATAGAGATTGGCTTTATTTTGTCACGGGTATATGGAAACATTGCATGGCCAAGTGGAGATACACCAAAGGAGGTGTAGAACACTCCTTCCCTCCGCTAGCCTGCTGGTCACCCTCAGGCAAGGTGTAGCACCTGCTTAGCTCCCCACCCCCATCAGTGTCACATGGAGCTATGGGAGCCAGTGGTAGATGGTCATATGAGCAGCTGGTGCATATCACAAGTCCTGGTTACAGAAGAACATAAGATATAGGAGCAGGAGTCGGCCATCTGGCCCGTCAAGCCTGCTCCACCAGTCAATAAGATTGTGGCTGATCAGGCCATGGACTCATCTCCACCTACCTGCCTTCTTCCCAAAACCCTTAATTCCCCTACTATGCAAAAACCTGGAGAGGGATGGGCCCTGCCAGGTTTCAAATGCCCAAGATGAGTAATCATCAAAATGATCGGTGTAAATAGCTTGTCATGATGGCGCCCCAACTACTCTACCAGGAGATAAGGGCCCACACACAGACGCACGCACTCACACACACACACGGATGCACGCACTCACACACACACATGGACGCACGCACTCACACACGCACGCACGCAGGCACTCACACACGCACACACACTCACACACGCACACACACACACACACACGCACGCACGCACGCACGCATGCACGCACACACACACACACACACACACACACACACACACACACACACACACACACACACACACACACACACACACACACACAATACAAAAATCTAACGAACCTTGTGTTAACTATATTTACTGAGGCAGCCTCCACTGCTTCACTGGGCAGAGAATTCCACGGATTCACCACTCTCTGGAAAAAACAGTTCCTCCTCATTCCCATCCTAAATCTACTCCTTTGAGTCTTGAGGCTATGTTCCATGGTTCTAGTCAGTGGTGATGCAACCACTGACACCAGGAAGACAATCTCTAAAGAGTATTGATAACGGCCGGGCTCACCTGTCCTGGAAGAGTATTGATAATGGCCGGGCTCACCTGTCCTGGAAGAGTATTGATAATGGCCGGGCTCACCTGTCCTGGAAGAGTATTGATAACGGCCGGGCTCACCTGTCCTGGAAGAGTATTGATAATGGCCGGGCTCACCTGTCCTGGAAGAGTATTGATAACGGCCGGGCTCACCTGTCCTGGAAGAGTATTGATAATGGCCGGGCTCACCTGTCCTGGAAGAGTATTGATAATGGCCGGGCTCACCTGTCCTGGAAGAGTATTGATAATGGCCGGGCTCACCTGTCCTGGAAGAGTATTGATAACGGCCGGGCTCACCTGTCCTGGAAGAGTATTGATAACGGCCGGGCTCACCTGTCCTGGAAGAAGACAATGGCCGGGCTCACCTGTCCTGGAAGAAGACAATGGCCGGGCTCACCTGTCCTGGAAGAAGACAATGGCCGGGCTCACCTGTCCTGGAAGAGTATTGATAATGGCTGGGCTCACCTGTCCTGGAAGAAGACAATGGCCGGGCTCACCTGTCCTGGAAGAGTATTGATAATGGCCGGGCTCACCTGTCCTGGAAGAGTATTGATAACGGCCGGGCTCACCTGTCCTGGAAGAGTATTGATAACGGCCGGGCTCACCTGTCCTGGAAGAGTATTGATAACGGCCGGGCTCACCTGTCCTGGAAGAAGACAATGGCCGGGCTCACCTGTCCTGGAAGAAGACAACGGCCGGGCTCACCTGTCCTGGAAGAAGACAATGGCAAACCACTTCTGTAGACAAACGTGCCAAGATCAATGGTGGTCATGGGATCGTGAATGCCCACAGCACATAACAAATGAATGAACTTTGAAACATGGAGTGAAATGCATCGCTTGCATCAAATTGAATCAGTAAGATTATGCAGGGCAGCCGGCAAGTGTCGCCACACTTCCAGTGCCAACATAGCATGCCCACAACTTATTGCCCTAGCCCGTACGTCTTTGGGATGTGGGAGGAGACCAGAGTACACAGAAGAAACCTATGCAGTTACCAACTCGTTACAGAGAGCATCAGGAATCGAACACTGATCTTACAGCTAGCTCTGTAATAGTGTTACACTACCGAGCTGCCGTGTTCCACATTGTAAGAGAGACACTTCCACACATACTGACATATCGGGACCTTGGAGCATTGCCAAGGTGGAGAGAGACGGGAAGAATGTTCTCCAGAACTCAGAGCCCAGCCCAGGCAGAGCCAACACTGGTAGCAAACTGGGGACAATCAAGAGACAGGAGGGTGTAGATTTTGGTTCGTGGTGAGGGGATGGCTCCAGAGACAGGGTAGGGTGTAGGGGTCAGAGGGGGTTACAGAAACAGGGGGTGGTTATGGACACGAGTAGGTATAAGGGCTGAAAGAATTACAAAGACTGGGAAGGGTGTAGGGGTAAGAGGGGGTTACAGAGACAAGGAGGGTTATAGGGGTAAGAGGGGGTTACAGAGACAGGAAGGGATGTAGGGGCCAGATGGATTACAGAGACTGAGGGGGGGCTTAGTGTCCAGAAGCTGTTATGAGGAGGGTTTTAGGGGTTTGGAGGGAGTTACAGATGAGGAGAGTTGCGAGGCAGGGTGGTAGGTTGACCCTTGGGTCAGAGCTGTAGATAGGGTACTGGGGTAGGACGGATCGAGTGCCAGAGGGGCAAGCAGCTGCACCCCGTGAGCGATGCCTCTGCAGGAATGAAAGCAAATCTCTGAAGGTTGTGTCGGCAGGTTGAGGCAGCTCCCACAGTGTTTGCTTAGGCCGATGCTGTGGACGGTGCCAATGCAGACGTACCGTGAATGAGCTGCCCTGTATATCAGCACACACAGCTACACCTTATCAGGTGACTGACCCAATCCGATTAACCTGTTCCATTCGGGAAGGGCGGGAATTCCAATAGCGCCTTCAGTGTCAGGATTGATATCACCGGCACGTGTCAGGAAATACATCGTGTTGCAGACGCATTGTTGTACACAATCGTTTTAAAAAGCTATAAATTACAATAAGAGGTAGTGTTCATAGGTTCATTGTCCTTTCAGAAAACTGATGGTGGAGCAGAAGAAGATGTTCCTGAGTATGTGTCGTCAGGTTCCTGTACTGCTTTCCTGATGGTAGCAATGAAAAGAGGACATTACTTCACTTCCTGGCAGTGGAGGAGACTGAGGGTAGCATGGTAGTGTACTGGTCAAGGTGGTGTTGTACAACACCTGTAAGCCAGTTTCAATTCCTATCATTGTCTGTACATCCTCCTTGTGATCACATGTATTTCCTCTGGGCGTTCCGGTCTCCTCCTGCACTCCACAGACGCACGGGTTAGGATTAGTTTGTGTCGAAGTGTGACTTGTGGTATGACCACAGCATTTCTATGAACTGTGATGCAAACAACTCACTTCACTGAGTGTTTTGATGTACCTGTGACAAATAAAGCTGGTCTTTATAAAGCAACAAGGTGAATGCGCTCAGTCTTTCTCCCAGGGTTGTTGGATCAGTATCTAGAGGGCATAGGTCAAAGGTGAGAGAGGAAAGATTTAAAAGGGAGCTGAGAAGCAGCTCCTTCACCCAGAGGGTGACAAGTGTGTGGAACGAGCTGCCAGAGGAAGTAGATGAAGCAGGTGCAATTACAACATTCAAGTGACCCCTGGTAGGTACACAGGTAAGATAGAATAGATGAGAGCTTATTGCCATTGCTCAAGTCCATGCAAAATAGATACTTACAATACATGCAGTACAGTCTAATTTTTAAAAATTCCTGTATTTATATGCAACAAGTGACTTTGATAGTCTATAACAGTCAAAGGCCATTGCAAACCGGGGTGTAGTGTTATTCCCTTGAAAAGAAGCTGTTGTTCACATTGGCTGTCTTGGCTAAGATTCTGGACGGCAGGAGATTGAACAGATAATGTCCAGGAGGGGATGGGTCTTTGACAATGTTACGAGTGTGTCGTCAGCATCAGGAGTTGTAGATTGTCTTCAGGTCCAGTGGTTGAGTCTCAGTGATGCACTGAGATGTCCTAATCACCCGATGGAGTGCTTGCTGCAGCGAGAGTCCCACACTGCTGTTCCATCTATCAGTATGCTCTGTATCGCATGTCAATAAGAGTTGGCCAGCAGATTAGCTCTTGGGTAGTGTAGTCACTGTTGTGCCTTCCCTACTATCGAGGTTGTACTGCCGGACCAAGAGAACACCTCGGTGATGTTCAGCCCCAGAAAACTGAAACTGGAGACCCTTTTCACGACCTCACCGTTTGTGAACAGTGGCGAGAAGGATATGGGCCCAACACAGGCAAACAGGACTAGCACCGGTAGGCACCTTGGTCAGCATGGATGACTCGGGCCAAAGGGCCTCTTTCCACACTGTATAACTCCATGACTTTGTGGAAATTGAAAATGGAACTGGTGGAACAGTGAACAGTTCGTCTTGCAAACTGTCCAAACAGATCAATTCATTACTGGGTGTGTCGAGGTTCAAGTTTATTGTCATCTGACTGTACACACATATGACCAAATGAAGCAGTGTTTCTCCAGATCATGGTGCACCAACAAAACATACATCACACGTAAACCAAAATATTACCATAAATCAGTTAATAAAATTTAATAAAATGTCACTGAAAGCGCATGTAGTGCCCAGCGCAAGTAAACAGTAAAGAGCTCGCTGTCCTAGTGACGAGACCTCGGTGACAGCAGGGTTTTCCTCAGTTTCCCAGTCTGATAGTCCGAGGCCTGGTGGTCATGGGTCAAAGAGATTGTGGGGTCCTCAACAATGCTCCAGGTTCTTTGTCTATAATGTTCCCAGTGAACGAGCGTGTAGGAAACCCTGGTGATCGCCTGTCCTCTGTAGGATCTTGCGTTCCAGTGCCTTGTTTCTATACCAAACAATGATGCAGCCAGTCAGGATATTCTTGATGGTGCTCTGAAGAAAGTTGTTAGAGTGGGGGTGGGGAGCCTTGCTCACCCAAGTCTCATCAGAAAGTGGGGACACTGCTGTGACTTCTTGACCAGAGAAGTAGAACAAGGTAAAGCTCCTTACAGACAGTGGTGGGAATTGAGCCCGGCTCGTGCTGAACCACTGTGGCTTCCCCACTTATTCTGCATTCTGTATTCTGTTGTAGCTTTTGTAATGCACTGTGTAATGATCTGATCTGTATGAACAGATTTACTGTATCTCTCCACTGTGTCTCAGTACACATGACAACAATAAACCAATTTGTATTTTTACCAGTCCTCGCAGTTCAGAAACAGGTCATTGAGAGCTGGTGTGAGATGTTAACATATCCTGAAGTAGGATGTTTTCTCTGGAGCGGTGGAGGCTGAGGGCAGATCTGACAGAGAGCAGACAGACAGTATGTTTATCCCAGGGTTGAACTGTCTAATACCAGAGTGTATGAGGTGAGGTGGGGTAATTTCAAAGCAGATGTGAGCGCAGTGTTTTTACACAGAGAGTGGTGGGTGCCTGATGTGTGGGTAGAGGCAGATACATTAGGAACTTTTAAGATAGGCACACGAATGTGAGGTGAATGGAGAGATATGGACATTGTGTAGGCAGATGGTATTCATTTAGTTGGCCATTTGATTACTAATCTATATGGTTCAGCACAATGTTGTGGGCTGAATGGCCAGTTCCTGTGCTGTACTCATCTCTGTTCTGAGGAGACTCTGATGAACATTTCCACTGTTTTCACAGGGTGAACCTGGCGATGAAGGTCCCAGAGGTGAGGTGGGAGAACGCGGTGACTCTGGAGTTCGAGGAGCAGCAGGTGAAGCCGGAGGGCTTGGGATTAACGGGTTACCGGTGAGTAGAGTGAGGTGTTTGGCATGTACTCTCAAAACCAAAACTCTCTACCTGAAATGATTTGATCTGTATGAACAGTTTGCAAAACAAGCTTTTCATTGTATCTTGGTCCATGTGTCAGTAATAATCAAGTCATGGTGTGCAGAGGTGCAATGAAAAACTCTCGTAGCAGCATCACAGGTGTGGAGCATCAGAAAAGCAGCATTGCCAAGAAAGCACGTTGTACAATATTGTATAATTTAAATAAAAACACTAATTAAAACAAATAAGACACAAAGTTCATTTTATTACAAAGTGATCTGTGTTGCTAACCTGTAGTGATTAGAGTTTGCCAGTAGGTTCAAGAACTGAATTCAAATCAAATTCAAAATTCAAGTTCGTTTAATTATCATTCAACCATACATGAATATAGCTGAATGAAACAGCGTTCCTCTGGGGCCAAGGTGCAAAACATACACAGCACATTCAAACTAGCGAGAAAAAAATAGTCACGTAAAAAAAAAAAGAAAAAAAAAATATATATATATATAGCCCAAGTCCCTGAGCAGCATGTCCAGCAAATTGATGGTATAGTTCCCAGCAGTGCGCATACGTACACAATTGAGCATGTCATTCCACTGATCAAACACTGGAGGGCAGCACCAGTAGGAGAGACCAGCCCACAACCAAGCACGGACACCACACTACCCCACCTCTGGCATCTCCTCTCCTGGACTGCAACAGCAGGCAAACTCTAGTCCTTGCTACATCCGAGACCATGGAGCTCCCCTGCCATCTGTCTCTCCACTAAACAAAGGAAACGGGCCTGTGGCATTTTACATTATAAATCTCCAACAAGGTCTTGCGATCACAGGGGAAATGTCCAAGTCAATCACCCACAGTTACACTGCCCTAACTCCGATGCCTTTGATGCCTTCCTGTAGCAGGCATCAACACGGTCTGCACCCAGTCCAGCACCTTCGCCAGCGAGCAGCTCCACAGATGGACGAGACCTGCAGTATCTGAAGTTCTTAGAGTCAAGCATTTTCTTGCAATCATAAAAAAAAGTCATTTCATAAAGAAAAGAAACACTTTTGGTTGGCGGCTGAGAGGCCACAGCATGCAAACACTCCATCGTCATGCTGGAAGGGGTTGCTCTTGAACCTGCTGGTGTGGTGTCTGCTTTTCGATGGTAGCAGTGAGAAATGCCATGACCCAGAGGGTGGGGACCTTTGATGATGGGTGTTACTTTTTTGAAGCAGTGCCTCCTCTAGATACTGCTGATGGTGGGGAGGGATGTGCCCGTGATATATTGGGCTAAGTCCAATACACGCTACAGCTTTTTACATTCCTGTGGACTGGTCGATCTCTGGATGTGAAGGAAATAGAATGTGGGAATATCGCAGGCATTCCCTCTTCTCCCCTCTCCCATCAGGCTGCGGATCCAACAGCTTGAACGCCCGTGCCACCAGGCTCAAGGACAGCGTCCACCCCGCTGTTATCAGACTTCGGAACAGACCTTTTGTGTGATACATCACTGTGCGTTTGTACCTTTACCTGCACTGCACTTTCTCCAGCTCTTACACTTTATTCTGCATTGTTATTCTACTTTATTCTAGTTGCATGTACTCTGCAATGATCTGATCTGTATGAGCAGTATGCAAGACAAGCTTTTTAATGTCTCTCAGTACATTTCACAATTGGCACAGGCCCTTCAGCCCACTGAGTCCACAACACCACAGAACAGTAATCAAGACCCCTCCCACCCCGGACATCCTCTCTCCCCTCGGAGAGAAGATACAAAAGCCTGAAAGCACATACCGCCAGATTCAAGGACAGCTTCTATCCCAAGCAACACACACAAAATGCTGGAGTAACTCAGCTGGTCAGGCGGCATCTATGGAAATGGTTAAACAGCTGATGTTTCAGGCTGAGACCCTTCGATCCCACTGATGTAAGAGTATTGAATGGTTCCCTAGTACGATGCTTATAGGACTTATGCTTTCCCAATAGAACTTTTGACCTTACAATCTGTTTCATTAAGGACTTGAACCTGACTGTATGCCCGCACTGAACCTGCCCTGTAACTGTTACACTTATTCTGCATTCTTTTATTGTACAAGCTCAGTGCATTGTCATCATGAAATGACCTTTCTGGATGACATTCAATTAGATTCCATCCATCCATCCAGCAATCTCAGAACCCTTACTATCAGGCAGGAGACACCGTAGCATTAGGACAAAGGCTGTTAGAATGTGAATCAGCTCCTTCCCCCAGGCCGCGAGATTACTGAACTCCTTGTCACCATCCAGGGCTCATCACACATGAAGCACCAGTGACATTATACGGTTTACTTTTTAATGTAAAGTGAAAAGGAACGTTGTTTCGTTTGGTGGTATACATGTGTACAGTTGAATGACGATAAACTGAACTTGAAAACAAAGTTTTTCACTACACCTCGATACATAGAACGTAGAACATACAGTACATTACAGGCCCTTCGGCCCACAATGTTGTGCTGACCTTCAAACCCTGTCTCCCATATAACCCCCCACCTTAAATTTCCCCATATACCTGTCTAGTAGTCTCTTAAACTTCACTAGTGTATCTGCCTCCACCACTGACTCAGGCAGTGAATTCCTCGCACCAACCACTCTCTGAGTGAAAAACCTTCCTCTAATATCCCCCTTGAACTTCCCACCCCTCACCTTAAAGCCACGTCCTCTTGTACTGAGCAGTGGTGCCCTGGAGAAGAGGTGCTGGCTGTCCACTCTATCTGTTCCTCTTAATATTTTGTATACCTCTATCATGTCTCCTCTCATCCTCCTTCTCTCCAAAGAGTTCGTAAGTTAGATATGGCCCTTGTGGCTAAAGGGATTGAGGTATGGAGAGAAAGCAGGTACAGGGTTCTGAGTTGGATGATCAGCCATGATCATACTGAATGGTGGAGCAGGCTCAAAGGGCCGAATGGCCTACTCCTGCACCTATTTTCTATGTTTCTATGTTTCAAAGAGTAAAGCCCTAGCTCCCTTAATCTCTGATCATAATCCATACTCTCTAAACCAGGCAGCATCCTGGTAAATCTCCTCTGTACCCTTTCCAATGCTTCCACATCCTTCCTATAGTGAGGCGACCAGAACTGGACACAGTAGTGTGGCCTAACTAGAGGTTTATAGAGCTGCATCATTACATTGCGTCTCTTAAACTCTATCCCTCGACTTATGAAAGCTAACACCCCATAAGCTTTCTTAACTACCCTATCTACCTGTGAGGCAACTTTCAGGGATCTGTGGACATGTACCCCCAGATCCCTCTGCTCCTCCACACTACCAAGTATCCTGCCATTTACTTTGTACTCTGCCTTGGAGTTTGTCCTTCCAAAGTATACCATCTCACACTTCTTTGGGTTGAACTCCATCTGCCACTTCTGCATCCTATCAATGTCTCTCTGCAATCTTCAACAATCCTCTACACTATCTACAACACCACCAACCTTTGTGTCATCTGCAAACTTGCCTACCCACCCTTCTACCCCCACATCCAGGTCGTTAATAAAAATCACAAAAAGCAGAGGTCCCAGAACAGATCCTTGTGGGACACCACTAGTCACAACCCTCCAATCTGAATGTACTCCCTCCACCATGACCCTCTGTTTTCTGCAGGCAAGCCAATTCTTTCCACATGTAATAATAATAAACCAGTTTACCGCAGTAAATTGAGGTACAGTGTGGTAGAGTGGCAGTTAACATAATATTTCACAGTGCCAGCGGGAAGATTTGAATTCAATTCCCACTGCTGTTAGTGTATACGCTCTCCCTAACACCACATGGGTCCCTCCCACATTTCAAAGACGTACAGGTTAGGGTTAGTATGTTGTGAGCATGTTGCGTTGGCACCAGAAGCACGATTACAGTTGCGGGCTGCCCCCAGCACATCCTCAAACTCTGTTGGTCATTGACGCAATCGACGCAATTCACGGTGTATTTCAATGCACAGGTGATAAATAAAGACAACCAACTGATACTGAGGTCAAACAGCCTGATCTCCATGAATGGTGGGACTGGAAGAACGACTGATGCTCCCAATTTAGATGTTCCTATTTGTGAAGCTGCTTCCCGATGCACTAACAAAACCATCGTTTCTGCCCACAGGGACCTGATGGGGCACGAGGCAAACGAGGACAGTACGGACGCACAGGACGAAAGGTGCACTCAGTTCCTTCAAAGCTGAAAGGAAATTTATGATCACAGTGTACAACCCCGAGATTCATTTTCTTGCGGGCATTCGCAGTAGGGGGGATGATAGTATTGAATGCTGAGCTGTCGTCAATGAAGAGCATCCTGATGTGTGCACCTTCACTGTCCCGGTGTTGCAGGGTTGAGTGAAGAACCAATGACTGTTAAGGACCCGTTGTGCCAAGAGGCAAATTTCACTGCTCAGGCAGGAGTTGATGTGTTTCATCATCAACCTCTCGAAACATTTGATCACAGTGGATGTAAGTGCTACTGGATGATAGCCACTGCGGCAGCTTGCCATGTTCTCTTGGGCACCAGAATAATAGCTGCCTGCTTGAAGCAGTGGGTACCTCGGACTGCCGAAGTGAGAGCTTAAAGATATCAGTGAACGCTCCAGCCAGTTGATCAGCACAGGTCTTTCATACCTCAGAGAGCGAATGGTCTTGATTGGTGGATAGGGCGGGGGAGAGAAGGATTACACATCTGATTCCAGAGAATACATTGTGAAACTGAGAATGTGCTGTTTCTCTCCCTTCAGGGAAAGAGAGGGCAGCAAGGTCCTATGGGAGAACAGGGAGACCCTGGGGAACGAGGGGTACAAGGAGAAACAGGGCCAAAGGGCGTGAGAGGATCACGGGGAGTGATGGTAAGTCACAGCATTTCTGCCGTTCTTCTTGTGTCCTGCTGGATGTTCTAACGGTGTCCAGAAAGAATGCGATTGCTTTGAAATGTGGTCCACATTTCAATATTGAGATAACATGTTGAAGTTGTATAAGACATTGGTGAGGTCTAATTTGGAATATTGTGTACAGTTCTAGTCACCTACCTACAGGAAAAATGTAAATAAGATTGAAAGAGTACAGAGAAACTTTACAAGGATGTTGCATAGACTAGAGGACCTTATTAGGACTTTATTCCCTGGAGCATAGGAGAATGAGGGGAGATTTGATAGAGGTATTCAAATTTATGAGGGGTGTATATATAGGGTAAATGCAAGCAGGCTTTTTCCACTGAGGTTGGGTGAGACTAGAACTAGAGGTCATGGGTTACAGGTGAAAAGTGAAATACTTAAGGGGAACCCGAATGGGGATTTCTTCACTCAGAAGGTGGTGAGAGTGTGGAACGAGTTGCCGGTGGAAGTGATAGATGCAGTTTGATTTTGGATGTACATGGACTGGATGGGTATGGAGGGTCATGTTCAGATATGGGTCCATTGGACTAGGCAACTGGTCGAAGAGTCCAGTTCTGTGCTCTGTGACAGTATTGGAAAAATGGACAGCAAGCGTTGTCCCCGGTGTGACCCACCTACAGCCACGGTTTTCTTTGCAATGGATTATTTGCAGGTATTACTGGCTGCCATAAACCACTTAGAATTTACCTATCCCACTAACAACCTTGGCCTCACTGCATCAGAGACATCCTGCCCAATTCCTCTGAACCCAAAACTACCTTCGTATCTCTCCATCCAGTTTCTGCTCAGTGGACCTGGACCTGACCATTCACTGTTTCACCCTCTACAGATCTGGTAGACCCTTAGCTTTGGCCATCAGATCTTGACTTCTGAATTTCTGACTGATCATCGGGGTTTCTTGCCAACTCCTATATAGCGTGCCATGACAGAGGGAGGCCAGTGTTCAAACAGCAGCCAGTTAAACTACCCCACCCTACACATCCTTGGGATGTGAGAGGGTACTGGAGCAACTGAAGGCTCCATGGGGCCATGGGGAGAACATGCAAATTCCACACAGTCAGCGCTGGAGGTCAGAATCGATCCCAGGTCTCTATGGCTGTGTGCGTTGGCTGGGCCCTTACTCCAAGCGAGGGAGGCACAGTAGTGTAGTGGTTAGCACAACACTTTACAGCACAGCACTCTCTCAGGAGTTTGTACATGCACTCTCCCCAAATCCATGAGGGTTTCCTCTGGGTGCTTTGGTTTCCACCCACATTCCCAACGATGTACAGGTTAGGGTTGGTAAGTTGCGGCATGCTGTGTTGGGGTTAGAAGCTCGGTGAAAGTTCTAGAACAATACAGCACAGAAACAGCCCCTTTGGTCCATCTAGTTCGTGCCAAACTTGTAAGCTGCCTTCAACATGTCTCAGATTGTGTTGGCAATCGATGCAAACAACACATTTGACTATACACTTCGACATTTCAATGCTAATGTCACAAATGAACCTAATCTGTATCTTTAGAGTTGGCAAGCGATGGCGCTGATTCAGTAATTTCAGTGAACTATGAAGGTGTGGGTTGTTACCTGAGCCCGGGCCTGGCTCTCACATTTACCTTTTCAAAGACTCAGGAATTACGAGCGGCATTTATTGCCAACTATTGTACAACTCCAAATGCAAATCTACAACCTGAGGTCAAGAGCAGATGCTGAGAAGTCAGCCAGAAACAATTTGACACACGCACTCCACACTGACACAATCTCTGCTTTCAGCTGAGTTGCTCTTGCCAAGGATCAGATTGTCATTTCCTGTCTCCTGTTCCAATAATCCTGCACCTGGGGTCACTTTGTGTACCTACAATCTGTCTGTGTACAGTGCACAAGCCAATTGTATGTATTTTGTTTGTTTCTTGAGATAACGAGTGGAACAGGACTTTCCTGGCCTTCGAGCCATTCTGCCCAGACAATTTACAATGACCAATTAACCTATCAACTGGTATGTCTGTAGGTCTTAGCAAATAAAATGATGTCAGCAGTTTTATGTTTAATGGAACCCATGACCCATTTTATTGAACTGCAAAACCTACACACAAAATCGTATTCACAATCCTATCATAACTATGTCATCATGTCAGACCGGCCTCTTAAAGCAAAACCCCAACTCAATGTCAGTGGTTGTGAATTATGTACATTTCTACCAATGACGTTACCTCCACAGGCCCCCCCACTATTCACTGAAACCAGTGATAAGAGCCTGTCTGGAGCTCGGACAAGCCGCCCAGCCATGGCATTGCAGCAGAGTACTCCAAATCTCAGTGGTCTGGTTTGAGGAGATCTATCGAAACACATTCAGGTTTACCCTACGTATCTATGATAAAAGTCTTTTCTCCCCCGATCCAAACCACAGAATGGGCCATTGTAAGGGCACCTAAGGGGATGTTGGCGTGGGTCATTGCGGACAAAACAAACAAGGCAGAATGTAGGTCAACAGGAACCCCAGAGTGCTGTACGCCATGATGGGAGGCAGGGATAGGTGAAAAGGAATTGAATTTACTGAGGAGGGTGGAATACTGTGTGATGTCGTGTGCCAGGATATTATGGCATCAGAAGTGAGATCACCTGGCACTTATATCAACTCAGCCACAGACGACTGCACATTCTTGTTTGGAGCTTGTTTGGAGCGGGCCCCACAGGGAATCATCATGCCAACACTCATCGGTCAGAGAAACCCTCAGAGCAGCCTTTAAGGAGCAGGGAAACCACTAGCATTGGGCCATTGGGCTGCGGGTGATGTGCTGTGGTGTGATGTAGCCGAACACCGAGGTTCTTGGCTGTTGCATCCCAGAGGTCTGAAATGAATTGAAGACTGCGGTCGGAGGAAATATCAGGTGGGGTACCAGGCCAAGCAACCCAGGTGATGAACACCCGGGCCATGTCTGTGATCGGCATTCTAGGTGCGGTCTCACCAAGGCCTTGTACAACTGCAGTAGAACCTCCCTGCTCCTGTACTCAAATCCTTTTGCTATGAATGCCAACATACCACTTGCCTTTTTCACCGCCTGCTGTACCTGCATGCCCACCTTCAATGACTGGTGTACAGTGACACCCAGGTCTCGTTGCACCTCCCCTTTTCCTAATCGGCCACCATTCAGATAATAATCTGTTTTCCTGTTCTTGCAACCAAAGTGGATAACCTCACATTTATCCACATTAAATTGCATCTGCCATGAATTTGCCCACTCACCTAACCTATCCAAGTCACCCTGCATCCTCTTAGCATCCTCCTCACAGCTAACACTGCCACCCAGCTTCGTGTTATCCACAAACTTGGAGATGTTGCATTTAATTCCCTCGTCTAAATCATTAATATATATTGTAAGCAACTGGGGTCCCAGCACTGAGCCTTACGGTACCCCACTAGTCACTGCCTGCCATTCTGAAAAGATCCTGTTTACTCCCACTCTTTGCTTCCTGTCTGCCAACCAATTCTCTATCCACATCAATACCATACCCTCAATACCGTGAGCTTTAAGTTTGCACACTAATCTCCTGTGTGGGACCTTGTCAAAAGCCTTTTGAAAATCTAAATATACCACATCCACTAGCTCTCCCCTATCCACTCTACTAGTTACATCTTCAAAAAATTCTATAAGATTCATCAGACATGATTTTCCTTTCACAAATCCATGCTGACTTTGTCCGATGATTTCACCTCTTTCCAAATCACATCTTTGATAACCGACTCTAGCATTTTCCCCACCACCGATGTCAGACTAACTGGTCTATAATTCCCCGGTTTCTCTCTCCCTCCTTTTTTAAAAAGTGGGGTTACATTAGCCACCCTCCAATCCTCAGGAACTAATCCAGAATCTCAGGAGTTTTGAAAAATTATCACTAATGCATCCACTATTTCTTGGGCTACTTCTGGGATGCAGACCATCTGGCCCTGGGGATTTATCTGCCTTTAATCCCTTCAATTTATCTAACACCACTTTCCTACTAACATGTATTTCCCTCAGTTCCTCCATCTCACTAGACCCTTGGTCCCTTACTATTTCCAGATGATTATTTATGTCCTCCTTAGTGAAGACAGAACCAAAGTAGTTATTCAATTGGTCTGCCATGTCTTTGTTCCCTGTGATCAATACACCTGTTTCTGACTGTAAAGGACCTACATTTGTCTTGACCAATCTTTTTCTTTTCACATATCTATAAAAGCTTTTACAGTCAGTTTTTATGTTCCCTGCCAGCTTTCTCTCATGATCTTTTTTCCCTTTCTTAATTATGCCCTTTGTCCTCCTCTGCTGGTCTCTGAATTTCTCCCAGTCCTCAGGTGTGATGCTTTTTTTTTTACTAATTTATATGTTTCTTCTTTGGATTTGATACTATCCCTAATTTCCCTTGTCAGCCACGGGTGCACTACCTTCCCTGGTTTATTCTTTTACCAAACTGGGATGAACAATTGTTGTAGTTCATCCATGCGATCTTTAAATGCTTGCCATTACATATCCACTGTCAACCCTTTCAGTACCATTTGCCAGTCTATCTTAGCTAATTCACGTCTCATACCTTCAAAGTTACCCTTCTTTAAGTTCGGAACCTTTGTTTCTGAATTAACTGTCACTCTCCATCTTAATGAACAATTCCACCATATTATGGTCACTCTTACCCAAGGGGCCTCGCACGACAAGATTGCTAACTAACCCTTTCTCATTGCTCAATACCCAATCTAGAATGGCCTGCTCTCTAGTTGGTTCCTCGACATGTTGGTTCAGAAAACCATCCCGCATACATTCCAAGAAATCCTCTTCCTCAGCACCCTTACCAATTTGGTTCACCCAATCTATATGTAGATTGAAGTCACCCATTATAACTACTGTTCCTTTATTGCACGCATTTCTAATTTCCTGTTTAATGCCATCCCCAACCTCACTACTACTGTTAGGTGGCCTGTACACAACTCCCACCAGCGTTTTCTGCCCCTTAGTGTTATGCAGCTCTACCCATATCGATTCCACATCCTCCAGGCTAATGTCCTTCCTTCCTATTGCGTTAATCTCCTCTCTAACCAGCAATGCTACCTCACCTCCTTTTCTTTCCTGTCTATCCCTCCTGAATATTGAATATCCCTGGATGTTGAGCTCCCATCCTTGGTCACCCTGGAGCCATGTCTCTGTGATCCCAACTATATCATATTCATTAATAACTACCTGCACATTCAATTCATCCACCTTCTTACGAATGCTCCTCACATTGACACACAAAGCCTTCAGGCTTGTTTTGACAACACTCTTAGCCCTTATACAATTATGTTGAAAAGTGGCTCTTTTTGCTTTTTGCCCTGGATTTGCCTGCCTGCCACTTTTACTTTTCACCTTACTACTTTTTGCTTCTACCCTCATTTTACACCCCTCTGTCTCTCTGCACTTGTTCCCATCCCCCTGCCACATTAGTTTAAAGCCTCCTGAACAGCAGTGGCAAACGCTCCCCCTAGGACATTGGTTCCAGTCCAGCCCAGGTGCAGACCGTCCTGTTTATACCGGTCCCACCTCCCCCAGAACTGGTTCCAATGCCCCAGAAATTTGAATCCCTCCCCCTTGCACCATTTTTCAAGCCACGTATTCATCTGAAATATCTTTCTATTTCTACTCTGACTAGCACGTGGCACTGATAGTAATCCAGAGATTATTACCTTTGTGGTCCTACTTTTTAGTTTATCGCCTAACTCCCTAAATTCACCTTGTAGGACCTCATCCCATTTTTTACCTATATCGTTGGTACCTATGTGCACCACGACCACTGGCTGTTCACCCTCTCATTCCAGAATGTCCTGCAGCCGCTCAGAGACATCCTTGACCCTTGCACCAGGGAAGCAACATACCATCCTGGAGTCTCGTTTGCGGCCGCAGAAACGCCTATCTATTCCCCTTACAATCGAATCCCCTATCACTATAGCTCTCCCACTCCTTTTCCTTCCCTCCTGTGCCGCGGAGCCACCCATGGTGCAATGAACTCGGCTGCTGCTGCCTTCCCCTGATGAGACATCTCCCCCAACAGTATCTAAAACAGTATATCTGTTTAGGAGGGAGATGACCTCAGGGGACTCCTGCACTACCTGCCTACTGCTACGCTGTCTAGTGGCCACCACTTCCCTTTCTGCCTGAGAGCTTAGAGACATACATGGAATTATGATGTAGTGACCATTACGGAGACTTGGCTGGCACCAGGGCAGGAATGGATTCTCAATATTCCTGGATTTCAGTGCTTTAAAAGGGATAGAGAGGGGGAAAAAGGGGAGGAGGGGTGGCATTACTGGTCAGGGATACTATTACAGCTGCAGAAAGGGTGGGTAATGTAGCAGGATCCTCTTTTGAGTCAGTATGGGTGGAAGTCAGGAACAGGAAGGGAGCAGTTACTCTACTGGGGGTATTCTATAGGCCCCCTGGTAGCAGCAGAGATACCGAGGAGCAGATTGGGAGGCAGATTTTGGAAAGGTGCAAAAATAACAGGGTTGTTATCATGGGCGACTTTAACTTCCCTAATATTGATTGGCACTTGATTAGTTCCAAGGGTTTAGATGGGGCAGAGTTTGTTAAGTGTGTCCAGGATGGATTCCTGTCACAGTATGTTGGCAGGCTGACTAGGGGGAATGCCATACTAGATCTAGTATTAGGTAACAAACCGGGTCAGGTCACAGATCTGTCAGTGGGTGAGCATCTGGGGGACAGTGATCACCGCTCCTTGACCTTTAGCATTATCATGGATAAAGATAGAATCAGAGAGGACAGGAAAATTTTTAATTGGGGAAGGGCAAGTTATGAGGCTATAAGGCTAGAACTTGAGGGTGTGAATTGGGATGATGTTTTTTCAGGGAAATGTACTATGGACCTGTGGTCAATGTTTAAGAATCTCTTGCAGGATGTTAGGGATAAATTTGTCCCGGTGAGGAAGATAAAGAATGGTAGGGTGAAGGAACCATGGGTAACAAGTGAAGTGGAAAATCTAGTCAGGTGGAAGAAGGCAGCATACATGAGGTTTAGGAAGCAAGGATCAGATGGGTCTATTGAGGAATATAGGGTAGCAAGAAAGGAGCTTAAGAAGGGGCTGAGAAGAGCAAGAAGGGGCCATGAGAAGGCCTTGGCGAGTAGGGTAAAGGAAAACCCCAAGGCATTCTTCAATTATGTGAAGAACAAAAGGATGACAGGAGTGAAGGTAGGACCGATTAGAGATAAAAGTGGGAAGATGTGCCTGGAGGATGTGGAAGTGAGTGAGGTCCTCAATGAATACTTCTCTTCGGTATTCACCACTGAGAGGGAACTTGATGATGGTGAGGACAATATGAGTGAGGTTGATGTTCTGGAGCATGTTGATATTAAGGGAGAAGAGGTGTTGGAGTTGTTAAAATACATTAGGATGGATCAGTCCCCGGGCCCTGACGGAATATTCCCCAGGCTGCTCCACGAGGCAAGGGAAGAGATTGCTGAACCTCTGGCTAGAATCTTTATGTCCTCGTTGTCCACGGGAATGGTACTGGAGGATTGGAGGGAGGCGAATGTGGTCCTCTTGTTCAAAAAAGGTAGTAGGGATAGTCCAGGTAATTGCAGACCAGTGAGCCTTACGTTTGTGGTGGGAAAGCTGTTGGAAAAGATTCTTAGAGAGGATCTATGGGCATTTAGAGAATCATGGTCTGATCAGGGACAGTCAGCGTGGCTTTGTGAAGGGCAGATCGTGCCTAACAAGTCTGATAGAGTTCTTTGAGGAGGTGACCAGGCATATAGATGAAGGTAGTGCAGTGGATGTGATCTACATGGATTTTAGTAAGGCATTTGATAAGGTTCCACACAGTAGGCTTATTCAGAAAGTCAGAAGGCATGGGATCCAGCGAAGTTTGGCCAGGTGGATTCAGAATTGGCTTGCCTGCAGAAGGCAGAGGGTTGTGGTGGAGGGAGTACATTCAGATTGGAGGGTTGTGACTAGTGGTGTCCCACAGGATCTGTTCTGGGACCTCTGCTATTTGTGATTTTTATTAACCACCTGGATATGGGGGTAGAAGAGTGGGTTGGCAAGTTTGCAGATAACACAAAGGTTGGTGGTGTTGTAGATAGTGTAGAGGATTGTCGAAGATTGCAGAGAGACATTGATAGGATGCAGAAGTAGGCTGAGAAGTGGCAGATGGAGTTCAACCCGGAGAAGTGTGAGGTGGTACACTTCGGAAGGACAAACTCCAAGGCAGAGTACAAAGTAAATGGAAGGATACTTGGTAGTGTGAAGGAGCAGAGGGATCTGGGGGTACATGTCCACAGATCCCTGAAAGTTGCCTCACAGGTAGATAGGGTAGTTAAGAAAGCTTATGGGGTGTTAGCTTTCATAAGTCGAGGGATAGAGTTTAAGAGACGCGATGTAATGATGCAGCTCTATAAACCTCTAGTTAGGCCACACTTGGAGTACTGTGTCCAGTTCTGGTCACCTCACTATAGGAAGGATGTGGAAGCATTGGTAAGGGTACAGAGGAAATTTACCAGGATGCTGCCTGATTTAGAGAGTATGGATTATGATCAGAGATTAAGGGAGCTAGGGCTTTACTCTTTAGAGAGAAAGAGGATGAGAGGAGACATGATAGACGTGTACAAGATATTAAGAGGAATAGACAGAGTGGACAGCCATTGTCTCTTCCCCAGGGCACCACTGCTCAGTACATGGCTTTAAGGTAAGGGAAGAGAAGTTCAAGGGGGATATTAGAGGAAGGCTTTTCACTCAGGGAGTGGTTGGTACGTGGAATGCACTGCCTGAGTCAGTGGTGGAGGCAGATACACTAGTGAAATTTAAGAGACTACTAGATCGGTGTATGGAGGAATTTAAGGTGGGGGGTTATATGGGAGGCAGGGTTTGAAGGTCGGCACAAAATTGTGGGCCGAAGGGCCTGTAATGTGCTGTACTATTCTATGTTCTATGAGATTCTGCACATGAGTTGCTGGAAATCACACAAAATGGTGGAGGAACTCTACAGGTCAGGCAGCACCTATGGAAGTGAATAAACAGACAATGTTTCAGGCTAGGACCCTTCATCAAGTCTGGATCATTGAGTCCCGATGAAGGGTCTTGGCCCGAAATGTCATCATCTATTTATTTCTCTCCACAGATGCTGCCTGACCTGTTAAGTTCCTCAGGCACTTTGTGCGAGTTACTTCTACATTGTGTTTTGTAAGTAATTCAGAAAATTTATTTTGGTAGTGTTTGACACCTGAACTTGTTGGAAATCAGTCAGAAAACCTGAGCTACATATTTCTCAAATTATTTCCAGCAACTTTGGGAGTCAAACACTCAAATGTGCTCGCTGTCGGGAAAACTTTGCCTGCAGGAAAGCCTCCGAATGGGAGCAACTTTTCCCCGAGCTTACACGTTGTATTTTATTGGACAGCTTTTTTATTTATATTTATTGTATTTTTCTAATATGTTGTGTTTTCTATGCTGCATCAGGTCCAGAGTAGCAATCATTTACAAGGATGTTGCCTGGATTGGGGAGCAAGTCTTATGAGAATAGGTTGAGTGAACTCGGCCTTTTCTCCTTGGAGTGACGGAGGATGAGAGGTGACCTGATAGAGGTGTACAAGATGATGAGAGGCATAGATCATGTGGATAGTCAGAGGCTTTTCCCCAGGGCAGAAATGGCTAGCACGAGAGGGCATAGTTTTAAGGTGCTTGGACGTAGGTACTGAGGAGATGTCGGGGTAAGTTTTTTGCGCAGAGAGTGGTGAGAGTGTGGAATGGGCTACCGCCGGTGGCGGTGGAGGCGGAAACGATAGGGTCTTTTAAGGGACTCCTGGATGGATACGTGGAGCTTAGAAAAATAGAGGGCTATGGGTAAAGCCTAGGGCGTTCTAAGGTAGGGACACGTTCGGCCCAGCTTTGTGGGCCGAAGAGCCTGTATTGTGCTGTAGATTTTCTATGTTTTTTCTATTTCATTCTCCTGTACATTCCTACTGAAGAATGGTAATAAACGGTCTTGAATCTTGAATCCCAAACAACCAACGCGACTGAAGGAGCCCGCAAGTGCCACCACACATTCCAGCACCAAAATAGCATGTCCACAACGTTCAGCAGCAACGCAACAAAAACAACTGAACGAGCCCCATTGTTCTGACCCACCCAGGCAGTCCTCCACCTTCAGGACACTACACAAAACTCACACGGGAACACCATGGAACAATGTTCCCGGTTTTTCTATTACAACGCCATAGTAGCTTACCGGTTAGTACAACGCTGTAACAGCTTGGTGTATCAGAGTTTGATGTTTGATCCTGGCATCCTCTATCAGGGGTTTGTACGTTCCTTTCCATGGAATGCATGGGTTCTCCCTGGTGCTCCAGTTTCCTCTCTCAGTCTAAATATGTACTGGTTAGAATATTAATTGTTCATTATAAATTTGCCATCATGAGGTTAGGATTAAAATGGTGGATTGTCGGATGGTGCATCTCAAAAGACTGGAGGGGCCTGTTTCGTGCTGTATCTCTAAATAAAATAAATAAATAAATGTTCTCTACACTAATGATCTGTGTCTGTGCAGGGATCTCCTGGTCTGATGGGCCCAGTGGGAGAACCGGGGATTCCGGGATACCAGGTGAGCGGATGAACATAACAACCTACGTTTACGTATTGACCTTAATCTGGGAAAATTACTCACAGTTCTATGCAGGAGGGTTGTCAAACAAAACCTGAGACTGGAGAATGCGGGAAAGAGAGAGGGTCTGGGAGAGGGTGGTCCCCTCTTCCTCACCTTCTTATTCTGGCATCTTCCCTTTTCCTTTCTAATCAGCCTGAATCATTGTCTGTTTATTCCCCTCCATTGCCACTGCCTGACCTGCTGACAACATTGTGTGTGTAGATCTGGAATTCCAGCATCAGCAGAATCTCTTGTGTTTACGGTTTTGGGAGACAGTCCGAGAGAGGAAGAGGGAGAGTCAAGGAGGGAAAGCGAGACAAAGAGTGGAAGAGGAAACATCAGGGAGAGGGAAGAGGGAGGCTCTGGGCAGTCAGAGAGGGAAAGAGGGAGGATTCAGGGAGAGAGTCTGAGAGGAAGGGAAGAGAGACGGTTCTGGGAGAGAGTCCGGGAAGGGAAGATGGGAGGTTCAGGGACAGTCTGAAAGGGGAGGAGGGAGATTTCTGGGAGAGAGTCTGAGAAGTGGGGAGACAGCTAGGAAGATGTTCAGGCACATCTACAAGGTCAGAAGTGTTGGTGCACAGAGATCACTGCAGCAGGAAGTTTTGGACCACGTTACAGAGACAGGGATCAAAACGCACAAAATTCTGCAGGAACTCAGCAGGTCAGAAAGCAGCCACGGAGCAAAGTGTACAGTCGACGTTTTCCTTCACATTGAAATATCAGTGTGGAGACTATCCAGCCAGTAAACTGCCTTTTCCAAAAGCTCCCTTCTGCAACACACTGTAGGGCTATTAAAACAAAATCTTTATGCCACCTTAAACTTTTCAAGCCCCACCAGACCAATAATCTGATTAACTATTCTAGTTAGACTCCTCCCCATCCTGCTCTATTACCTCAGTCATTGCACTGTAGACACTTCAAAGCACCTTTTACAATGCTGTTACATTGTCAGTACAGACTGATATTTATGTATTTATGTACATTTTATTCCATATCAGTATTTTAACCTCTGACTTTATTTTTTATACAATTCCTTATACTTTATAATTGTTGAATATTGTTTTTTGTTGCATGTCTCACCCCAACCAGCTCACCACAGCAAATTCCTAAAACCTGTAGATATACATGGTGAAAAAAGATGAACCTTGATCCTTGACATTTCAGACCAAGACCCTGCAGAATTACAACATCTGTAGTCACCAACCCCTTGGTTAGTGTTAGGATTCCATGCCATAAAAATGTGGGGAAGCCACTACTTTTGTGTCTTCAGCTAGAGGGAAGGGTTGGTAGGAGGTTACAGATCGTGTTAAATGATAAAAGTTACTAATGTCTTAAAATGGCACAATAGTGTCACAGTCAACATAACACAATTTCAGCTCCAGCAAACCAGGTTCCGTTCCTGCTGCTGCCTGTAAGGAGTTTGTACATTCTCCCCATGACTGTGTGGGTTTCCTCCGGGTTCTCCTGGTTCCTCCCACATTCCAAAGAAGTATGGGTTAGGGATAGAGAGCTGTGGGTCATTATGTTAGCGCAGGAAGCACAGTGACATCTGTGACCTGCCCCCAGCACATCCTCGGACTGTAATGATCATTGATGCAAATGGCATCTACAGTGTACTGTACATTTCAATATTTGTTTGTTATGTGCAGAAGATCATAGTCTTTCCATGACCATCATTGTTCTTGGCAAATTTTTCTACAGAAGTGGTTTGCCATTGCCTCCATCTGGGTCGCGTCTTTACAAGACGGGTGACCCCAGCCATTCTTCAGAGATTGTCATGTAACCAGGACTTGTGATATGCACTGGCTGCTCATACAACCATCCACCACCATCTCCCATGGGTTCATGTGACCCTGATCGGGGGCTAAGCAGGTGCTACACCTTGACCAAAGGTGATCTGCAGGCTAGCAGAGAGAAGGACTGAATTACACCTACTATGTAGAGATATATCCCCACCCCGCTACCCAATGTTCCAATGTTTCAGTGTACCTGTGACAATTAAAGCTAATTTATCTAATCTTCTCTGACATTACACATAAAGACAACTCAGGAGGTAGAACATGAAACATAGAACAGTATAGAACAGTACAGACACCTGGCCCACAATGTTGTGCTGACCTTTTCAACCTGCTCCACCTCCTCCCATTCACCCTTTGTTTTTCTTGCATCCATATGTCTGTCTGTGAATCTTTTAAATGTACCCACCTTCATCACATTCCACGCAGCCCCCACTGCTAGTGTAGAAAACTCACTTCTGACATTCCCACTATGTTTCCCTCCAATCACCTTACCCTTGTATTAAGCTCCATGCACTAGAACAAGCGGGATCTCCCATTTTAATTCCACTTCCCATTCCCTTTCCAACATGTCAGTCCATGTCCTCCCTCAGGTTGGAGGAGCAACAACTTCCCAGTCACAGGAAGAACATACAAACTCCACACAGACAGTGGTGAGGATTGAGCCGGGGTCACTGGCTCTGGAACAGCATTACGCTACCGTGCCGCCCCTTGGTGATGTGTTGGCTGTTAATGCAAATGACATATTTCATCGTATGTTTCAATGCACACGTGTTAAATAAATCTCAGTCAGACTTAAGATTTACTGCAGGTCAGTAAACAATTCTTTTCTCTAGGCTACAAAACACCTTTCAAAACTTCTACAACAATTTGTAAATGATCTGTGCTTCTGTCTCAGGGCCACCGAGGACCAACGGGACCTTCCGGGCCACCAGGACCCAAGGGTGAGAAGGTAAATGAGGTCTGCGTTCTCTGTGTCACCAACCCTGGCTGGACTGGTGGGCAGATCTAAGGAGGGAGAGAAACATTTTACTGATCAGGAGACTGAGGGTGATGGGGGAACTGTACAGAAGGGGAGTTGAGGCCTGAGGGTAGATCATCCATGGTTATATTGAATGGAGGGACTGGACTGAGGGGCTATCATTGTTTTCGTGTCCACTCTTATGCATTGTTACAAGAAAGGAGGGTGGTTCCAGAAAGCTGAAATTTGTAGGAGAGTTCTCTCACAAAAGGAGGTGAATCTCGAATTCTCCACCCCAGAAGGTATGGAGACTGGATCACTGGTGGAGGGGAGGAGGGAGAGAACATTTAAGAGATGAGGAATTGGGTGATGGGGAACTGGAGAAGGGGAGATGAGGCCTGGAGCAGATCAGCCATGGTCATATTGACAAGACTGAAGGGCCTGATATTTCTGATGTTCTGATGAAGAATGTGACATTGGATTTGGTTCCAAATGCTGATTGTACCTACTGCAAAATACTTCAAATCACAGTCAGAGATTACGGGGGGTAATTGATGAGTTCATGGCCTACAGTAGAAGGAGTCAATTTTAGAAAACCTAGCACAACATTGTCCCCTCCTACATTAACATACCTAGTCCAACGGTCGTGGCGCATACGGATCTTGGACCTCCGGAAAGTGTCCACAGCAGGGGTGATTGATAAGTTTGTGGCCTAGGGTAGAAGGAGATGAGTTATTAACTTCAAACTTTCTGCATAATCACTCGAAGAGTTGACCTGCATGTGTATGTAACGAGAGCTGTATAACTCATCTCCTTCTACCGTTCAGGAGGGGACTATGTTGAAAATAAATGTGCCAGGTTTTCTAAAATTAACTTCTTCTACCTTAGGCCATGAACTAATCAATCACCCCTCGTGGAACTTCAAACTTTAAAAGGGGGAATAAATTTAGTCATTATCTTCTCACTTTGAAGGAGAAGATATTGTATTTCTTTCGTGCACTTAAAATAGCTAAACTTTAGAAGTTCAATTTCAACATTTCAAATTTCCAGATTGTGTAATGTCATTTCCAGTACACAGTGTAATGGAGGTCTAGATAATTGTTACTCCGGATCCAATGCAGCACAAAAAAAACACAACAGATAATAATAAAAACATAATAAATATCAGTTCAATAGAAACAGATATGAGCTTTGAGAGCGGGTGGGAAGAGTGGTGCTGAATGCCAAGATTAGATAAGCCATCATGGTACTGAAAGGCCGAGAGGATTCAGTTGGCCTACTACCAAGTCTGGAAGTTACAAGGAGACTGATGTAGATCAGAGATTTAAAGCTGCTTTCAATTTCTGTTGCACTGATGACACTGTACTGCTGTGAAGTGTTGTAGGTTGAAGAGGTAATCCTTGTTCCTTTCCTTCCACTATTAGGGCTTTCCAGGTGAAGACAGCAGCACTCTTGGACTGCCTGGGCCTCTAGGTGAACCAGTAGGTCACGCTTTTAGTGGCAAATATTGTTAATCTCTGTAAACAATCTTTAACATTGTGTTTCACTGCATATCCTCTGCATACCAGGAAGGCATTTCAGAGAGTATCTAACTTCTTTTTCTTCTGTCCAATGCTCTCGTGGAAAAGTGGGAAGGCTGAGATGTTAATTAGAAATGCCTAAATGGGTGAGTTAGTAAGCGTGCGGATGACGTGAAGATTGGTGGTGTTGTGGAGTGCGTAGAAGACTGATAAAGGGTACAGTGGGATATGGATCAGATATGGGCGGAGAAATGGCAGAAGGAGCTTAACCTGGCCAAATGTGAAATGTCACACCTTGGATTCTGAACAATGTTGATGAACAGAGGGAGCGTGAGGTCCAAGTTCATTGCTCCCTGAAAGAGGCTACACAAGTTGATAGTGTGGTTAAGAAGGCATATGACACGCTTGCCTGTTTTAGTGAAGCCACTGAGTTCAAAGGTCAGGAAGTTATGTTGCAGCTTTACAAACTCTAGTTAAGCCACATCTAGAGTATTGAATAAAGTTCTGGTTGTCCCATTGTAGGAAGGATTTAGAGGCTTTGGAAAGGGTGTGGAAGAGGTACACCAGGATCTTGCCTAGATTAGAGGGAGTGGGCTACAATGAGAGAGTGGAAACTTTGGGCTGTTTTCTCAGGACCACCAGAGGCTGAGCGGAAACCTGATTGACATTTATAAGATTATGAGTGTCACAGATAGAGAGGACAACCAGTATCTTTTTGCCATGGTTGAAATGGCTTCTTCACCTTTCCTTTCCAGTCCTAATGAAAGTTCTCACCCCAAAATGTTATTCCCCTCTGTAGATGCTGCCTGGCCTGCTGAATTCTTCTAGCATTTTGTATGTATTGCTGAATACTACGGGGCATATATTTAAAGTGAGAGGGGGTAAATTCAAAGGAGTTCTTGATTGGACACGGCATTAAAGGTAATGGAGAGAAGGCCGGGGAGTGGGGCAGAGGAGGGGAGAAAAAGGATCAGCCATGACTGAATAGCAGAATAGACTCGATGGGCCAAATGGCCTAATTCTACTCCTGAATCTAAGAGACGTTGACTGTGAAATGATGATGGGTGGCAGTTGTGGTGCTTTGATTATCTCAGAAGCTGCTGATTTCCTGGGATTTTCACGCACTAAATTTCTAGAATTTACAGAGAATGCTGAAAAAAATACAAGAATATATCCAGTAAATGTGGGCCAAAATGCCTTGTTGATGAGAGGAGTCAGAGAATGACCAGACTGGTTCAATCTGACAGGAAGGCGACAGTAACTCAAACAAGCACATTACAACAGCAATGTGCAGAACAGCGTCTCTAAACACGCAACACATCAAACCTTGAAGTGGATGGGCTACAGCAGCCAAAGACCATAAACATACACCTCAAATGTTAAAGCGGTGCCTCTATCTGGCTCTGAAACCTGGGGAACAACAAAGAAGACATGACAGAAACTACAGGCTTTCGTTCACCGCTGCCCGAGACGGATCATAAATATCAGGCAGGTTGAGAAAGCAAGCAACCAGATGCTGTGGGAAACCTCCAACCTGGAATCCAAATGGAAACGCAGGTGGATTGGCCAGACCAACAACATCATCAGGCAGGCATTAAAATGGAATCCCCAAGGAAAGGGGGAAAAGTTCATGTCAGAGAACTGAATACAATCTACATCCTGAAGTTATTTTTCTTCACAAACATCCACAAAAACTGAGTGCCTCAAAGACTGAATGACAATTAAACATCAGAACCCCAAAGCCCCTCCCCCAGCTCTCCCCTCCCACACACAAGAAGCAACCAGGCAACGACCCCCCCCCCTTTTCCACCAGCAAAAAAGCATTGGTACCCTCTACCGAGCACTCACGCATGCAGCAAAGCATCAATAAAGACACAGACTTGCAGTATCCCAAAGACTACTCGTTCAGTAGGTAATTCGACATACCTCCAGCTCTCTCTCTCCCGAATGAGGGAAAAAGAGGTATCCCCATTTCACAGCGAGAGGGGAGACATAAAGCAACTCGCTGATTTATGATGTTAAAGTCTGTTGCATTGCTTTTTCTGAGCTCTGTGCTCAGCAATCTCAGGTCTCTGGACCCACACCCCATGGCAGCAAACCTACCGCTCCCGATGTTCCAGACGGGGGCACCGGCCTTGAATCAGACCAGAAGCAGAGCCGCAAATTCTAACACCCTAAAGGCACATTAGTCTTCCAGGCCGCATCCTTGTGAGATCAAAAAGCAGCTAGTCATCAGACAGACAGACAGACATACTTTATTGATCCCGAAGGAAATTGGGTTTCGTTATTGTCACGCCAACCAAGAGTAGTGTAGAACTATAGCAATATAAAACCATAAATAAATAATAATAAGTAAATTATGCCAAGTGGAATAAGTCCAGGACCAGCCTATTGGCTCAGGGTGTCTGACACTCCGAGGGAGGAGTTGTAAAGTTTGATGGCCACAGGTAGGAATGACTTCCTATGATGCTCAGTGTTGCATCTTGGTGGAATGAGTCTCTGGCTGAATGTACTCCTGTGCCTAACCAGTACATTATGGAGTGGATGGGAGTCATTGTCCAAGATGGCATGCAACTTGGACAGCATCCTCTTTTCAGACACCACCGTCAGAGAGTCCAGTTCCACCCCCACAACATCACTGACCTTACGAATGAGTTTGTTGATTCTGTTGGTGTCTGCTACCCTCAGCCTGCTGCCCCAGCACACAACAGCAAACATGATAGCACTGGCCACCACAGTCTCGTAGAACATCCTCAGCATCATCCGGCAGATGTTAAAGGATCTCAGTCTCCTCAGGAAATAGAGCAGGTCCCATTTGTGCAAAGAACCAAAGTCAGAGTGTAACTCCAGGTCAGGGTCTTCAAAAGAACCTTGAAAGGGAAAAAAAGAGATATCAAAGATAAAAATAGAGTTGTTTCCAAAGATACAAGCAAAGGAGTCGTTGTTTTGCGCCATCATCCCTGTTATGCTTGATGCCACTCTCTGAACTAAGGTTCCTAACAAAAATCAGGACATACTGGCCATGGAACCTTGCTGACAAGTTGCAATGGCATCTAAATTCAAGTCAAGTCAAGTCAAGTCAAGTTGCTTTTTATTGTCATTTCGACCATAAACTGCTGGTACAGTACACAGTAAAAATGAAACAATGTTCCTCTAGGACCCTGGTGCTACATGAAACAACACAAGACTACACTAGACTATGTGAGACAACTCAAGGCTACACTAGACTACGTAAAACAACACAAAAACTACACTAGACTACAGACCTACACAGGACTACATAAAGTGCACAAAACAGTGCAGGGGCAGTACAATAATTAATTAAATAATTAATAAACGAGACAATAGGCACAGTAGAGGACAAATTACAATATAATAATAAATGATGTAGATGTCAGTCTAGACTCTGGGTATTGAGGAGTCTAAGTGAGGTACTGGAGAAGCTCAATGAGTCAGGCAGCATCTGTGGAGGGAAACAGAAAGTCAACATTTCGGGTCGGGACCCTTCATCTGTACAGATTTTAACGTTTAGAATCTAAATCTTTGTTCTCTTTATTTGTGGCATTTTCATTGGAGAAATTGTCCTCTTTTTGGAAGGAAGATTTTGCCACTCAAGGGGCTTTTCTTTAAGTAGACTCTGTAGACTGTCAGGCCCCCTGTTAGTTGGGGTCAACCTTGAATACTGTGTCCCAGCTGTTTCCATGATACACAAGGCAGGATAGAACGAGATGGAGAGCACGCTTTGTCTATGCAGGAGGATCCCCCTCTCCATGCAACAGATGAATCCAAAGGAACAGCAGTGACCAATACAGTTTGCCACCAGCAGCATCACAGGAGATGCCGGTTAGTGTTGAACTCAATGTAAGACTGCATTAGGGACTCAAGGTCCAGATTTTCCTCGGGGTTTATTCCTGAACCTTCCTCACAAGTGCATATAGCTGCAAAAAAGCAGAGGTTTGAGCTCAGAATTTTCCCTCTCCTAGATGATCACAAGACAAAGGAGCCATTTGGACCATTGAGTCTTCTCTGCCACTCCACCATGAGCTATTTTCCCATCTAGTTCCAAATTCCAGCTTTTTCCCCATATCCCTTGATACCCTGACTAATTAGATACCTATCAATCTCCTCCTTAAACACCCTCAATGATTGGGCCTCCACAGCTGTATGTGGCAACGAATTCCATAAATCCACGACCCTCTGGCTAAAAACATTTCTCCTCATCTCTGTTCTAAATGAGCACCCTCTAATTCTAAGTGTGGCCTCTTGTTCTGGACTCACCCACCAAGGGAAACAACCTTTCCACATGTACTCTGTCCAACCCTTTCAACATTCAAAATATTTCTATGAGATCCCCTCTCATACTTCTATACTCTAATGAATACAATCCAAGTGCCGACAAACGCTCCTCATATGTTAGCCCCTGCATTCCGAGAATCATCCTCGTAAAACTTCTCTGAACTCTCTCCAACATCAATACATCCCTTCTAAGATGGGGGCCCAAAACTGCACACAGTTTTCCAAATGAGGTCTCACTGGTGCCCCATAGAGCCTCATCAACACCTCCTTACTCTTATACACTATTCCTTTTGAAATGAATGCCAACATAGCATTCGCTTTCCTTACTGCAGATCCAACCTGGTGGTTAACCTTTAGGGTATCCTGCACGAGGACCCCCAAGTCCCTTTGCACTTCAGATTTTTGAATTTTCTCCCCATCTAAATAATAATATGCCTGATTATTTCTTCTTCCAAAATGTACAACCGTACATTTCTCAACATTGTATCTCATCTGCCATTTCTTTGCCCACTCTCCTAAACTGACCAAGTCTCTCTGCAACCTTTCCGTTTCTTCAACACTTCCTGCTCCCCCACCTATCTTAGTGTCATCCACAAACTTAGCCACAAAACCCTTTAATCCATAATCTAAATCATCGATATACAGTGTAAAAAGAAGCAGCCCCAACACTGACCCCTGCGGAATACCACTAGTAACCGGCAACCAACCGGAATAGGATCCCTTTATTCCCACCCTTTGCTTTCTGCCTATCAGCCAGTGCTCCACACATTCCAATATCTTTCCAGTAATTCCATGGGCTCACATCTTATTAAGCAGCCTCTTATGCGGCACCTTATCGAAGGCCTTTTGAAAATCCAAATACACAACATCTACACCCTCTCCCTTGTGAATCTTATTTGAGACCTCAAAAAATTCCAATAGGTTGGTGAGGCAGGATCTTCCCTTCATGAAACAATGCTGGCTTGGGCCTATCTTGTCATGCACCTCAAGGTATTTCATAAGCTCATCCTTGAGGATTGACTCCAATAACTTTCCAACCACCAATGTCAGACTAATAGGTCTGTAATTTTCTTTTTGCTGACTTCCCCCTTTCTTAAACAGCGGAACTACACTTGCGACTTTCCAATCCTCCGGAACCATCCCAGGGTCCATTGATTCCTAGAAGATTATTTCCAATGCCTCCACAATCTCCAAAGCCACCTCCTTCAGAACCCATGGGTGCACCTCATCCAGTCTGGGAGACTTTTCTATCCTTAGTCCATCTAGCTTCCCAAGCACTTCCTTTCTAGTAAACTTGACTGTACCTAATTCTATTCCCTGTGACCTCTGGCTATCAGGTATGTTGCTAATGTTTTCCACTCTGAAGACTGATGTAAAATACTCATTTAGTTTCTCTGCCAACTCTTTGTTACCCATTATAATTTCTCCAGCATCATTTTCAATCGGTCCCGAGTTACTCTTTTACTCTTCATATATTTAAAAAAACTCTTAGTATCCTTTTTTATGTTAATTGCCAACTTTCTTTCATAATTCATCTTTTCTTTCCTAATGACTTTCTTAGTTTCCTTCTGTAAGTTTTTAAAACTCGTCCAGAGTCAGTTTTCCCACTGATTTTTGCTTCCTTGTACACCATCTCTTTTGTTTTTATTTTAGCCTTAACCTCTCTTGTTAGCCACATTTGTGCCATTTTTCCATTCAAGATTTTCTTTTTTCTTGGAATATATTTTTCCTGCACTTTCCTTATTTCTTGTAGGAATTTCATCCAATTTTGCTGTACTGTCCCTCCATCTAGCTTACTTTTCTAATCAACTTGGGCCAGTTCCTCTCTCATACCACTGTAATTTCCTTTGTTCCACTGTTACATTGATACACCCGATACCAGCTTCTTCTTTTCAAATTTGAAAATGAACTCAATCATATTATGATCACTACTTCCAAGGGGTTCCATTACCTCTAGCTCCCTAATCACCTCAGGATCATTACACAGCACCCAATCCAAAACAGCCGATCCACTGGTGGGCTAATGGACAAGCTGCTCCAAAAAGCCATCCCGTAGGCATTCTACAAACTCCCTCTCCTGAGATCCAGTACCTTCCTGACTTTCCCAGTCCACTTTCATATTAAAATCCCCCATAATTATCTTGACATTTTCCTTCTGACGCACTTTTCCTATTTCCAGCTGTAACTTGTAGTCCACATCCCGGCTGCTGTTTGGAGGCCTGTAAATAACTGCTATTAGTGTCTTTTTACCCTTACCATTTCTTAACTCGACCCATAAGGATTCTACCTCTTCTGATCCTGTGTCCCTTCTTTCTAGTGATTTGATATCATTGCTTACGATCAGGGCCTCGCCACCCCCTTTACCCACCCTCCTATCTTTCCTATACACTGTGTATCCTTTGACATTCAGCTCCCAAACACATCCATCATTTAGCCTTGACTCAGTCCACAATGGCCACGATGTCATATCTTTTAACCTGTAGCTGTACAAAAAGGTCATCCACATTATTTCTAATGCTGTGTGCATTTAAGTACAGTACATTTAGATCAGTATCTGTTACTGACTTTGCTATATTTCTATTGCACAGCAAATTATCCTGTCTATTCACCTGCCTGTCCTTCTTGCCATCTTTGCTGCACAGTATCTTTGACATATTTCTATCTTCCTCTTCCTCGACACTAACACCCTGGTTTCCTTCACCCTGCCGACTTAGTTTAAACTCTCTCTAACAGCTATATTAAACAATCCCGCCAGGATACTAGTACCCTTTGAGTTCAGGTGTAACCCATCGTTGTCGTATAAGTCATACCTCTCCCAAAATAGATCCCAATGATCCTAGAATTTGAAGCCCTGCCCCCTGCACTAGTTACTTAGCCACACATTCATCTGCTTAATTCTGCTATTCTTACCTTTATTAGCGCATGTCTCAGGTAGTAATCCTGAGATTATTCCTCTGGAGGTCTGGCTTTTCAATTTTCTTCCTAGCTCCCAGTAATCTTCCTCCAGGATCCCCTCTCTTTTTCTGTCTATGTCATTGGTACCAACATGTACCAAGACTTCTGGCTGCTCGCCCTCTCTTAGAATACTCTGGACCTGATCTGAGACACCCTGTACCCTGGCACCAGGGAGGCAACACACCATCTGGGTATCTTGTCCAGCTCGCAGAATCTCTTGTCTGTTCCCCTCACTATGGAATCCCCCAAAACTACTGCATTTCTGCTTGCTCTCTTGATCACGGCATTGGGCAGAGTGCCAGTCCTGTTTGTTGTGGTCTTCCTCTGTCAGGTCAATCTCTCCAATGGTATCTAAAACAATATATTGATTTCTGAGGGGGACTGTCACAGAGGTGCTGTCCACTATCTCTCTATAGATATTATCAATCACCTCCTCACTTTCCCTAATTAGCTGAAGGTCATCAAGTTGCAGCTCCAGATCCCAAACACGGTCCTTAAGGAGCCTCATCTCAATGCACCTGGTGCAGATGTAATCCTTGGGAAGGCTGGGAGTCTCCCAGGGTCCCCACATCTGGCACTCCAAGCACAACGCTAATCCTAGATACATACCCCTAATGCTACTGTTATTACTAAATAAATAAGCCTGTAACTTACCCCTTTACTGTAAGACTCAATGGTCGCAGGAAGCCTCTTCCCATTTCTGCCTAAGCCCATTGAGCCAAAGCCCTATCACTCTGCACCCTCTCACTCCCCTGCCTGCTCTGACGCTGCCCGCTGGATAGTCATGCCTCTTTTGTCCCAAGTAGTTAAAAAAAATCTAAAATCTAAATCTATCTGAATTCTCTCCCGAAAAACGGTGACTTACTCCGCTGCCTGCTTGCTGTGAATCGAAAAAACCATTGAAGGTTGCTTCCCTTTTTAAACCTTTTGTGCTCTGAGGTCACACGCCTGCACAGTTGTGCCTCTTTTATCCCAAGTAGTTATAACAATCTGAATTTTCTCCTGAAAAATGGTGACTTACTCTGCTGCCTGCTTGCTGTGAATCGAAAAAGCTGCCAGCCATGGCTGGCGAGCCCTATCTGCCCAAAATAACTGGTTTTAAAGCTCCAGTAACCCGCTTTTGCCCCTTCTCCTGTCAGTAGAAATGGTTCCTCTGGGCTTAGTTGCTAAGCCACTCGTGAAGGCCAGGAGATGGACCCAGTTGTTAGAGGCTGTTTGAGATGCACTTCATTGGGGGTGTTTAACCAGTAGTGGAAGCTGGTCCCCATTAACACCCCACTCACTGGCTATGACAACCTTAAGGGGCCAATCAGATATATTTTGCAATAACTTAAACTCTTTTTTCTGAAGCAAAAACAGAAAATGCTGGAAACACTGTGTGGGCCAGGCAATGTCTTTAGTTTGAAACTTTGACCACGTTTTTATAACCACATAACCATATAACAATCACAGCACGGAAACAGGCCATCTTGGCCCTCCTAGTCCGTGCTGAACTCTTAATCTCACCTAGTCCCACCTACCCGCACTCAGCCCATAACCCTCCACTCCTTTCCTGTCCATATACCTATCCAATTTTACCTTAAATGACACAACTGAACTGGCCTCTACTACTTCTACAGGAAGCTCATTCCACACAGCTATCACTCTCTGAGTAAAGAAATACCCCCTCATGTTTCCCTTAAACTTTTGCCCCCTAATTCTCAAATCATGTCCTCTCGTTTGAGTCTCCCCTACTCTCAATGGAAACAGCCTATTCACGTCAACTCTATCTATCCCTCTCAAATTTTTAAATACCTCGATCAAATCCCCCCTCAACCTTCTATGCTCCAATGAATAGAGACCTAACTTGTTCAACCTTTCTCTGTAACTTAAGTGCTGAAACCCAGGTAACATCCTAGTAAATCGTCTCTGCACTCTCTCTAATTTATTGATATCTTTCCTATAATTCGGTGACCAGAACTGTACACAATATTCCAAATTTGGCCTTACCAATGCCTTGTACAATTTTAACATTACATCCCAACTTCTGTACTCAATGCTCTGATTTATAAAGGCCAGCGTTCCAAAAGCCTTCTTCACCACCCTATCTACATGAGACTCCACCTTCAGCGAACTATGCACTGTTATTCCTAGATCTCTCTGTTCCACTGCATTCCTCAATGCCCTACCAGTTACCCTGTATGTTCTATTTGGATTATTCCTGCCAAAATGTAGAACCTCACACTTCTCAGCATTAAACTCCATCTGCCAACGTTCAGCCCATTCTTCTAACCGGCATAAATCTCCCTGCAAGCTTTGAAAACCCACCTCATTATCCACAACACCTCCTACCTTAGTATCATCAGCATACTTACTAATCCAATTTACCACCCCATCATCCAGATCATTTATGTGTATTACAAACAACATTGGGCCCAAAACAGATCCCTGAGGCACCCCGCTAGTCAGCGGCCTCCATCCCGATAAACAATTATCCACCACTATTCTCTGGCATCTCCCATCTAGCCACTGTTGAATCCACTTTATTACTCCAGCATTAATACCTAACGACTGAACCTTCTTAACTAACCTTCCATGTGGAACTTTGTCAAAGGCTTTGCTGAAGTCCATATAGACTACATCCACTGCCTTACCCTCGTCAACATTCCTCGTAACTTCTACAAAAAATTCAATAAATTCAATTTTCTCACCACAGACGCTGCCTGGCCTGCAAACGTTTCCAAAGTCTTCTAATTTTATTTCAGATCTTCAGCTCCTGCAGCTTTCTTTGATTTCATCTTGTCTTTGCCTCCTGTTTGGCTGACATAGGTGATGCTTCGAAGGCTGTGCCTCACCTAATATACTGGGGATGTTTGGCCCGTGTTTCAGAGTTTGTCTAGTAGCTGGGCTCCGAGGAAATCAGCTTTATTAACACTGATACATATTGTGAAATTTGTTGTTTTGTGGTAGCAATGCAGTGCAATAATCAATAATAAAAATAAATGTAAATATAAATTACAATAAGAAATATACATTTTTAAAAAAGTAGTGCAAAAAGAGTGAGGTAGTGTACAAGGATTCATTGTCCAATTGGAAATCTGATGGTAGAGGGGAAGGAGCTGTTCCAGGAATATTGTATGTGTGCTTTCAGACTCCTGTACCTCCTCCTTGATGTTAGCAATGAGAAGAGGGCATGCCCAGCATGATAGGGGTCCTGAATGTCAGATGCCCCCTTTCTGAGGCATCACTTATTGAAGGTGTCCTGGATGCTGGGGAGGCTAGTGTCCACGATGGAGCTGGCTGAATTTACAACTTTCTGCAGGCTTTTCCAATCATGTGTGGTGGCCCCTCCATACCAGATGGTGATGCCACCAGTTAGAATGCTCTCCACAGTACATCTGTAGAAATTTGGTGATATATCAAGTTTCCTCAAACTCCTAATGAAATATAGCTATTGTTGTGCCTTCTTTGTAATTGCATCAATGTTTTGGGCCCAGGATAGACCCTCAGGGATGTCAACACCCTAGAAGATAAAAATGCTCACCTTTTCCACTGATGATCCCTCGATGAGGGATCTGTGTTCCCTTGACTTCCCCTTCCTGAAGTCAACAATAAATTGCTTGGTCTTACTGATGCTGAGCTTGTTACAGGAATGTAGTCAAAGAATATTTCCATCTGGAAGTCAGCTTGCCATTACAATGAGTTCTTGTGGTTTGATAACAAGGACATGCCCTGCATCATCGATTGCACTTCTTCTTGAGGCAAAGAAGACCAAGTAAGAGACACACAGATGATGAGGGAACTTCACAGTGTTTTATTTGGTGGGCAACACAAGAGACATGTGTTACCAAGCTGCAGCTCTCACACTGTCGTCTCTCTGTCTCAGGGTCCTGTAGGTCCCCGTGGAGATCGCGGTGAACCAGGAGATGAAGGCTATAAGGTAATTCTGGGGCGTCCTGTTGAGAGAATTGAACAACAACAGATTCAAGATTCAAGATTGTTTAATGTCATTTCCTGTACACAAGTGTAACAAAAATGAAAAAAGTATTACACTGGATCCAATACAACATTAGAAAAAAACACAAATGATAAAGAACACAGTAATAATTTGGAAAACACACAATAAATATAAATACATTAGATATCTTATATTTATAGTATATAGTTTGATTATATGTCCATAAAGTTATGCTAGGTGTAAATAAGGTGACTGATAGGAAATAATAAATGATTGGTGGGTTAGTGGGTGGAGGTGTTGATTAGCCTCGCTGATTGGGCAAAGTAACTGGATTTGAGTCTGGTGGTCCTAATAGTCATGCTACACAGCCTCTTACTTGGTGAAAGTGGGACGAAGAGACCATGAACAGGGTGGTGGGATCCTTCATGATATTATTAGCCCTTTACCTTGCACCTTTCTGTACATATGTCCTTGATGGCGGGTAAGCTGGTTTTCACTACCCGCTGTAGAGCCTTCCTGTCTGCCGCAGTGCAGTTTCCGTACTGTGCAATGATGCAGCATGTTAGGATGCTCTCTGCTGCACATCTGCAGAAAGAGGTAGGGGTGTAACACTTCAGAGAGACTGTGGAACTGTACGGGACAGTAATAATGAAAAGACTGTAGAACTGTACAGGACAGTAATAATGAGAAGACTGTGGAACTGTATGGGACAGTAATAAAGAGAAAACTGTGGAACTGTACGGGACAGTAATAATGAGAACACTGTGGAACTGTATGGGACAGTAACAACGAGAAGACTGGAACTGTATGGGACAGTAATAATGAGAAGACTGTGGAACTGTACGGGACAGTAATAATGAGAACACTGTGGAACTGTACGGGACAGTAATAATGAGAAGACTGTGGAACTGTACAGGACAGTAATAATGAGAACACTGTGGAACTGTATGGGACAGTAATAATGAGAAGACTGTGGAACTGTACGGGACAGTAATAATGAGATCACTGTGGAACTGTACAGGACAGTAACAATGAGAAGACTGTGGAACTGTACGGGACAGTAATAATGAGAAGACTGTGGAACTGTACGCGCCAGTAATAATGAGAAGACTGTGGAACTGTACAGGATAGTAATAATGAGAACACTGTGGAACTGTATGGGACAGTAATAATGAGAACACTGTGGAACTGTACAGGACAGTAACAACGAGAAGACTGTGGAACTGTACGGGACAGTAATAATGAGAAGACTGTGGAACTGTACGTGCCAGTAATAATGAGAAGACTGTGGAACTGTACAGGACAGTAATAATGAGAACACTGTGGAACTGTACAGGACAGTAACAACGAGAAGACTGTGGAACTGTACGGGACAGTAATAATGAGAAGACTGTGGAACTGTACCGGACAGTAACAACGAGAAGACTGTGGAACTGTACGGGACAGTAACAACGAGAAGACTGTGGAACTGTACAGGACAGTAACAACGAGAAGACTGTGGAACTGTACAGGACAGTAATAATGAGAACACTGTGGAACTGTACGCGCCAGTAATAATGAGAAGACTGTGGAACTGTACAGGACAGTAATAATGAGAAGACTGGAACTGTACGGGACAGTAATAATGTGAACACTGTGGAACTGTACCGGACAGTAACAACGAGAAGACTGTGGAACTGTACGGGACAGTAATAATGAGAAGACTGTGGAACTGTACGGGACAGTAATAATGAGAAGACTGTGGAACTGTACGCGCCAGTAATAATGAGAAGACTGTGGAACTGTACAGGACAGTAATAATGAGAAGACTGGAACTGTACGGGACAGTAATAATGTGAACACTGTGGAACTGTACCGGACAGTAACAACGAGAAGACTGTGGAACTGTACGGGACAGTAATAATGAGAAGACTGTGGAACTGTACGCACCAGTAATAATGAGAAGACTGTGGAACTGTACAGGACAGTAATAATGAGAAGACTGGAACTGTACGGGACAGTAATAATGTGAACACTGTGGAACTGTACCGGACAGTAACAACGAGAAGACTGTGGAACTGTACGGGACAGTAATAATGAGAAGACTGTGGAACTGTACCGGACAGTAACAACGAGAAGACTGTGGATCTGTACGGGACAGTAATAATGAGAAGACTGTGGAACTGTACGGGACAGTAATAATGAGAACACTGTGGAACTGTACCGGACAGTAACAACGAGAAGACTGTGGAACTGTACGGGACAGTAATAATGAGAACACTGTGGAACTGTATGGGACAGTAATAATGAGAAGACTGTGGAACTGTACGGGACAGTAATAATGAGAACACTGTGGAACTGTATGGGACAGTAATAATGAGAAGACTGTGGAACTGTACCGGACAGTAACAACGAGAAGACTGTGGAACTGTACGGGACAGTAATAATGAGAACACTGTGGAACTGTATGGGACAGTAATAATGAGAAGACTGTGGAACTGTACGGGACAGTAATAATGAGAACACTGTGGAACTGTACGGGACAGTAACAACGAGAAGACTGTGGAACTGTACGGGACAGTAATAATGAGAACACTGTGGAACTGTACGGGACAGTAACAACGAGAAGACTGTGGAACTGTACGGGACAGTAATAATGAGAACACTGTGGAACTGTATGGGACAGTAACTCTTCATTTGGTACATGAATCTCAGTGCTGACAGAAATTTTCAGCGATGCCTTTTGATTGGAATGGTAAGGAGGTGGCTTAGTTTTTGGAAACTGGAATGTAATTGGAACTGAGTTACCTTCAGGTTCAAGTTCAGTTTATTGTCATACAACTGTAACCATGTATATTGCCAAACAAAACAACGTTCTTCCGGATCAAGGGGCACAACACAGTACATATAACTCACATAGACTGCACATATTACCACAAAAAATTAACAAATAATAAGGTGCATTTATGATACAAGTTAAAGAGTGAACAGTATAATACTAATGGCACTTTATACGTGAGGAGACCTGGATAGTGACAAGGAATTCAGTAGTCTTACAGCCTAGGGGAAGAAGCTATTTCCCATCCCAATGGACCTTGTCCTAATGCAATGGCACCTCCCACCGGATGGTGGGGATAGTGAGGGGTGGGGTGATCAAAGATATTGTTGGACGATGGGATGGATCATTGACAATCCCAAGGGCTCTGTGTCTGCAGCATCCCTGATAAATATCTCCGATGGGTAGCAAATACCACAAACACCACTGTTATGAAGTCACACAGTACAGAAACAGGTCCTTTGGCCCTTCTAGTCCTTGCCAGCCTGGTTTTCTGCCCAGTTCCTTCTACCTGGACCCAGGCTGTTTTCCTCCATATCTTTCTCTTCCATGTTACAATCCTGACTTCTCTTCAATGATACAATTGGACTCGCATAGAGTCATAGAGCACTACCACAAAGAACCAAGCCCTTTGGCCCATCTCATCTGTGCCAAACTGTTTCCTCCCACATTCCAATGACATACGGGTAGCATTCGCAAGTAGACGTGCTTTGTTAGCACGAGAAGCGTGGTGCACTCACAGGCTGCCCCCAGCACAATATTCATGTTGAATCGTTTGCTGGTGATAACGCTGCACTTCACTGCTTGTTTCAATGTTTTAATGTGCATGTGAGAAAGCTAATCTTTATCTTTAATCTACTCTGTGATAACTAGCCTTCAATTCATTTACCCTCGATTGGTATTGGTTGGAAGGACATGAAGAAGATGCTTCTATTTTTAGGAGAATTGGGAGGGACATGGTATAAACCACATCTACACCCATTGGAAATTCAGGGGCAGCATCGTGACCAAGCATTGGACAAAGATTTGTTTTTATTTTAGCAAATCAGCTCAGAATAGGTCCTTCGACAGAGAAGAGCCATGCCACCCCTCAAACCCGATTAAACCTAGTTCCATGTGTCCTCCTGCCCCTTCGAACCACACCACCCCTCAGACCCCATTAACCCTAGTTCCATGTGTCCTCCTGCCCCTTCGAACCACACCACCCCTCAGACCCATTAACCCTAGTTCCATGTGTCTTCCTGCCCCTTCGAACCACACCACCCCTCAGACCCATTAACCCTAGATCCATGTGTCCTTCTGCCCCTTGGAGCCACACCACCCGTCAAACCTGACTAACCTTAGCCTAATGGTGGGACAATTTACAATGACCAATTTCTTCGGACTGTGGGAGGAAACCAGAGCTACAGGGGAAAACCTTTGCGTTCCACAGGGAGAGACTTGGCAAGCTGACACTTGCTGGCTTCCCCTCGCACATCCTTGGACTGTTGGTTGTTGATGCAAAGTGACCTATTTCACTATTTCGATGTGCAGGTGACAGATAAAGCTAATCTTTTCTACACCTAAACCATTTCTTCCTCCCCACATTCCCATCAGCTCCCCCCCCACCCACAAATCCAACCATTCACCCACATAGTGTGGGCAATTTACAGTGGCTAATTAACCTGCAAGTTGGTCGGATGTGGGAGGAAATCAGGGGGTGACCCACATGGCCACAGGGACAACGTACAAACTCTACACAGACAACACCTGCAGTTCTGGATTGAATCCGGATGCTGGTGCTGAAACCTTGGTGCCATTATGGAAAGTATTAGAGACTGGAAAAATTAATTGGGATTTCATGGTCTTTTCACAGGGTCATCTCTACAAAGGTAAAACTTCGATAGAACACAGCAGAGTAAAGGCTCTTCGTCCCACAACCTTATAGCTTACTTTAAGATCACTCTAACCCTTCCCTCCTACATAACCCTCCATTTTTCTATCATCCATGTGCCTCTCTATGAGTTTCTTAAATGTCCCTGATGTATTTTCCTTTAGCTCCACCCCCCGGCAGGGTGTTCCACACACCCACCATTCTCTGTGTAAAAAAAACCTACCTCTGACTTCCCCCCATACTTCTTCCAAATGCCCCTCATATTAACCACTTATGTTCTGAGAAAAAGGCACTGACTGTCCACTTTATTTTTGGCTCTTATCATTTTGTATACCTCTGTCAAGTCACTTCTCATCCTCCTTTGCTCCAAAGAGCAAAGCCCCAGCTGGCTCAACCTGTCTTCATGAGACGAGCTCTCTAATCCAGGCAGCATCCTGGTAAATCTCCACTGCACCCTCTCTAATCCAGGCAGCATCCTGGTAAATCTCCACTGTACCCTCTCTAATCCAGGCAGCATCCTGGTAAATCTCCACTGTACCCTCTCTAATCCAGGCAGCATCCTGGTCAATCTCCTCTGCACCCTCTCTAATCCAGGCAGCATCCTGGTAAATCTCCACTGTACCCTCTCTAATCCAGGCAGCATCCTGGTAAACCTCCTCTGCACCCTCTCTAAACCAGGCAGCATCCTGGTGAATCTCCACTGTACCCTCTCTAATCCAGGCAGCATCCTGGTAAATCTCCTCTGCACCCTCTCTAAACCAGGCAGCATCCTGGTAAACCTCCTCTGCACCCTCTCTAACCCAGGCAGCATCCTGGTAAACCTCCTCTGCACCCTCTCTAAACCAGGCAGCATCCTGGTAAACCTCCTCTGCACCCTCTCTAACCCAGGCAGCATCCTGGTAAATCTCCTCTGCACCCTCTCTAACCCAGGCAGCATCCTGGTAAATTTCCTCTGCACCCTCTCTAACCCAGGCAGCATCCTGGTAAACCTCCTCTGCACCCTCTCTAACCCAGGCAGCATCCTGGTAAACCTCCTCTGCACCCTTTCTACAGCTTCCACATCCGATAAAGAGCCAGCCAGAACTGTGGGGGATCGGAGGTGAAGTGCCGTCCTGGGAGAAGTTTATAAAATTACAAGCGGTATAGATAGGGTAGACAGTCAGAGTACAAGGCAAAAATGTCAACCACTGGAGGACACCTCTCAGGAACGTAAAACCAAATCTTTGCAGCAACCTATCAACTCCTACGGCAACTTTGAGAGTCCTAGGGCTGCTTGCTCAACCTGTTCTTGAGTAATGTTGTAGTGTTGATTAACTTCTCAAGAACTGACTGTACAATTGACTGGTCTCACTTTGTAACCAAAACCGGCAGGGTTACCCTGGGGTTCCTGGACCAAGAGGAAACGTGGGACAGCAAGGAAGACCGGTAGGGCATATTGATAAAAAAAATTTGAATGAGTAATCAAACTGTGACCATTAAACTTCAAAAATCTCGCCTGACTTACCAGGAACAAGTTTCAAAATCTATACTGATGACTGGAGCAGATTCCCATGGCATTAAACAGGGAATGCTGCTCTGTGTGAGGGGCAGGCCTAAGGGAGGGTCACACTGTGGGAGGGGCAGGCCTAAGGGAGGGTCACATTGTGGGAGGGGCGGTACTGAGGGAGAGTCACACTGTGGGAGGGGCAGGCCTAAGGGAGGGTCACACAGTGGGAGGGGCGGTACTGAGGGAGAGTCACACTGTGGGAGGGGCAGGCCTCAGGGAGGGTCACACTGTGGGAGGGGTGGTACTGAGGGAGGGTCGTACTGAGGGAGGGTCACACTGTGGGAGGGGCAGGCATAAGGGAGGGTCACACTGTGGGAGAGATAGTAGTAAGTGAGGGTCACACTGTGGGAGGGGTGGTAGTAAGGGAGGGTCACACTGTGGGAGGGGCGGTACTGAGGGAGGGTCACACTGTGGGAGGGGTGGTACTGAGGGAGGGTCACTGTGGGAGAGGTGGTAGTAAGGGAGGGTCAAACTGCGGGTGGGATAGTAGTAAAGGAGGGTCACACTGGGAGGGGCGGTACTGAGGGAGGGTCACATTGTGGGAGGGGTGGTACTGAGGGAGGGTCACTGGGAGAGGTGGTAGTAAGGGAGGGTCAAACTGCGGGTGGGATAGTAGTAAAGGAGGGTCACACTGTGGGAGGGGCGGTACTGAGGGAGGGTCACACTGTGGGAGGGGTGGTACTGAGGGAGGGTCATTGTGGGAGAGGTGGTAGTAAGGGAGGGTCAAACTGCGGGAGGGATAGTAGTAAAGGAGGGTAACACTGTGGGAGGGATAGTAGTAAGGGAGGGTCACACTGTGGAACGAGTGGGGGGGAGCCTTGTCGAAGGTTAGGATCGAACCTTGGTCACCAGAACACTGAGGCCAATACTGTGCCAACTGCCTCTCTGTGACACACCTTAGTAATTATCATGTTGGTGTCCATGGGATAGACATATATATATCTCGTACACAACAGTCTTCATTTTATAGCAGTTGTCTGTTGTCAACAAGTTTGGGAGAGGTAACATGGGAAAGTTCCTGAAGTTTACGCTAATGATCAGCCTTGGACATTCTGTTTGTTTTTGCCCCATTGCAGGGAAATCCAGGGAGACCAGGCATGCCAGGGCTCAAAGGGGAGAAGGGTCTGGAGGTACGTGCACCACTTCTCCATAGAAGTGGTCCGAGCCATTGAAAGCAACACACACAAAATTCTGGAGGAACCCAGCAAGTCAGGCAGCATCTATGGAGGGGAATCAACAGTCGATGTTTTGGGCCAAGACCCTTCATCAGGACTGGAAAGGAAGGGGGCAAAAGCCAGGAAGAGAAGGTGAGGGAGGGTGGGAATGGGAGGAGTACAAGCTGGGAGGTGACAGGTGTGACCAGGTGAGGGGGAAGGTGGGTGTGCGGGAGGCGGGGGGGATGAAGTAAGAAGCTGGGAGGTGACAGGTGTGACCAGGTGAGGGGGAAGGTGGGTATGTGGGAGGCAAGGGGGGATGAAGTAAGAAGCTGGGAGGTGACAGGTGTGACCAGGTGAGGGGGAAGGTGGGTATGTGGGAGGCAGGGGGGGATGAAGTAAGAAGCTGGGAGGTGACAGGTGTGACCAGGTGAGGGGGAAGGTGGGTGTGCGGGAGGCGGGGGGGATGAAGTAATAAGCTGGGAGGTGACAGGTGTGACCAGGTGAGGGGGAAGGTGGGTGTGTGGGAGGCGGGGTGGGGATGAAGTAAGAAGCTGGGAGGTGATAGGTAGAAAAGGTGAAGGGCTGAAGAAGGAGGAATCTGATAGGAAAGGAGAGCGACCCTGGAAGAAAGGGAAGGAGGACAGGAACCAGAGAAAGGTAATGGCCAGGTGGGAAAAAGAAAACGGGTGAGAGAGGAATCAGAATGGGGAAAGGAGAAAGAGAGATGTGGGGGAGAGAGAGAAATTACCAGAATTTGGAGAGATTAATATTCCAGTTCAGATTGGAGGCTACCTAGACATAATATGAGATGTTGCTCTCCGACCTGAGAGTGGCCTCATTGTGGAGGCCACAGGCTCACATATCGGAATGGGAATGGGGAATGTTTGGCCTTTGGGAAGTCCTGCTGTTTTATGGAGATGAAAGCCATTTGCCCAATGAACATCAAGCCATGGAGAGCTGCAGTCTCCATCACCCACTGGTGCTGTTCCACGGGGGTCTGTGTTGAAACCACTTCTTTTCATGTCACATGTCAATGATCTGAATGAGAGAACTGATGGCTTTGTGCCCGATTTTGGACAATACAAAGATAAATGGAGGAGCGGGTAGTTTTGAGGAAGCAGGAAGGCTGCAACAGGCAAAGAAGTGACAGACGATATAGAGTGTAGAGAAATGTATAGCCATGCAGTTTGGTTGAGGGAATAAAGGTATTGACTATTTTCAAAGTGGGCAGGTAATTTAGAAACCAGAAGTGCAAAGGGACTTAGGAGTCCTGGTATAGGATTCTCTGAAAAGTTATCTTACAAGTTGAGTTGAAATGTTAGCATTCATTTTGAGAGGATTAGAATTTAAGAGCAATTATGTAATACTGAGGCTTTATATGGCATTGGGCAGACCACACTTAGAATGGTGTGGGCAGTATTGGGCCCCTTATCAAAGAAAAGATGTGCTGAAATTGGAGAGAGTCCAGGGCAGGTAATTGAGAATGATCCCAGGAATGAAAGGGGTTAACATTTGAGGAGTGTTTGGTGGCTCTGGGCCACCACTCACAGGGTTTAGAAGAAGCAAAATTCTAAAGCAATCAATAATTGAAAGGTCTATACAGCATAGAGTGGATACGGAGAGGATGTTTCCAATGGTGGCAGAGTGCAGGACCAGAGAGCACAGAATACAAGGACATTCCTTTAGAACAGAGATGAGGAGGAATTTCTTTAGCCAGAGGATGGTGAATCTGTGGAACTCATTGCAACCTCCGGCTGTGGTGGCCAAGTCATTGGGCATATTTAAAGTGGACATTGATAGGTTCTTGATTAGTCAGGGTGTCAAAGGTCACAGGGAGAAGGCAGAAGACTGAGGTTGAGAGGGATAATAAATCAGCCATGATGGAAGGGCAAAGCAGATTCAGTTGGTCAATGACTATTTCTGGCAGCTCATTCCAAACATGGACCCCAATTTGTGTGAAGAACTATACACATAAAATGCTAGAGGAACTCAATAAGTCAGGCAGCATTTATAGAAATGAGTAAACAATTGATATTTCATCAGGACAGATGAGCAGTCTTGGCCTGACACAATGACTCTTTATTCCTTTCCATAGATGCTGCCTGACCTGCAGAGTTCCTCCAGAATTTTGTGTGTGTTATACTGATGTCCTGTTCATTCACCGTCACCAGATCTAAATCAGGAGCTTAAGGTAAAGGAACTCTTAGGAGACAGTGATCATAATATGATAGAATTCACCCTGCAATTTGAGAGGGAGAAGCGAAAGTCAGATATATCAGTATTACAGTGGAGTAAAAGAAATTACAGAGGAGCATAAGAAAGTTGATTGGAAGAGGACACGAGCAGGGATGACGGCAGATCAGTAATGGCTAGAGCTTCTGGGAGCACTGCAAGGCACTGGATAGATGCATCCCAAAGAAAAATACGTTTTTTAAAGGCAGGATGATGCAACCATAGCTGACAAGTGAAGTTAAAGCCAACATAAAAGCCAAAGAGAGGGCAGATAATAAAGCAAAAAATTAGTGGGAAGTTAGAGGATTGGGAAGCTTTTAAAAATGAACAGAAAGCAATTAAATCATACTGGAAAACAGAATGATGGAGTGCAGGATGAGCCAGCAGGATTACAGTAGATGATAGGTGTAACATGAATGTAAGGAAGGACAAGACGACGACTGGGTACAAGTGCAGACAGAACAAAGGGTGAAATTGCACCACAGAGGCAAAATTCAAAAGGGCGAAGAATTCAGGACAGAAGGAGCTGTATTTAAATGCACATAGCATTCGGAATTTGGTGGACTAACTCGTGGCACGATGAGAGATTGGTCAGTATGACGTTGTGGGGATTACTGAGTCGTGGCTGAAAGAAGGCCACAGTTGGGAGCTTAACATCAAAGGATGTACTCGGTATCAAAAGGACAAGCAGGAAGGTGGTGGTGTGACTCTTTTGGTAAGAGATGGAATTACATCTTTAGAAAGAATTGCCATAGGGTCAGAGAATGTTGAATCTTTGTGGTTGGAGTTAGGAAACTACAAGGGTAACGGGAACCATATATAGGCCTCCAAATAATAGCCATCCCAGAGTCCTAAGAGAGGTTACTGAAGAGATGACAGATGCATTGGTCATGGTCTTTCAAGAATCACTGGATTCTGGCGTGATATCAGAGGACTGGCAAAAGAAAGAAAAGTGTTGGCAAGTTAGCTACAGCTGAGTGGTTCGGAAAGTGCTGGAATCCATTATTAAGGATGAGGTTTTGGGGCACCTGCAGACTAATGATAAAATAAGTCAAAGTCATCATGGTTTCTGTAAAGGGAAATCTTGCCTGACAAATTTGTTAGAGTTCTTCAAAGAAATAACAAGCAGGGTGAACAAAGGAGAGGCAGTGGATGTCATTTACTTGGATTTTCAGAAGGCATTTGATAAGATGCCACACATGAGACTGCTTAACAAGATAAAATCCTATGGTGTTACAGGAAAGATACTGGCATGGATAGAGGAATGGCTGACAGGCAGGAGGCAGCAAGTGGGAATAAAAGGGGCCTTTTCTGGTTGGCTGTCAGTGACTCGTGGTGTTCCTCGGGGGTCAGTATTGGGACCACTACTTTTCACATTGTTTGTTAATGACTTGGATAGTGGAATTGATGATTGTGTGACAGAATTTGTGGATGATACAAAGATAGGTGGAAGGATAGTGAGTGCTGAGGAAGCAATGTGATCGCAGCAGGACTTAGACAAATTGAAACAATAGACAAAAAAGCGGCAGATGGAGTGCAGTGTTGGGAAATGTACTAGAAACATAGAACATAGAAAACATAGACAGTAGGTGCAGGAATAGGCCATTCGGCCCTTCCAGCCTGCACCGCCATTCAGTATGATCATGACTGATCCTCCAACTCAGAACCCTGTACCTGCTATAGAAACATATTAGAAACTATTATGCATTTTGGTAAAAAAGTACAACAGTGCAGACTATTATCTAAATAGGGAGAAATTTCAAACATCAGAGGTCAGAGTAACTTAGGAGTCCTTGTGCAAGACTCCCAGAAGGTTAATTTACAGGTTGAGTCTGGGGTGAAGAAGGCAAATTCAACGTTGAAAGTACTAGATAGGATGGATGTGGAGAGGATGTTTCCTTTGGTGGGGGTATCCAGAACTAGAGGGCACGGCCTCAGAATTGAGGGATGACCTTTTAGAACAGGAGAACTTTTTTTAGCCAGAGAGTAGTGGAATGCTCTGCCACAGACTGTGGTGGAGGCTAAGTCTGTGCATATATTTAAGGCAGAAGTTAATAGTTTCCTGTTTGGTCAGGGCATCAAAGGATATGGCGAGAAGGCAGGTATTTGGGGTTAAGTGGGATCCAAGATCAGCCATGATAGAATGGTGGAGCAGACTCGATGGGCTGAATGGCGTAATTCTTTTCCTATGTCTTATGGTCTTATGGTCTAAATAATCCATAGGGAGGGAAAAGGTGAAATATGAAGATAAGCTTGCCGATATTGTCAAGAAATACCAAAAATTATTTCAGATATATAAAGAGTAAAAGAGAGGCAAGAATAGATATTGAACACTGAAGAGGTAGTAATAGGAGACAAGGAAATGGTGGGAGAACTTAGTAAGTATTTTGCATCAGTCTTCACTGTGGAAGACACTAACAGAATGCCAGAAATGTGGGAGTGTCGGGGGGCAGATGTGAGTGCTGTTTCTATTACTAAGGAGAAGATACTTGGGAAATTGAAAGTTCTGAAGGTAGATAACCCAGCTGGAGCAGATGGACTACACCTGTGTTCTGAAAGAGGTAGCTGAAGAAATTTTGGAAGCATTAGTAATACTCTTTCATTAGATTCTGGTGTGGTGCCGGGGGACTGGGAAATTGCATATGTCAAGAAGAGAGGGAAGCAGAAGAAAATAAATTATTGGCCAGTTAGCCTGACCCCAGTGGTTGCAAAGATTTTGGAGTCGATTTTTAAAGATGAGGTTTTGAGGTACTTGGAGGTATATGATAAAGTAGGCCATAGTCAGCATGGTTTCCTCAAGGGGAAATCCTTTCTGACAAATCTGTTGGAATTCTTTGAGGATAGACAACGGAGAATCAGTGGATGGTGTGTACTTGGATTTTCAGAAGGCCTTTGACAATGTGCCACGCATAAGGCTGCTTAACAAGATAAGAGTCCATGGTATTACAGGAAAGATACAAGCATGGATAGAGCATTGGCTGATTGACAGAAGGCAATGAGTGGGAATAAAGGAAGCCTTTTCTGGCTGGCTGCCGGTGAGTTGTGTTATTCCACAGGGGTCTGTGTTGGGACCAATTCTTTTTCCATTGTATGTCAATAATTTGGATGACGGAATTGATGGGGTAGGTAGTGTTGAGGAAGCAGGGAGACTGCAGAAGGACCTAGACGGATTGGGAAAATGGGCAAAGAAGTGGCAGATGGAACACAATGTTGGGATGTGTATGGTCATACACTTTGGTTGAAGGAATAAAAGGGTGGACTATTTTATAAATGGGGAACAGGTTTAGAAACCCAATTCACAAAGGGACTTGGGAGTCCTTGTGTATGATTCCCTAAAGGATAATTTGCAGGTTGGGTCTGGTGAGGAAGGCAAATAAAATGTTAGCATCCATTTTGAAAGGATTAGAATATAAAATCAAGAATGTTGAGGAAACTGGCTGACATTGGAGAGGGTTCAGAAGATGTTCACAAAAATGATTCTGGGAATGAAATGGTTATTGTATGAGGAGTGATTGGTGGCTCTGGGACCTGTACCCACTGGAATTTAGAAGAATGAAGGGGTATCTCATTGAAACCTATTGAATATTGCAAGGCCAAGATAGAATGAACATGGAGAGGATGCTTCCTGTGGTGGGGGAGTCCTGACCAATGGGCGCAGTCTCAGGATAGAGGGACGTCCATTTAGAACAGAGTGGAAGAGCAATTTCTTTATCCAGAGGGTGGTGAATCTGCGGAATTTGTTGCTAGAGTCAGCTGTGGAGGCCAGGTCACTGGGTATATTTCGGGCAGAGCTGATATACTTTCGATTAGTAAACAGTTACGGGAAAAGGTAGGAGAATGGGGTTGAGAGGGAAATGGATCAGCCATGATGAAATGACAGAGAAGACTCAAATAGCCTAATTCTGCTCCTATGTCTTATGGTCTAAACCATAGGTGTCAAACTCAAGGCCCGCGGGCCATATCCGGCCTGGCTTACAATTATATCCGGCCCGCGAGATCATTTTAGATAGATCTATTATTTTAATTATTAATGGCCCGGCGATATGAAGCCTGTGATTGTAAGTTAATACCAATCATAAAAATAATGTCTTCTCAGCAGTCTTCTTCATAAGAAATGGAATTTGTGAAGTGAAACACTTTGTAGTTATAGCAGAGAACAGGCTGAAAAAACGGAGGCAAAGAAAGCTGTGTTCGCACGCGCCTGACTGATCCGGCCCGCATGAAGCTGCATTTTGCCCAATCCGGCCCGTGACCTAAAATGAGTTTGACACCCCTGGTCTAAACCCTGGAACTCTTCCCAACCAGCACCTGCAAGATAGAGTTCATTTTAGAGAAGTGTGAAGTGATTCACTTTGGAAGATCACATCTGAAGGCAGGGTACAGGGTTAATGGTAGGATACATAATGTTGTTATGGACTCTGTTCAATGTACAGAGGGCTGGATTGAGCGCAGTGCCCTACATGTCAGTAAATCTGAGTTCAGAACTTTCATGTTGACAGGGATTAAAAGGAGCAAAAGGCAATCATGGCGAGGCGGGAGCACCCGGTTTACCGGTGAGTAACCCTCACTTCATCTGTGTGTACTTGAGAGCATTTGATGGCAGCCCGGTAGCATAACGGTTAGCACAATGCTTTACAGTGCCTCTGACCTGGGTTCAATTCTGCCACTGTTTGTAAGAGGTGAGTGGGTTCTTCCCGTGACCGTCTGGTTTTCTCCGAGTGCTTCGGTTTCATTCCACATCTCGGCAGTGTAGAAGTTAGGGTTAGTAAGTTGTGGGCATGCTACACTGGCGTTGGAAGAGTAGCAACACTTGTAAGATGCCCCCAGCACATCCTCAGAGTGTGTTAGTTGTTGATGCAAGTGACACATTTCACTGTGTTACTTAGAACACAGAACATTACAGCACAGTATAGGCACTTCAGCCCACAAGGATGGGCTGACCTTTTAGCCTGCTCTAAAATCAATCTAACTCTTCCTTCCCTCATAATCCTCCATTATTCTATCATCCGTTGCCTATCTAAAGAGTTTCTTAAATGTCCCTCATGTATCTGCCTCTACCACCCCTGGTAGGGTGTTCCACACACCACCCCTAGTCTCTGTGTTTTAAAATAATCATCCCTCGACATCCCCCTTGTACTTTCCTCCAATCATCTTAAAATTATGCCCCTTGCATTAGCCATTTATGCCTTGGGAAAAACGTTCTAGCCCTCCACTCAATCTATGCCTCCTATCAACTCTCTCCGACTGGCCCCCAGTCACTGTCCTCGGGAGGAACAGGTTAGTAAGAAACCACGAGGAGGGAGATTGTCATCATTATTATTATTATTAGTGTACTGTTGTCACTTGTAACAAGGTACAGTACAGCATAGCATTCCTACAAATCAATTCATTACACAGTGCATTGAAGTAGAACAAGGGAAAACAATAACAGAATGCAGAATAAAGTGTTACAGCTACAGAGAAAGTTTGGTACAGGTAGACAAGGTGCAAGATCATAACAAGGTAGGCTCTGAGGTGAAGAGTCTATTTCATTGAGTTGCCATTGAGCCTGGGGACAAGTGCTTTCAGTCTTTTGTATCTTCTGCCTGATGGGGGCGGGGGGTGATACATATGAGAATCAGCCATGGATCATCAATTTCAAAACTAGCAGACACAATGAGAAAGACAACTATAGGAACAGATGCTGAAGGAGGAGAACTGAATCCTACTCGCATTGTGAGCTCCTTCAGTGAGCTGCTTTGGAAACAGACCATGGGTCAATCTCATGTACACAGAGAATGAGGCTGTGTTAATTGTCCTATATCAAAACCCCCGGGGTGAGACCGATGTGGACCGCAGATGGTTCAGCTTGACATTCGGGTCAGGAACAGCCCCTTTGGTCCACAATGTCTGATGCCGATCTAACGGCCAACACCTGATCCCTATCCTTCCATCCCTTGTCTGTTCATTTGCCTGTCTAAAAGACTCTTCAATGTTGCAGATGTATTTTCTTCAACCACCATCCCGGCAACCTGTTCCAGACACCCACCATTCTGTAAAATAATGTGCCCTCTCATCTCCTTTAAACTTTCCCCAACTCACCTTAAACCTGTAGTATGCCCTCCAGTATTTGTCATTTCCACCTATAATCTGACTGTCTATCCTATCGATATCACTCATTATTTTATGAGTTTCTACCAGGTCGCTCCTCAGCGTTCAATGCTGCACAGAAAACTATTCTGGTCGCCTCATTATAGAAAGGATGCGGAAGCTTTAGGAATGGTACTTCCTGGATTAGTGAACATGTCTTACAAAGATAGGTTGAGTGAGCTAGAGCTTTACTCTTTGGAGTGATAGAGGATGAGAGGAGAGATGTACAAGATGATAAGACGCATCTGTAGAGTGGACAGTCAGAGACTTTTTTTCCCAGGGTGAAAGTAGCTCATACAAAGGTGCATAATTTTAAAGGTGTTTGGAGGAAAGCATTTGGTGATGGCAGGGGTAGGTTTTTTACACAGAATGGTGGGCGCATGAGACACCCTGCCAGGGGTGGTGGTAGAGGCAGATACATTTAGGGACATTTAAGAAGCTCTTAGATAGGCACAAGAATGATAGAAAAATGAAGGGTTATGCTGGAGGGCAGGGTTAGATTGATCTTAGAGTAGGTTAAAAGGTCGGCACAGAATTGTGGGCCGAAGGGCCTGTACTTTTCTATGTTCTTAAAACAATCAAAAACAAGTAAGTACATCAAACATGATCAGAGTCAAAATTGTTCAGGGTTTCTCTCCTAAATCTTTGAAATCCTTCGTATGAATTACTTCCTCTCAACTATGGCCTTCGATGGTTTTCCACAGTTAAGATGTCCTCCATCTGTAATTCGATGGAACTACTGAATATATTGAAGTAAACTGCAATTTTACTCACTCAAATTGTATTCAATCATCCACTGTGCTATATTTGTTCCTATGAATATGAAAGGAAGGGGGTTTGTTTTGATGTTGTTGCTTTGTCGCTTGTTCTGTTCTGTTTTGTGTGTCCTGTGCTGTTCTGTTGAATGTTGTGAGCATGCCGTGTTGGTGACGGAAAGTGTGGTAACACTTGCGGGCTGCCCCCAACACATCCTTCCGTGAATTGATCGTTCACACGAATAACACGTTTCACCATATGTTTTGATGTACATGTGATAAAGAAATCTGAAAAGCTTGATGTTTTCAAAGCTGATGTGTCCACAGTACCATCACTCTGTGGCTCGTTCAAAGTCACAACCTTCCACATCTTCTCTATCAGAAGCTTCAGCTCTCTTAATCCACAGCTCCTTTCTCCCTCTTGGTTCAAAGTTCGAAGTACATGTACATCACTATGTACAACCTTGAGGTCCATGTTCTTGCGGGCACTGACAGGAAAATAAAGAAATACAATAGAACTTTGAAAAACCACATGTAAACAAAAATTGACAAACAATTGTTGTGCAAAAGAAGAAAAATTGTACAAATAATAAAAAAGTAGGTAAATAATACCGAGAATATTAGTTGTAGAGTCCTTGAAAGTGAACCCATAGATGGAGGAATCAGTTCAGAGTTGAGTTGACTGAAGTTATCTCTGTTGGTTCAAGAGGCTACTGGTTGTGGGTAACTGCTGTTCCTGAACCTGGTGATGTGGGAGCTAAGGCTCTTGTATCTCTTTCCTGATGTCAGTAGCAAGAAGAGGGCATAGCCTCTTCTGTATTTGATTTCACTCCTGTTTCACTCAGTTTCCACCAACCTTAGCTATCTCTGTCTCTCCTACCATTCAGGGAAGTAGACACTGGGTCCTATCTTACACAATAAATTAGGACAATAACTTTCCTTATGCTGTAAAGTTTGGACAAAAGGTGAACAACTTGGGATCTTCATCATTCATCAACTTTGCCTCCAGCTTCCACCCTGCACTTAAATTTTCCCCCAGCCCCACCTTCTTATTCTGGCTTCTACATCCTTCCTTCCCAATCCTCAGGAAAGGTTCCAGCCCAAAACATCAACTGTTTATTCCCCTCCATAGATGCTGCCTGACCTGCTGAGTTCGTCCAGCAATTTGTGTGAGATTTTTTCTGGATTTCCAGCAACTGAAGAATCTCCCGTGTTTACAACTAAGAATCAACCCATCCAGAAAACCCTGAACGTATATTTCACAAGCTATGAGGTAGCTCAAGTCCATAAAACCAGGGAGAAATTAGAAGTTTGCATAGATTCATCATGTCACCAAAGACTTGATTGTTTGTATCATAGCCTGGTATGGAAACAGCACTGTTCAGAAATGGAACTGAAAGTGGTGGATACAGCCTAGTCCATCACAGGCAAAACCCTCTCTTTACTGAGTGCATCTGTATGGATGCAGCAACAAGATAGCAGTGTCAAAGACCACAAACATCCAAGCCATGTCCTGTTCTCACTGCCAGCTTTGGGAAGTACAGAAGCCAGGTTCAGGAACAGATATTACCCCTCGACCATCAGGCTCCTGAACTAGCATGGATAACTCCACTCACCACGACTCTGAACTGATTCCACAACCTACACACTCACTTTTAAGGACTCTTTACAACTCATTCTCAGTATCAGTTATTTTTTACTTGCAAAGTTGTTTTGTTTTTGCACATTGGTTTTTTGGTCAGTCTTTGTTTATGTGTAGGCTTTTGCAAATTCTATTGTATTTCTTATTTTCCTATAAATGCCAGCGAGAAATCAAGATTCAAGCTTCAATAATGTTTAATGTCATTTCCAGTACACGATATAAAGGAAAACTAAATATTTGTTATTCTGGATCCAATGCAGCACAAAAAACACAATAAGATAAAGAGCACAATAATAATAATAATAATAAAGATAAATACATAAAATAACTTATTTCCATAGATTGATTGTCTGTTCATGAAGAAACAATCAACCTCTAGACACAGACGCGGGAGTGTCTGTACAAAAGGTGACTGACAGGAAATGATGAAGTAGTGGTGGTTGGGTGTGTGGAGGGGTGGGTTAGTGGGTGGAGGTGTTGATCAGCCTCTCTGCTTGGGGAAAGTAACTGTTTTTGGGTCTGGTGGTCCTGCATAGCCTCCTCCCTGATGGGACTGAGACAAACAGTCCACGAGCAGGGTGGGTGCACCTTTCTGTATATATCTCCTTGATGCTTTGATGGTTGGTAGGCTGGCGCATTGGGCCATTAGATTGCCCACTGTCGAGCCTTCTGTCCACCACAGCACAGTTTCTGTACCACGCAATGACCCAGCTTGTTAGGACACTCTCTACTGCACAGCTGTAGAATGACGTGAGTATGGATGTACAAAGTCCAGTTCTCTTCAGCCTCCTCAGAAAATAAAAGCATTGGTGAGCTTTCCAGATTGTGTAGAATGTCAAAGTAGTTTATGGTAACATATAGTACGTACTTTGAGAATAGCTTTTACTTCGAACTTTGAATTAAACCCACCCCTTCTCAGTGAAATGAATGACAGATCTGCCACCAATCCCATGCTCCACACGTTGCTATGTATTGACTTGTCGTACAGGGCATCACTGGACCACCTGGTACTAAAGGGGCGGCCGGATACCCTGGGCCAAGAGGAAATCCAGGGAATGCTGGAAAACCAGGACTGGCTGGAAGCCGTGGACCACCTGTAAGTAAATTCCATGCTTTATACGATAAGGTCTTTTAAGAGAGTTTTGGATTGGTACATGGAGCTTAGAAAAATAGAGGGCTATGGGTAAGCCTAGTCATTACTAAGGTAGGGACATGTTCGGCACAACGAAGGGCCTGTATTGTGCTGTAGGTTTTCTATGTTTCTATATCTCCATTCTGACTTTCCAGTAGAGCAGCCAAGCTATCTTCCTGATAATTAAAGGTGATAAACTATGTCCAGAGGGCATCAGAATCAGGTTTATTATCAATGACGTGAAATTGTCCTATTGCGGCAGCAGTACAGGGCAGGCAAATGGATCAGCCATGAAGAAATGGCGGAGCAGACTCGATGGGCCGAGTGGCCTAATTCTGCTCCTGTGACACCTATCAAAAACTACCAGAAATTACAAAATAAATAAATTGTGCAAATACAGGAATAGTGAGATAGTGTTCATGGGTTCTTTGTCCATTCAGCATTCAGATATCAGAGGGGAAGGAATTGTACCTGAAGTGTTGAGTGTGGGTATTCAGGCTCCTGTGCCTCCTGCTTGATGGTGGTAATAAGAAGAGAGCGTGTCCTGGGGAGGTTTCTTAATGATGGATGAAGCCTTCCTCGGACTCAACCTTTTGAAGATGTCCTCGAATGTGAGGAGGGTTCTCTCTGAGTTGGAGCTGGCTTACTCCACAACCGTCTGCTGGCTCTTTTGTTCCTAGTCTCTGGAGCCTCCATACCAGGCTGAGAGACAACCAGTCAGAATGCTCTCCACGGGATATCTGTTGACATTTGCTTTAATGTCACACCAAACTTCTCAAACTCCCAATGAAGTACACCACTGGCATGTCTTCGTCCTGATTGCATCAATATGGTGGGCACTGGACAGAACCTCTGAGATGCTGACACACACAAATCTGAAGCTTCTCACTCTTTCCACTGCTGAACCCTCAGTGAGACGCTCAACAGCAGGAAGCTATTTTGCAGCCTCATGAAACACTAGTTATGCACAGCTGCAGAGACGCATACAGTTCTGGTCGCCCAATCAGACCTGCTGAAGAGGTTAGCCAGGCTGCTCCCTTGATTAAAGAGCATGAGCTATAATGAAAGGTTGGACAAAAATGGGACATTTTTTCTGGAGCAATGAAAGCTGAGGGGATATACGTTAGGGAATCAAGGCCGAGACTGTTCTGGTGATGAATGAGGTGGGACTGTTCTGGAGATGAATGAGGTTGGGACTGTTCTGGAGATGGATGAGGTTGGGACTGTTCTGGAGATGGATGAGGTTGGGACTGTTCTGGAGATGGATGAGGTTGGGACTGTTCTGGAGATGGATGAGGTTGGGACTGTTCTGGAGATGGATGAGGTTGGGACTGTTCTGGTGATGAATGAGGTGGGACTGTTCTGGAGATGGATGAGGTTGGGACTGTTCTGGAGATGAATGAGGTGGGACTGTTCTGGAGATGAATGAGGTTGGGACTGTTCTGGAGATGAATGAGGTTGGAACTGTTCTGGAGATGAATGAGGTTGGGACTTTTCTGGAGATGAATGATGCTGGAACTGTTCCTGTGATAAATATAGACTGGACTGATTTGGTGATGAATGATGCTGGGACTGTTCAGGTGACAAACATGATCGGGATTATTCTGGTGGTGACAGAGATCGGACAGTTTTAGTGATGAACGATGTTGGGACTGTTCCTGTGATGAACAATGCAGGGACTGTTCCTGCGATGAACAATATTTGCACTGTTCCTGTGATGAACGATGTTCGGACTGTTCCTGTGATGAACAATATTTGCACTGTTCCTGTGATGCATGATGTTCGGACTTTTCCTGTGATAAACGATGTTTAGACTGTTCCCGTGTTGAACGATCTTTGGACTGTTCCTGTGATGAACGATATTGGGACTGGCTCTGAGATGAACGATGTTCGGACTGTTCCTGTGGTGAATGATGTTCAGACTGTTCCTGTGATGAACGATGTTCGGACTGTTCCTGTGATGAACGATGTTCGGACTGTTCCTGTGATGCATGGTGCTGGGAGTGTTCCTGTAATGAACATTGTCAGGACTGTTCCTGTGTTGAACGATGCTGGGACTGTTCCTGTGATGAACGATGTCGGGACTGTTCCTGAGATGAACAATATTTGGACTGTTCCTGTGATGAACAATGCAGGGACTGTTCCTGCGATGAACAATATTTGCACTGTTCCTGGAATGAATGAATTTCGGACATTTCCTGTGATGAACAATGTCTGGACTGTTCCTGTGATGAACGATGTTAGAACATTTCCGGTCATGAATGAAGTCGGGACTGTTCCTGTGCTGAACGATGTTGGGACTGAACCTGAGATGACTGATGTTCTGACTGTTCCTGTCATGAACGATGTTTGGACTTTTCCTGTGATGAACGATGTCGGGACTGATCCTGTGATAAACGATGTTTAGACTGTTCCTGTGTTGAACGATGTTTGGACTTTTCCTGTGATGAACGATATTGGGGCTGTTCCTGTGATGAACGATGTTTGGACTGTTCCCGTTATGAACGAAGTTGGGACTGTTTCTGTGTTGAACTATATTGGGGCTGTTCCTGTGATGAACGATGTTTAGACTGATCCTGAGATGAACGATGTACGGACTGTTCCTGTGATAAAAGATGTTGGGACTGTTCCTGTAATGAACAATATCAGGAGTGTTCCTGTGATGAACGATGTTTAGACTGATCCTGAGATGAACGATGTACGGACTGTTCCTGTGATAAAAGATGTTGGGACTGTTCCTGTAATGAACAATATCAGGAGTGTTCCTGTGATGATCGATGTTTGGACTTTTCCTGTGATGAACGATGTTGTGACTGATCCCGAGATGAATTATATTCTGACTGTTCCTGTGATTAATGAATTTCGGACTTTTCCTGAGATGAACGATGTTCGGACTGTTCCTGTGATGAACGATGTCGGAGCTGTTCCTGTGATGAACGATGTTGGGACTGTTCCTGTGATGAACGATGTCGGGACTGTTCCTGAGATGAACGATGTTTGGACTTTTCCTGTGATGAACGATGTCGGGACTGATCCTGTGATAAACGATGTTTAGACTGTTCCTGTGTTGAACAATGTTTGGACTTTTCCTGTGATGAACGATATTGGGGTTGTTCCTGTGATGAACGATGTTTGGACTGTTCCCGTTATGAACGAAGTTGGGACTGTTTCTGTGTTGAACTATATTGGGGCTGTTCCTGAGATGAACGATGTTCGGACTGTTCCTGTGATGAACGATGTCGGAGCTGTTCCTGTGATGAACAATATTTGCACTGTTCCTGTGATGAATGATTTTCAGTCTTTTCCTGTGATGAATAATATTTGGACTGTTCCTGCGATGAACGATGTCGAGACTGTTCCTGTGATGAATGATATTGGGGCAGTTCCTGTGATGAACGATGTTCGGACTGTTCCTGTGATGAACAATATTCGGACTGTTCCTGTGATGAAAGATGTTCGGACTGTTCCTGTGATGCATGATGTTCGGACTGGTCCTGTGATGAACGATGTTCGGACTGTTCCTGTGATGAATGATGTTCAGACTGTTACTGTCATGAACGATGTCGGGACTGTTCCTGTGATGAACGATGTTTGGACTGTTCCCGTTATGAACGATGTTGGGATTGTTCCTGTGATGAACGATATTGGGGCTGTTCCTGTTATGAACGATGTTCGGACTGTTCTTGTGATGAACGATTTACAGACTGTTCCTATGATGAGCGATGTTCGAACAGTTCCTGTGATAAAAGATGTCAGGACTGTTCCTGTCATGAACAATGTCGGGACTGTTCCTGTGATGAACGATGCAGGGACTGTTCCTGTGATGAATGATTTTCAGTCTTTTCCTGTGATGAACAATGTTGGGACAGTTCCTGTGATCAACTATATTGGGATGTTCCTGTGCTGAACGATGTTACGAATGTTCCTGTGATGAATAATATTTGGACTGTTCCCGTTATGAACGATGTTGGGACTGTTCCTGTGATGAACGATATTTGGACTGTTCCTGTGATGAACGATATTTGCACTGTTCCTGTGATCAACAATATTTGGACTGTTCCTGTGATCAACAATATTTGGACTGTTCCTGTGATCAACAATATTTGCACTGTTCCTGTGATCAACAATATTTGCACTGTTCCTGAGATGAATGATTTTCAGTCTTTTCCTGTGATGAATAATATTTGGACTGTTCCTGCGATGAACGATGTCGAGACTGTTCCTGTGATGAATGATATTGGGGCTGTTCCTGTGATGAACGATGTTCGGACTGTTCCTGTGATGAACAATATTCGGACTGTTCCTGTGATGAAAGATGTTGGGACTGTTCCTGTGATGAATGATGTTTGGACTGTTCCTGTGATGAAAGATGTTGGGACTGTTCCTGTGATGAACGATGTTTGGACTGTTCCTGTGATAAACGATGTTCGGACTGTTCCTGTGATGAACAATATTCGGACTGTTCCTGTGATGAACGATGCTTGGACTGTTCCTGTGATAAACGATGTTCGGACTGTTCCTGTGATGAATGATGTTCAGACTGTTACTGTCATGAACGATGTCGGGACTGTTCCTGTGATGAACAATGTTCGGACTGTTCCTGTCATGAACGATGTCAGGACTGTTCCTGTGATGAACGATGTTTGGACTGTTCCTGTGATAAACGATGTTCGGACTGTTCCTGCGATGAACGATGTCGAGACTGTTCCTGTGATGAATGATATTGGGGCTGTTCCTGTGATGAACGATGTTCGGACTGTTCCTGTGATGAACAATATTCGGACTGTTCCTGTGATGAAAGATGTTGGGACTGTTCCTGTGATGAATGATGTTTGGACTGTTCCTGTGATGAAAGATGTTGGGACTGTTCCTGTGATGAACGATGTTTGGACTGTTCCTGTGATAAACGATGTTCGGACTGTTCCTGTGATGAACAATATTCGGACTGTTCCTGTGATGAACGATGCTTGGACTGTTCCTGTGATAAACGATGTTCGGACTGTTCCTGTGATGAATGATGTTCAGACTGTTACTGTCATGAACGATGTCGGGACTGTTCCTGTGATGAACAATGTTCGGACTGTTCCTGTCATGAACGATGTCAGGACTGTTCCTGTGATGAACGATGTTTGGACTGTTCCTGTGATAAACGATGTTCGGACTGTTCCTGTGATGAATGATGTTCAGACTGTTACTGTCATGAACGATGTCTGGACTGTTCCTGTGATGAACAATGTTCGGACTGTTCCTGTCATGAACGATGTCGGGACTGTTCCTGTGATGAAAGATGTTTGGACTATTCCTGTGATGAACTATATTGGAGTTGTTCCTCTGATGAACGATGCACGGACTGTTCCTGTCATGAACGATGACGGGACTGTTCCTGTGAAGAACAATGTGTGGATTGTTCCTGTGATGAATGATATTTGGAATGTTCCTGTGATGAACGATGTTTGGACTGTTCCTGTGATAAACGATGTTCGGACTGTTCCTGTGATGAACAATATTTGGACTGTTCCTGTGATGAACGATGCTTGGACTGTTCCTGTGATAAACGATGTTCGGACTGTTCCTGTGATGAATGATGTTCAGACTGTTACTGTCATGAACGATGTCGGGACTGTTCCTGTGATGAACAATGTTCGGACTGTTCCTGTCATGAACGATGTCAGGACTGTTCCTGTGATGAACGATGTTTGGACTGTTCCTGTGATAAACGATGTTCGGACTGTTCCTGCGATGAACGATGTCGAGACTGTTCCTGTGATGAATGATATTGGGGCTGTTCCTGTGATGAACGATGTTCGGACTGTTCCTGTGATGAACAATATTCGGACTGTTCCTGTGATGAAAGATGTTGGGACTGTTCCTGTGATGAATGATGTTTGGACTGTTCCTGTGATGAAAGATGTTGGGACTGTTCCTGTGATGAACGATGTTTGGACTGTTCCTGTGATAAACGATGTTCGGACTGTTCCTGTGATGAACAATATTCGGACTGTTCCTGTGATGAACGATGCTTGGACTGTTCCTGTGATAAACGATGTTCGGACTGTTCCTGTGATGAATGATGTTCAGACTGTTACTGTCATGAACGATGTCGGGACTGTTCCTGTGATGAACAATGTTCGGACTGTTCCTGTCATGAACGATGTCAGGACTGTTCCTGTGATGAACGATGTTTGGACTGTTCCTGTGATAAACGATGTTCGGACTGTTCCTGTGATGAATGATGTTCAGACTGTTACTGTCATGAACGATGTCTGGACTGTTCCTGTGATGAACAATGTTCGGACTGTTCCTGTCATGAACGATGTCGGGACTGTTCCTGTGATGAAAGATGTTTGGACTATTCCTGTGATGAACTATATTGGAGTTGTTCCTCTGATGAACGATGCACGGACTGTTCCTGTCATGAACGATGACGGGACTGTTCCTGTGAAGAACAATGTGTGGATTGTTCCTGTGATGAATGATATTTGGAATGTTCCTGTTATGAACGATGTTCGGACTGTTCTTGTGATGAAAGATGTACAGACTGTTCCTATGATGAGTGATGTTCGAACAGTTCCTGTGAAAAAAGATGTTGGGACTGTTCCTGTAATGAATGATGTTGGGACTGTTCCTGTGATGAACGATATCGGGACTGTTGCTGTGATGAACGATATCGGGACTGTTGCTGTGATGAACGATATTTGCGCTGTTCCTGTGTTGAACGATATCAGGACTGTTCCTGTGATGAATGATGTTTGGACTGTTCCTGTGATGAACGATATTGGGACTGTTCCCGTTATGAACGATGTTCGGACTGTTCCCGTGATGAACGATGTTTGGACTGTTCCTGTGATGAACGATATTGGGACTGTTCCTGTGATGAACGATGTTTAGACTGTTCCCGTTATGAACGATGTTGGGACTGTTCCTGTGATGAACGATGTTTGGACTGTTCCCGTTATGAACGATGTTTGAACTGTTCCTGTTATGAACGATGTTCGGACTGTTCTTGTGATGAACGATGTACGGACTGTTCCCGTTATGAACGATGTTTGAACTGTTCCTGTTATGAACGATGTTCGGACTGTTCTTGTGATGAACGATGTACGGACTGTTCCTATGATGAGCGATGTTCGAACAGTTCCTGTGATAAAAGATGTCGGGACTGTTCCTGTAATGAACAATGTCGGGACTGTTCCTGTGATGAACGATGCAGGGACTGTTCCTGTGATTAATGATTTTTAGTCTTTTCCTGTGATGAACGATGTTGGGACAGTTCCTGTGATCAACTATATTGGGATGTTCCTGTGCTGAACGATGTTACGAATGTTCCTGTGATGAATAATATTTGGACTTTTCCCGTTATGAACGATATTGGTGCTGTTCCTGTGCTGAACGATGTCGGGACTGTTCCCGTTATGAACTATGTCAGGACTGTTCCCGTTATGAACGATGTTGGGACTGTTCCCGTGATGAACGATGTTGGGACTGTTCCTCTTATGAACGATGTTGAGACTGTTCCCGTGATGAACGATGTTGGGAATGTTCCTGTGATGAACGATGTTTGGACTTTTCCTGTGATGAACGATATTGGGGCTGTTCCTGTGATGAACGATGTTTGGACTGTTCCCGTTATGAACGATGTTTGAACTGTTCCTGTTATGAACGATGTTCGGACTGTTCTTGTGATGAACGATGTACGGACTGTTCCCGTTATGAACGATGTTTGAACTGTTCCTGTTATGAACGATGTTCGGACTGTTCTTGTGATGAACGATGTACGGACTGTTCCTATGATGAGCGATGTTCGAACAGTTCCTGTGATAAAAGATGTCAGGACTGTTCCTGTAATGAACAATGTCGGGACTGTTCCTGTGATGAACGATGCAGGGACTGTTCCTGTGATTAATGATTTTTAGTCTTTTCCTGTGATGAACGATGTTGGGACAGTTCCTGTGATCAACTATATTGGGATGTTCCTGTGCTGAACGATGTTACGAATGTTCCTGTGATGAATAATATTTGGACTTTTCCCGTTATGAACGATATTGGTGCTGTTCCTGTGCTGAACGATGTCGGGACTGTTCCCGTTATGAACTATGTCAGGACTGTTCCCGTTATGAACGATGTTGGGACTGTTCCCGTGATGAACGATGTTGGGACTGTTCCTCTTATGAACGATGTTGGGACTGTTCCCGTGATGAACGATGTTGGGAATGTTCCTGTGATGAACGATGTTTGGACTTTTCCTGTGATGAACGATATTGGGGCTGTTCCTGTGATGAACGATGTTTGGACTGTTCCCGTTATGAACGAAGTTGGGACTGTTTCTGTGTTGAACTATATTGGGGCTGTTCCTGCGAAGAACGATGTTTAGACTGATCCTGAGATGAACGATGTACGGACTGTTCCTGTGATAAAAGATGTTGGGACTGTTCCTGTAATGAACAATATCAGGAGTGTTCCTGTGATGAACGATGTTTAGACTGATCCTGAGATGAACGATGTACGGACTGTTCCTGTGATAAAAGATGTTGGGACTGTTCCTGTAATGAACAATATCAGGAGTGTTCCTGTGATGATCGATGTTTGGACTTTTCCTGTGATGAACGATGTTGTGACTGATCCCGAGATGAATTATATTCTGACTGTTCCTGTGATTAATGAATTTCGGACTTTTCCTGAGATGAACGATGTTGGGACTTTTCCTCTTATGAACAATGTCGGGACTGTTCCTGTGGTGAACGATGTTGGGAATGTTCCTGTGATGAACGATGTTTAGACTGTTCCTGTGATGAACGATGTTGGGACTGTTTCTGTGATGAACGATGTTTAGACTGTTCCCGTTATGAACGATGTTTGGACTGTTCCTGAGATGAAGGATATCGGGACTCTTCCTGTGATTAACGAATTTTGGACTGTCCCTGTGATGAACGTTGTTTGGACTATTCCTGTGATGATCGATGTTCGGACTGTTCCTGTATGAACGATGTTGGGACTGTTCCTGTGATGAACAATATTTGTGCTGTTCCTCTGATGAATGATTTTCAGTCTTTTCCTGTGATGAACGATGTTGGGACAGTTCCTGTGATTAAGTATATTGGGATGTTCCTGTGCTGAACGATGTTATGACTGTTCCTATGATGAACGATGTTTGGACTGTTCCCGTTATGAACCATGTTGGGACTGTTCCTGTGTTGAACGATGTTGGGACTGTTCCAGTGATGAACGATGTTTGGACTGTTCCTCTTATGAATGATGTCGGGACTGTTCCTGTGATGAACGATGTTGGGAATGTTCTTGTAATGAATGATGTTCGGTCTGTTCCTGTGATGAACGATGTTGGTTGTGTTCCTTTAATGAACAATGTCAGGACTGTTCCTCTGATGAACAAGATATGGACTGTGCCTGTGATGAACGATGTTGGGACTGTTCCTGTGATGAATGATGTTGGGACTGTTCCTGTGATGAACGATGTTGGGACTGTTCCTGTGATGAATGATGTTGGGACTGTTCTGTGATGAACAATGTCAGGACTGTTCCTGTGATGAACAATATTTGGACTTGTCCTGTGATTAGCGATGCTCGGACATTTCTGTGATTAATGATTTTTGCACTGTCCCTGTGATGAACGATGTTGGGACTGTTCCTGTGATGAATGATGTTCAGACTCTTCCTGTCATGAATGATGTCGGGACTGTTCCTGTAATGAACAATGTCGGGTCTGTCCCTGTAATGAACAATGTCGGGTCTGTTCCTGTGATGAACAATATTTGGACTGGTCCTGTGATGAACGATGTCGAGACTGTTCCTGTGATGAATGATATTGGGGCTGTTCCTGTGATGAACGATGTTCGGACTGTTCCTGTGATGAACAATATTCGGACTGTTCCTGTGATGAAAGATGTTGGGACTGTTCCTGTGATGAACGATGTTCAGACTGTTCCTGTGATGAATGATATTTGGAATGTTCCTGTTATGAACGATGTTCGGACTGTTCTTGTGATGAAAGATGTACAGACTGTTCCTATGATGAGTGATGTTCGAACAGTTCCTGTGAAAAAAGATGTTGGGACTGTTCCTGTAATGAATGATGTTGGGACTGTTCCTGTGATGAACAATATTCGGACTGTTCCTGTGATGAACGATGTTCGGACTGTTCCTGTCATGAACGATGTCAGGACTGTTCCTGTGATGAACGATGTTCGGACTGTTCCTGTGATGAACAATATTCGGACTGTTCCTGTGATGAACGATGTTCGGACTGTTCTTGTGATGAAAGATGTACAGACTGTTCCTATGATGAGTGATGTTCGAACAGTTCCTGTGAAAAAAGATGTTGGGACTGTTCCTGTAATGAATGATGTTGGGACTGTTCCTGTGATGAACAATGTTCGGACTGTTCCTGTCATGAACGATGTCAGGACTGTTTCTGTGATGAACGATGTTTGGACTGTTCCTGTGATAAACGATGTTCGGACTGTTCCTGTGATGAATGATGTTCAGACTGTTACTGTCATGAACGATGTCTGGACTGTTCCTGTGATGAACAATGTCGGGACTGTTCCTGTGATGAAAGATGTTTGGACTATTCCTGTGATGAACTATATTGGAGTTGTTCCTCTGATGAACGATGCACGGACTGTTCCTGTCATGAACGATGACGGGACTGTTCCTGTGAAGAACAATGTGTGGATTGTTCCTGTGATGAATGATATTTGGAATGTTCCTGTGCTGAACGATGTTACGAATGTTCCTGTGATGAATAATATTTGGACTTTTCCCGTTATGAACGATATTGGTGCTGTTCCTGTGCTGAACGATGTCGGGACTGTTCCCGTTATGAACTATGTCAGGACTGTTCCCGTTATGAACGATGTTGGGACTGTTCCCGTGATGAACGATGTTGGGACTGTTCCTGTGATGAACGATGTTCGGACTGTTCCTCTTATGAACGATGTTCGGACTGTTCCTGTGATGAACAATATTCGGACTGTTCCCGTGATGAACGATGTTGGGAATGTTCCTGTGATGAACGATGTTGGGACTGTTCCTGTGATGAACGATGTTTGGACTGTTCCCGTGATGAACGATGTTGGGAATGTTCCTGTGATGAACGATGTTCAGTCTGTTCCTGTGATGAACGATGTTGGTTGTGTTCCTTTAATGAACAATGTCAGGACTGTTTCTCTGATGAACAAGATATGGACTGTGCCTGTGATGAACGATGCTGGGACTGTTCTGTGATGAAGGATATCGGGATTCTTCCTGTGATTAATGAATTTTGGACTGTCCCTGTGATGAACGATGTTGGGACTTTTCCTCTTATGAACAATGTCGGGACTGTTCCTGTGGTGAACGATGTTCGGACTGTTCCTGTGATGAACGATGTTTAGACTGTTCCCGTTATGAACGATGTTGGGACTGTTCCTGTGATGAACGATGTTTAGACTGTTCCCGTTATGAACGATGTTTGGACTGTTCCTGAGATGAAGGATATCGGGACTCTTCCTGTGATTAATTAATTTTGGACTGTCCCTGTGATGAACGTTGTTTGGACTATTCCTGTGATGATCGATGTTCGGACTGTTCCTGTATGAACGATGTTGGGACTGTTCCTGTGATGAACAATATTTGTGCTGTTCCTCTGATGAATGATTTTCAGTCTTTTCCTGTGATGAACGATGTTGGGACAGTTCCTGTGATCAACTATATTGGGATGTTCCTGTGCTGAACGATGTTATGACTGTTCCTGTGATGATCGATGTTTGGACTGTTCCCGTTATGAACCATGTTGGGACTGTTCCTGTGTTGAACGATGTTGGGACTGTTCCAGTGATGAACGATGTTTGGACTGTTCCTCTTATGAATGATGTCGGGACTGTTCCTGTGATGAACGATGTTCGGTCTGTTCCTGTGATGAACGATGTTGGTTGTGTTCCTTTAATGAACAATGTCAGGACTGTTCCTCTGATGAACAAGATATGGACTGTGCCTGTGATGAACGATGTTGGGACTGTTCTGTGATGAAGGATATCGGGACTCTTCTTGTGATGAATGAATTTTGGACTGTTCCTGTGATGAACGATGTCGGGACTTTTCCTCTTATGAACGATGTTGGGACTCTTCCTGTGATGATCGATGTTCGGACTGTTCCTGTGATAAACGATATTTGGACTGTTCCTGTGATGAACGATATTTGGACTGTTCCTGTGATGAACGATGTTGGGACTGTTCCTGTGATAAACGATGTTGGGACTGTTCCCGTGATGAACGATGTTGGGAATGTTCTTGTGATGAATGATGTTCGGTCTGTTCCTGTGATGAACGATGTTGGTTGTGTTCCTTTAATGAACAATGTCAGGACTGTTTCTCTGATGAACAAGATATGGACTGTGCCTGTGATGAACGATGCTGGGACTGTTCCTGTGATGAACGACGTCGGGACTGTTCCCGTGCTGAACGATATTCAGACTGTTCCTGTGATGAACAATACTGGGACTGTTCCCGTGCTGAACGATATTCAGACTGTTCCTGTGATGAACAATACTGGGACTGTTCCTGTGATGAACAATATTCAGACTGTTCCTGTGATGATCCAAGTTGGGTTGCTCCTGTGATGAACGATGTTGGGACTGTTCTGTGATGAACGATGTCTGGACTGTTCTGTGATGAACGATGTCTGGACTGTTCTGTGATGAACGATGTCTGGACTGTTCCTGTGATGAACGATGTCTGGACTGTTCCTGTGATGAACGATGTCTGGACTGTTCCTGTGATGAACGATGTTGGGACTGTTCCTGTGATGAATGATGTTGGGACTGTTCCTGTGATGAACGATGTTGGGACTGTTCCTGTGATGAATGATGTTGGGACTGTTCCTGTGATGAACGATGTTGGGACTGTTCCTGTGATGAATGATGTTGGGACTGTTCCTGTGATGAACGATGTCTGGACTGTTCCTGTGATGAACGATGTCTGGACTGTTCCTGTGATGAACGATGTTGGGACTGTTCCTGTGATGAATGATGTTGGGACTGTTCCTGTGATGAACGATGTTGGGACTGTTCCTGTGATGAACGATGTTTAGACTGTTCCCGTTATGAACGATGTTGGGACTGTTCCTGTGATGAACGATGTTTAGACTGTTCCCGTTATGAACGATGTTTGGACTGTTCCTGAGATGAAGGATATCGGGACTCTTCCTGTGATTAATTAATTTTGGACTGTCCCTGTGATGAACGTTGTTTGGACTATTCCTGTGATGATCGATGTTCGGACTGTTCCTGTATGAACGATGTTGGGACTGTTCCTGTGATGAACAATATTTGTGCTGTTCCTCTGATGAATGATTTTCAGTCTTTTCCTGTGATGAACGATGTTGGGACAGTTCCTGTGATCAACTATATTGGGATGTTCCTGTGCTGAACGATGTTATGACTGTTCCTGTGATGATCGATGTTTGGACTGTTCCCGTTATGAACCATGTTGGGACTGTTCCTGTGTTGAACGATGTTGGGACTGTTCCAGTGATGAACGATGTTTGGACTGTTCCTCTTATGAATGATGTCGGGACCGTTCCTGTGATGAACGATGTTCGGTCTGTTCCTGTGATGAACGATGTTGGTTGTGTTCCTTTAATGAACAATGTCAGGACTGTTCCTCTGATGAACAAGATATGGACTGTGCCTGTGATGAACGATGTTGGGACTGTTCTGTGATGAAGGATATCGGGACTCTTCTTGTGATGAATGAATTTTGGACTGTTCCTGTGATGAACGATGTCGGGACTTTTCCTCTTATGAACGATGTTGGGACTCTTCCTGTGATGATCGATGTTCGGACTGTTCCTGTGATGAACGATATTTGGACTGTTCCTGTGATGAACGATATTTGGACTGTTCCTGTGATGAACGATGTTGGGACTGTTCCTGTGATAAACGATGTTGGGACTGTTCCCGTGATGAACGATGTTGGGAATGTTCTTGTGATGAATGATGTTCGGTCTGTTCCTGTGATGAACGATGTTGGTTGTGTTCCTTTAATGAACAATGTCAGGACTGTTTCTCTGATGAACAAGATATGGACTGTGCCTGTGATGAACGATGCTGGGACTGTTCCTGTGATGAACGACGTCGGGACTGTTCCCGTGCTGAACGATATTCAGACTGTTCCTGTGATGAACAATACTGGGACTGTTCCCGTGCTGAACGATATTCAGACTGTTCCTGTGATGAACAATACTGGGACTGTTCCTGTGATGAACAATATTCAGACTGTTCCTGTGATGATCCAAGTTGGGTTGCTCCTGTGATGAACGATGTTGGGACTGTTCTGTGATGAACGATGTCTGGACTGTTCTGTGATGAACGATGTCTGGACTGTTCTGTGATGAACGATGTCTGGACTGTTCCTGTGATGAACGATGTCTGGACTGTTCCTGTGATGAACGATGTCTGGACTGTTCCTGTGATGAACGATGTTGGGACTGTTCCTGTGATGAATGATGTTGGGACTGTTCCTGTGATGAACGATGTTGGGACTGTTCCTGTGATGAATGATGTTGGGACTGTTCCTGTGATGAACGATGTTGGGACTGTTCCTGTGATGAATGATGTTGGGACTGTTCTGTGATGAACAATGTCAGGACTGTTCCTGTGATGAACAATATTTGGACTTGTCCTGTGATTAGCGATGCTCGGACATTTCTGTGATTAATGATTTTTGCACTGTCCCTGTGATGAACGATGTTGGGACTGTTCCTGTGATGAATGATGTTCAGACTCTTCCTGTCATGAATGATGTCGGGACTGTTCCTGTAATGAACAATGTCGGGTCTGTCCCTGTAATGAACAATGTCGGGTCTGTTCCTGTGATGAACAATATTTGGACTGGTCCTGTGATGAACGATGTCGAGACTGTTCCTGTGATGAATGATATTGGGGCTGTTCCTGTGATGAACGATGTTCGGACTGTTCCTGTGATGAACAATATTCGGACTGTTCCTGTGATGAAAGATGTTGGGACTGTTCCTGTGATGAACGATGTTCAGACTGTTCCTGTGATGAATGATATTTGGAATGTTCCTGTTATGAACGATGTTCGGACTGTTCTTGTGATGAAAGATGTACAGACTGTTCCTATGATGAGTGATGTTCGAACAGTTCCTGTGAAAAAAGATGTTGGGACTGTTCCTGTAATGAATGATGTTGGGACTGTTCCTGTGATGAACAATATTCGGACTGTTCCTGTGATGAACGATGTTCGGACTGTTCCTGTCATGAACGATGTCAGGACTGTTCCTGTGATGAACGATGTTCGGACTGTTCCTGTGATGAACAATATTCGGACTGTTCCTGTGATGAACGATGTTCGGACTGTTCTTGTGATGAAAGATGTACAGACTGTTCCTATGATGAGTGATGTTCGAACAGTTCCTGTGAAAAAAGATGTTGGGACTGTTCCTGTAATGAATGATGTTGGGACTGTTCCTGTGATGAACAATGTTCGGACTGTTCCTGTCATGAACGATGTCAGGACTGTTTCTGTGATGAACGATGTTTGGACTGTTCCTGTGATAAACGATGTTCGGACTGTTCCTGTGATGAATGATGTTCAGACTGTTACTGTCATGAACGATGTCTGGACTGTTCCTGTGATGAACAATGTCGGGACTGTTCCTGTGATGAAAGATGTTTGGACTATTCCTGTGATGAACTATATTGGAGTTGTTCCTCTGATGAACGATGCACGGACTGTTCCTGTCATGAACGATGACGGGACTGTTCCTGTGAAGAACAATGTGTGGATTGTTCCTGTGATGAATGATATTTGGAATGTTCCTGTGCTGAACGATGTTACGAATGTTCCTGTGATGAATAATATTTGGACTTTTCCCGTTATGAACGATATTGGTGCTGTTCCTGTGCTGAACGATGTCGGGACTGTTCCCGTTATGAACTATGTCAGGACTGTTCCCGTTATGAACGATGTTGGGACTGTTCCCGTGATGAACGATGTTGGGACTGTTCCTGTGATGAACGATGTTCGGACTGTTCCTCTTATGAACGATGTTCGGACTGTTCCTGTGATGAACAATATTCGGACTGTTCCCGTGATGAACGATGTTGGGAATGTTCCTGTGATGAACGATGTTGGGACTGTTCCTGTGATGAACGATGTTTGGACTGTTCCCGTGATGAACGATGTTGGGAATGTTCCTGTGATGAACGATGTTCAGTCTGTTCCTGTGATGAACGATGTTGGTTGTGTTCCTTTAATGAACAATGTCAGGACTGTTTCTCTGATGAACAAGATATGGACTGTGCCTGTGATGAACGATGCTGGGACTGTTCTGTGATGAAGGATATCGGGATTCTTCCTGTGATTAATGAATTTTGGACTGTCCCTGTGATGAACGATGTTGGGACTTTTCCTCTTATGAACAATGTCGGGACTGTTCCTGTGGTGAACGATGTTCGGACTGTTCCTGTGATGAACGATGTTTAGACTGTTCCCGTTATGAACGATGTTGGGACTGTTCCTGTGATGAACGATGTTTAGACTGTTCCCGTTATGAACGATGTTTGGACTGTTCCTGAGATGAAGGATATCGGGACTCTTCCTGTGATTAATTAATTTTGGACTGTCCCTGTGATGAACGTTGTTTGGACTATTCCTGTGATGATCGATGTTCGGACTGTTCCTGTATGAACGATGTTGGGACTGTTCCTGTGATGAACAATATTTGTGCTGTTCCTCTGATGAATGATTTTCAGTCTTTTCCTGTGATGAACGATGTTGGGACAGTTCCTGTGATCAACTATATTGGGATGTTCCTGTGCTGAACGATGTTATGACTGTTCCTGTGATGATCGATGTTTGGACTGTTCCCGTTATGAACCATGTTGGGACTGTTCCTGTGTTGAACGATGTTGGGACTGTTCCAGTGATGAACGATGTTTGGACTGTTCCTCTTATGAATGATGTCGGGACTGTTCCTGTGATGAACGATGTTCGGTCTGTTCCTGTGATGAACGATGTTGGTTGTGTTCCTTTAATGAACAATGTCAGGACTGTTCCTCTGATGAACAAGATATGGACTGTGCCTGTGATGAACGATGTTGGGACTGTTCTGTGATGAAGGATATCGGGACTCTTCTTGTGATGAATGAATTTTGGACTGTTCCTGTGATGAACGATGTCGGGACTTTTCCTCTTATGAACGATGTTGGGACTCTTCCTGTGATGATCGATGTTCGGACTGTTCCTGTGATGAACGATATTTGGACTGTTCCCGTGATGAACGATATTTGGACTGTTCCTGTGATGAACGATGTTGGGACTGTTCCTGTGATAAACGATGTTGGGACTGTTCCCGTGATGAACGATGTTCAGACTGTTCCTGTGATGAATGATATTTGGAATGTTCCTGTTATGAACGATGTTCGGACTGTTCTTGTGATGAAAGATGTACAGACTGTTCCTATGATGAGTGATGTTCGAACAGTTCCTGTGAAAAAAGATGTTGGGACTGTTCCTGTAATGAATGATGTTGGGACTGTTCCTGTGATGAACAATATTCGGACTGTTCCTGTGATGAACGATGTTCGGACTGTTCCTGTCATGAACGATGTCAGGACTGTTCCTGTGATGAACGATGTTCGGACTGTTCCTGTGATGAACAATATTCGGACTGTTCCTGTGATGAACGATGTTCGGACTGTTCTTGTGATGAAAGATGTACAGACTGTTCCTATGATGAGTGATGTTCGAACAGTTCCTGTGAAAAAAGATGTTGGGACTGTTCCTGTAATGAATGATGTTGGGACTGTTCCTGTGATGAACAATGTTCGGACTGTTCCTGTCATGAACGATGTCAGGACTGTTTCTGTGATGAACGATGTTTGGACTGTTCCTGTGATAAACGATGTTCGGACTGTTCCTGTGATGAATGATGTTCAGACTGTTACTGTCATGAACGATGTCTGGACTGTTCCTGTGATGAACAATGTCGGGACTGTTCCTGTGATGAAAGATGTTTGGACTATTCCTGTGATGAACTATATTGGAGTTGTTCCTCTGATGAACGATGCACGGACTGTTCCTGTCATGAACGATGACGGGACTGTTCCTGTGAAGAACAATGTGTGGATTGTTCCTGTGATGAATGATATTTGGAATGTTCCTGTGCTGAACGATGTTACGAATGTTCCTGTGATGAATAATATTTGGACTTTTCCCGTTATGAACGATATTGGTGCTGTTCCTGTGCTGAACGATGTCGGGACTGTTCCCGTTATGAACTATGTCAGGACTGTTCCCGTTATGAACGATGTTGGGACTGTTCCCGTGATGAACGATGTTGGGACTGTTCCTGTGATGAACGATGTTCGGACTGTTCCTCTTATGAACGATGTTCGGACTGTTCCTGTGATGAACAATATTCGGACTGTTCCCGTGATGAACGATGTTGGGAATGTTCCTGTGATGAACGATGTTGGGACTGTTCCTGTGATGAACGATGTTTGGACTGTTCCCGTGATGAACGATGTTGGGAATGTTCCTGTGATGAACGATGTTCAGTCTGTTCCTGTGATGAACGATGTTGGTTGTGTTCCTTTAATGAACAATGTCAGGACTGTTTCTCTGATGAACAAGATATGGACTGTGCCTGTGATGAACGATGCTGGGACTGTTCTGTGATGAAGGATATCGGGATTCTTCCTGTGATTAATGAATTTTGGACTGTCCCTGTGATGAACGATGTTGGGACTTTTCCTCTTATGAACAATGTCGGGACTGTTCCTGTGGTGAACGATGTTCGGACTGTTCCTGTGATGAACGATGTTTAGACTGTTCCCGTTATGAACGATGTTGGGACTGTTCCTGTGATGAACGATGTTTAGACTGTTCCCGTTATGAACGATGTTTGGACTGTTCCTGAGATGAAGGATATCGGGACTCTTCCTGTGATTAATTAATTTTGGACTGTCCCTGTGATGAACGTTGTTTGGACTATTCCTGTGATGATCGATGTTCGGACTGTTCCTGTATGAACGATGTTGGGACTGTTCCTGTGATGAACAATATTTGTGCTGTTCCTCTGATGAATGATTTTCAGTCTTTTCCTGTGATGAACGATGTTGGGACAGTTCCTGTGATCAACTATATTGGGATGTTCCTGTGCTGAACGATGTTATGACTGTTCCTGTGATGATCGATGTTTGGACTGTTCCCGTTATGAACCATGTTGGGACTGTTCCTGTGTTGAACGATGTTGGGACTGTTCCAGTGATGAACGATGTTTGGACTGTTCCTCTTATGAATGATGTCGGGACTGTTCCTGTGATGAACGATGTTCGGTCTGTTCCTGTGATGAACGATGTTGGTTGTGTTCCTTTAATGAACAATGTCAGGACTGTTCCTCTGATGAACAAGATATGGACTGTGCCTGTGATGAACGATGTTGGGACTGTTCTGTGATGAAGGATATCGGGACTCTTCTTGTGATGAATGAATTTTGGACTGTTCCTGTGATGAACGATGTCGGGACTTTTCCTCTTATGAACGATGTTGGGACTCTTCCTGTGATGATCGATGTTCGGACTGTTCCTGTGATGAACGATATTTGGACTGTTCCCGTGATGAACGATATTTGGACTGTTCCTGTGATGAACGATGTTGGGACTGTTCCTGTGATAAACGATGTTGGGACTGTTCCCGTGATGAACGATGTTGGGAATGTTCTTGTGATGAATGATGTTCGGTCTGTTCCTGTGATGAACGATGTTGGTTGTGTTCCTTTAATGAACAATGTCAGGACTGTTTCTCTGATGAACAAGATATGGACTGTGCCTGTGATGAACGATGCTGGGACTGTTCCTGTGATGAACGACGTCGGGACTGTTCCCGTGCTGAACGATATTCAGACTGTTCCTGTGATGAACAATACTGGGACTGTTCCCGTGCTGAACGATATTCAGACTGTTCCTGTGATGAACAATACTGGGACTGTTCCTGTGATGAACAATATTCAGACTGTTCCTGTGATGATCCAAGTTGGGTTGCTCCTGTGATGAACGATGTTGGGACTGTTCTGTGATGAACGATGTCTGGACTGTTCTGTGATGAACGATGTCTGGACTGTTCTGTGATGAACGATGTCTGGACTGTTCCTGTGATGAACGATGTCTGGACTGTTCCTGTGATGAACGATGTCTGGACTGTTCCTGTGATGAACGATGTTGGGACTGTTCCTGTGATGAATGATGTTGGGACTGTTCCTGTGATGAACGATGTTGGGACTGTTCCTGTGATGAATGATGTTGGGACTGTTCCTGTGATGAACGATGTTGGGACTGTTCCTGTGATGAATGATGTTGGGACTGTTCTGTGATGAACAATGTCAGGACTGTTCCTGTGATGAACAATATTTGGACTTGTCCTGTGATTAGCGATGCTCGGACATTTCTGTGATTAATGATTTTTGCACTGTCCCTGTGATGAACGATGTTGGGACTGTTCCTGTGATGAATGATGTTCAGACTCTTCCTGTCATGAATGATGTCGGGACTGTTCCTGTAATGAACAATGTCGGGTCTGTCCCTGTAATGAACAATGTCGGGTCTGTTCCTGTGATGAACAATATTTGGACTGGTCCTGTGATTAACAATGCTCAGACATTTCTGTGATTAATGATTTTTGGACTGTTCCTGTGATGAACGATATTGGGACTATTTCTGTGATGAACAATGTTCGGACTGTTCCTTTCATGAACAATGTCGGGACTATTCCCGTGCTGAATGATGTCAGGAGTGTTCCTGTGATGAATGATTTCGGAACTGTTCCTATAATGAACGATGTTGGGACTGTTCCTGTGATGAACGATATTGGGGGTTTTCCTGTGATGAACGATGTTTGGACTTTTCGGTGATGAACGACGTCGGGACTGTTCCTGTGATGAACGATTTTGGGACCTTTCCTGTGATGCATGATGTTGGGACTGTTCCTATAATGAACGATGTTGGGACTGTTCCTGTGATGAACGATATTGGGGGTTTTCCTGTGATGAACGATGTTTGGACTTTTCGGTGATGAACGACGTCGGGACTGTTCCTGTGATGAACAATTTTGGGACTTTTCCTGTGATGCATGATGTTGGGACTGTTCCTATAATGAACGATGTTGGGACTGTCCTGTGAGGAACGATGTCTGGACTGTTCTTGTGATGATTGATTTTCAGACTGTCCCTGTGATGAACGATGTCCAGACTGTTCCTGTAATGAACAATCTTTGGAATGTTCCTGTGAACGATGTTTCGACTGTTCCTGTGATGATGTTAGGATTGTTTGTGATGAACGATATTGGGACTGTTCTGCTGATGGATGAGATCGGGCCTATTCTGTTGATTAACATGGTTATATTGTTCTGGAGATTAACGAGTTTGCATCTCTTCTGGTGATTATCAGTGTTTCGGTGATGGGTGAGATCTGGTCTTTTCTGCTGATGAATGAGATTGGGCCTGTTCTGGTGATGAACAAGATCTGGATTATTCTGCTGATGAATGAGATCAGGATTGTTCGGGTCATGAACAAAATCTGGCCTGTTCTGGTGACGAAAAGATTTGGTCTGTTCTGGTGGTGAACCAGACCCAGTCTGTCCTGGTCATGAATGAGATTGGGGCAGTTCTGGTGCTGAATGGGATTGGGTATGCTCTGGAGGTGAAAGAGATCAGGACTATTCTGGTGATGAACGACGTTGTGAATGTACCTGAGATGAATGAGGGTGGGCCTGTTCTGTGATGAACAAGTTTGGGATTGTTCTGGTGCTGAGATCATAAGATAGCGGAACAGAATTAGGCCATTCAGCCCTTTGAATTCTCCTATTTTGTCTAAGTCCTTCTGTAGGCTCTCTACTTCCTCAAAACTACCTGCCCCTCCATCTGTCTTCATATTGTCAGCAAACTTTGCAACAAAGCCATCAATTCCATCACCCAAATCATTGACATATACCGTAACATAAAAAGAATTGGTCCCAACACAGGCCCCTGAAGAACATCACTAGTCACCAGCAACCAGCCAGAAAAGGTTCCCTTTATTCCCACCCTTTGCTTCCTGCAAACCAGCCACTGCTGTATCCATGCTAGAAACTTTCCTGTAATACCATGGGCTCGTAGCATATCAAGCAGCCTCATGTGTGATACCTTGTCAAAGACCTTCTGAAAATCCAAGTACTCAACATCCCTTGATTCTCCTTTGTCATTTCTTCAAAGAACTCCAAAAGATTTGTTAGAGAACTATGTTAACTCTGGCTTATTTTATCATGTGCCTCCAAATACCCTGAGACCTCATCATTAATAATCAACTCCAACATCTTCCCAAACTCAGGTCAGACTAATTGGCCTATAGTTTCCTTTCTTCTGCCTCTCTCCATTTTGAAGACTGGAGTGACATTTGCAATTTTCCATCTTCCAGAACCATTCTAGAATCTAGTGATTCTTATAAGATCATTACTAATGCCTCCACAATCTCTTCAGCCACCTCTTTCAGAACTCTGGGGTGTACAACATCTGGTCCAGGGGACCTATCTACCTTCAAACCTTTTAGTTTCCCAAGAACCTTCTGTTTAGTTATCATAACTTCACACAATGCATGACCACAACACCTGAAACTTCCACCGTACTGCTTGTGTCTTCCACTATATAGACTGATGCAAAATACTTATTCAGTTCATCTGCCATTTCATTGTCCCTCATTTCCTGTTCTCCAGCATAATTTTGCAGTGGTCCCATATCCACTCTTGCGTCTTTTACATTTTATGTATCTGAAGAAACTTTTGGTATCTTCTTTAATATTATTTGCTAACTTACTTTCATATTCCATCTTTACCATAATAGTTTTTTGCTGCCTTCTTTTGGTTTTTAAAAGCTTCCTGATCCTCTAACTTCCCACTAATGTCGCTATATTATATCCTCTTTGGCTTTTATGTTGGCTTTGACTTCTCTTGTTAGCCACGGTTATGTCATTTTTCCTTTCAAATATTTCTTTCTCTTTGGGATGTACATATCCTGTGCTTTCCAAATCACTTTCAGAAATTTCAGCCATTGGTGCTCTACTGTTATCCCTGCCCCAGTATTTGTTTCCGATCAATCTGGTCAGCTCCTCTCTCATGCCTCTGTAATTCCCTTTACTCCACCGTAATACTGATAGAACTGTCTTTATCTTCTCAAATTTCAGTGTAAATTCGATCATATTATGATCACTTTCCCATAAGGGTTCTTTACCTTATGGTCTCTAATCAATTCTGGTTCATTGCATAACACCCAATCCAGAATAGCTGATCCTCAGGTGCACTCAACCACCTCTAAAAAGCCATCTCGAGCTGCTCTAGAAATTCCCCCTCCTGGAATCCAGCACCAACCTGATTTTCCCAATCTACCTGCATAGTGAAATCCCCCATGACTATTGTAACATTGGCATTTGGCTGCATTTTCTATCTCCCTTTGTAGTTGTAGGCCACGTCCTTACTATTATTTGGGGGTCTGTCTACATCTCCCGTCAGGGTGTTTTATCCTTGCAGTTCCTTTGATCCATCCACAATGATTCATCACCATCTGACCTCTTGTCACCTCTTTCTAATGATGTGATTTCAACTTTTACCAACAGAGCAACACCACCTCTCTGCCTTCCTGCCTGTTCTTCTGATACAATGTGTGTCTTTGGATATTAAGCTCCGAACTGTAACCTTCTTTCGGCCATGATTCAGTGATGCCTGCATCATACCTGCCAATCTGTAACTGTGCTGCAAGCTCATCTACCTTATTCTGTATACTGCGTGCATTCAAATACAACACTTCAGTCCTGTATTCATGCTTTTTGATTTTGTACAACTTTTACATTGCAACTAATCCTGTTGACTGCAATTGATATCAGACCCCATCAGTTCACGTGCAAACTGTCCCTTCTGTACAGGTCCCACCTTTGGAAAGAGAGACTAATAATCCAACACCAACTCTTTAGCCACGTATTAACTGTTTAACTTTCCTCACTAGCTCATGGCACAGGGAGCAATCCTGAGCTCACAATCCTGGAAGCCTGCCCTTTAACTTAGCACTTAACTCCCTGAACTCCCTCTGCAGAACCTCATCACCTGTCCTACCCATAACACCATAAGACAAAAGAGCAGAATTAGACCATTAAGCCCATCGAGTCTACTCTGCCATTGCATTATGGCTGCTCCTGGGTCCCAATCAACCCCTTACAGCAGCCTGCTCGCCATATTCTTTGATGCACTGACTGATCAGGAAATGGTGGGATGTGGGAGGGCACTGGAGCAGCCAGGGAAACTCGGGTGGTCACAGGGAGAATGTGCAAACTCCACACAGAGTTTGGCTCTCTTGAGCCATGAGGTAGCAGCTCTCCCTTCTGCACTACTGTCTAACCTTGTTAACAACAAGAGATCATCAATTTAAGATCATTAAAGGGGAGTTATTTTTCATGCAATCAGTGGTGAAGTTCTGATGAACGTTTCTGCACCTGAAACATTAACTGTTTCTTTCTCCACAGATGCTACCTGACCTGTTGAGTATGCATGCCCAGCACTGTCATTTTATTTCAGATTTTCAGTGATGGGGTTCTGGTCTGCCTCAGGACATTATAACTGATACGGTTCTGTTAAACCTGTTTGTTGGGTCCTAATGTAACTGCATTCTTCTTGAACTGATATCATTTCCACAGGGAGACCTTGGTGATGTTGGGCTAACCGGGATCGCTGGGAAACCTGGACCTCGAGGAGCTCCTGGTGAACCTGGCCCAGTGGGTGACAGAGGTCAACGAGGTCCTAAGGTAATTAAACCTAACTGCATTACTGTGATAGTACTGGGATCCGCTGCATAAGACAATCCCTGCTCAAGTGCAGACCATCCGGTTATGCAAACGGTGTTCAATTTTGACAAATGTGAAGTGTTACACTTTGGAAAGGAAAAATTTGTTCGGACTTTCACTGTGAGGGGCAGAGCACTGGGCAGCATTGTAGAGCATTGGCTGAAAGTGGAGTCACAGGTAGACAGGGTGGTGAAGAGGGCTTTAGTCAGGGTATGGAGTATTGGAGTTTGTCAGTCGGGGTAAGGAGAGGAGTTCGGTCGGTATGTTAGAAAACATTAGCGAGGTCACAAGTGGAATATTGTGTTCAGCTTTGGACGCCCTCCTGTAGGAAAAATGTCTTTAAGCTGGAAAGAACCCAGAGGAGATTTACAAAAATGGTGTGAGACTTAAGACACTGAGTTATGGAGAGAGGATGAGTAGGTTCAAGTTCAAATTTAATTATCATTCAAGCACACACAGGAGAACAGCCAAACGAAACAACGTTTCTCTGGGACCAAGGTGCAAAGCAGAACCTGCAGTCACACACAGTGCACGGTGCATATAGCACATATATTTATGATAGCAGAAAAACACATTGTAACAATAATCCAGTCCAAGTCACTGAGTGTCGTGGACTGTAGATTAATGGTGCATGGATGTTGTCCTGGAGCCATGTTTCTGCAAGATCAAGAATGCAGCAGTTCCTCATCTCACATCCGTACAGCCACAGACAAGTGCAATCCAGCTTGGCTTTCACTAGCATACAGCACGATCCAGCGTCTCGTTCATTCTTGTTCACTTTCAAGAGAGAGGGAGACTGGAACTGTGCACGGTGTTCCCAGTGTGATATGGAGACCGGAACTGTGCACAGTGTTCCCAGTGTGATATGGAGACTGGAACTGTGCACAGTGTTCCCAGTGTGATATGGAGACCGGAACTGTGCACAGTGTTCCCAGTGTGATATGGAGACTGGAACTGTGCACGGTGTTCCCAGTGTGATATGGAGACTGGAACTGTGCACAGTGTTCCCAGTGTGATATGGAGACTGGAACTGTGCACAGTGTTCCCAGTGTGATATGGAGACTGGAACTGTGCACGGTGTTCCCTGTGTGATATGGAGACTGGAACTGTGAACGGTGTTCCCTGTGTGATATGGAGACTGGAACTGTGAACGGTGTTCCCTGTGTGATATGGAAATTGGAACAGTTCTCAATACTTCAAGCTTCTCTATTTTTTGAACCATGCCAAAGAGTGGCTTTTGTATCTTTGCAGGGGGAGCCAGGTATGCCAGGACAGCAAGGTTTCCAAAATACTCACCGGGGTCGACCAGGAGTTCAGGGAGACCAAGGATCCATGGGGGAGCCTGGTGCTAAAGGTCAGCAGGTACGTTTTACCACAGTACCTCCCTCACTACTGTCCCTTTCTTTAAAAAATATACAAAACTTTATTTAAATAGAAGACATACAAAGGTTAGGGGTTGCAATAAAGAATGAGAGACAGGTTTATCACTGGTGTATGTCGTGAAATTTGTTAACGTAGCGGCAGCAGAATAATGCAATACATAATAATTGAAAAATCCATGTGAATGACAGTAAATATATATTAAATATTAAAGTTAAGTAAGCAATGCAAACATTAGAAATGAAGAAGTAGTGAGGTAGTGTTCATGGGTTCAAAGTGAGGCAGAGGGGAAGAAGCTGTTCCTGAATCATTACGTGTGTGCCTTCAGGCTTCTGTACCTCCTCCCTGATGGCAGCTCTGAGAAGGAGCCATGTCCTGGGTAGTGGGAGTGCTGACTGATGGAACAGACATTGCCTTTTCAGTCACCATTCCTTGAAGATCTCCTGGATACGACTGATGATGGAGCACACTAAGTTTACAACTTCAGTTACTGAATTCAAGTTAAAATACAGTAATTAATATGTATAATGCACTGAATTCCCTGGGAGGGCACCGTTCCCAGAAACCCAGACTGAACCCATAATGATGGCATGGCCTCCGTCTGAGGACACCCTGTAAGAGTGCAGCACCGGAAGATGGGCAGGCAGTTGCCTCGCACTGGACCCTAAACACCAGACTGCTGCTGTGACCATCTTGCCAACGCCTGGCTAGCAGGAGCAGGCCTCCTTGCCCTGAGCTGAAACACCCCTAACAAGGCTTTCAGGAACTCCCTGAAACAGTTGCTCCATTCCGAATCTCTGCCCTTCCTTCTAATGATGGCGAGGATTGATCGCATGACCACAGGAAGGTCCGTCCATTGATCAGTGGCTAGTCAGACCCCACCCCCACTGTCCCGTTCCCACACACTCACCCCAGTCCTCTCCCCCACTGTCCCATTCCCACACACTCACCCCAGTCCTCACCCTCACTGTCCCGTTCCCACACACTGATCCCAGTCCTCACCCTCACTGTCCCAATCCCACACACTCACCCCAGTCCTCACCCCCACTGTCCCGTTCCCACACACTCACCCCAGTCCTCACCCTCACTGTCCTGTTCCCACACACTCACCCCAGTCCTCTCCCCCACTGTCCCGTTCCCACACATTCACCCCAGTCCTCTCCCCCACTGTCCCGTTCCCACACTCACCCCAGTCCTCACCCTCACTGTCCCGTTCCCACACTCACCCCAGTCCTCACACTCACTGTCCCGTTCACACACTCACCCCAGTCCTCACCCTCACTGTCCCGTTCCCACACTCACCCCAGTCCTCACACTCACTGTCCCGTTCCCACACTCACCCTCACTGTCCCGTTCCCACACTCACCCCAGTCCTCACCCTCACTGTCCTATTCCGACATTCACCCCAGTCCTCACCCTCACTGTCCCGTTCCCACACTGACCCCAGTCCTCACCCTCACTGTCCCGTTCCCACACTGACCCCAGTCCTCACCCTCACTGTCCCGTTCCCACACACTCACCCCAGTCCTCACCCTCACTGTCCCGTTCCCACACTGACCCCAGTCCTCACCCTCACTGTCCGTTCCCACACACTCACCCCAGTCCTCACCCTCACTGTCCCGTTCCCACACACTCACCCAAATCCTCACCCTTACTGTCCCGTTCCCACACACTCACCCCAGTCCTCACCCTCACTGTCCCGTTCCCACACACTCACCCCAGTCCTCACCCTCACTGTCCCGTTCCCACACTCACCCCAGTCCTCACATTCACTGTCCCCTTCCCACTCTCACCCCAGTCCTCACACTCACTGTCCTGTTCCCACACACTCACCCCAGTCCTCACCCTCACTGTCCCGTTCCCACACACTCACCCCAGTCCTCACCCTCACTGTCCCGTTCCCACACACTCACCCCAATCCTTACCCTCACTGTCCCGTTCCCACACACTCACCCCAGTCCTCACCCTCACTGTCCCGTTCCCACACTCACCCCAGTCCTCACCCTCACTGTCCCATTCCCACACTCACCCCAGTCCTCACCCTCACTGTCCCCTTATTACACACTCACCCCAGTCCTCACCCTCAGTCCTGTTCCCACACACTCACCCCAGTCCTCACCCTCACTGTCCTGTTCCCACACACTCACCCCAGTCCTCACCCTCACTGTCCCATTCCCACACTCACCCCAGTCCTCACCCTCACTGTCCCCTTATTACACACTCACCCCAGTCCTCACCCTCAGTCCTGTTCCCACACACTCACCCCAGTCCTCACCCTCACTGTCCTGTTCCCACACACTCACCCCAGTCCTCACCCTCACTGTCCCGATCCCACACACACCCCAGTCCTCACCCTCACTGTCCCGTTCCACTTTGACCCCAGTCCTCACCCTCACTGTCCCATTCCCACACTCACCCCAGTCCTCACCCTCACTGTCCCGTTCCCACACTCACCCCAGTCCTCACCCTCACTGTCCCGTTCCACATTGACCCCAGTCCTCACCCTCACTGTCCCGTTCCCACACACTCACCCCAGTCCTCACCCTCACTGTCCTGTTCCCACACACTCACCCCAGTGCTCACCCTCACTGTCCCGTTCCCACACTCATCCCAGTCCTCACCCTCACTGTCCCGTTCCCACACACTCAACCCAGTCCTCACCCTCACTGTCCCGTTCCCACACTCACCCCAGTCCTCACCCTCACTGTCCAGTTCCCACACTCACCCCAGTCCTCACCCTCACTGTCCTGTTCCCACAGTCACTCCAGTCCTCAGCCTCGCTGTCCTGTTCCCACGGTCACCCCAGTCCTCACCCTCACTGTCCTGTTCCCACACACTCACCCCAGTCCTCACCCTCACTGTCCTGTTCCCACACACTCACCCCAGTCCTCACCCTCACTGTCCCGTTCCCACACTCACCCCAGTCCTCACCCTCACTGTCCTGTTCCCACACACTCACCCCAGTCCTCACCCTTACTGTCCTGTTCCCACAGTCACCCCAGTCCTCACCCTCACTGTCCCGTTCCCACACTCACCCCTGTCCTCACCCTCACTGTCCCATTCCCACACTCACCCCAGTCCTCACCCTCACTGTCCCGTTCCACACTCACCCCAGTCCTCACTCTCACTGTCCTGTTCCCACACTCACCCCAGTCCTCACCCTCACTGTCCCGTTCCCACACACTCACCCCAGTCCTCACCCTCACTGTCCTGTTCCCACACACTCACCCCAGTCCTCACCCTCACTGTCCTGTTCCCACACACTCACCCCAGTCCTCACCCTCACTGTCCCGTTCCCACATTCACCCCAGTCCTCACCCTCACTGTCCCGTTCCCACACACTCACCCCAATCCTTACCCTCACTGTCCCGTTCCCACACACTCACCCCAGTCCTCACCCTCACTGTCCCGTTCCCACACTCACCCCAGTCCTCACCCTCACTGTCCCATTCCCACACTCACCCCAGTCCTCACCCTCACTGTCCCCTTATTACACACTCACCCCAGTCCTCACACTCACTGTCCCGTTCACACACTCACCCCAGTCCTCACCCTCACTGTCCCGTTCCCACACTCACCCCAGTCCTCACACTCACTGTCCCGTTCCCACACTCACCCTCACTGTCCCGTTCCCACACTCACCCCAGTCCTCACCCTCACTGTCCCGTTCCACATTCACCCCAGTCCTCACACTCACTGTCCTGTTCCCACACTCACCCCAGTCCTCACCCTCACTGTCCCGTTCCCACACACTCACCCCAGTCCTCACCCTCACTGTCCCGTTCCCACATTCACCCCAGTCCTCACCCTCACTGCCCCGTTCCCACATTCACCCCAGTCCTCACCCTCACTGTCCCATTCCCACACTCACCCCAGTCCTCACCCTCACTGTCCTATTCCGACATTCACCCCAGTCCTCACCCTCACTGTCCCATTCCCACACTCACCCCAGTCCTCACCCTCACTGTCCTATTCCGACATTCACCCCAGTCCTCACCCTCACTGTCCTGTTCCCACACTGACCCCAGTCCTCACCCTCACTGTCCCGTTCCCACACTGACCCCAGTCCTCACCCTCACTGTCCCGTTCCCACACACTCACCCCAGTCCTCACCCTCACTGTCCCGTTCCCACACTGACCCCAGTCCTCACCCTCACTGTCCGTTCCCACACACTCACCCCAGTCCTCACCCTCACTGTCCCAATCCCACACACTCACCCCAGTCCTCACCCCCACTGTCCCGTTCCCACACACTCACCCCAGTCCTCACCCTCACTGTCCTGTTCCCACACACTCACCCCAGTCCTCTCCCCCACTGTCCCGTTCCCACACATTCACCCCAGTCCTCTCCCCCACTGTCCCGTTCCCACACTCACCCCAGTCCTCACCCTCACTGTCCCGTTCCCACACTCACCCCAGTCCTCACACTCACTGTCCCGTTCACACACTCACCCCAGTCCTCACCCTCACTGTCCCGTTCCCACACTCACCCCAGTCCTCACACTCACTGTCCCGTTCCCACACTCACCCTCACTGTCCCGTTCCCACACTCACCCCAGTCCTCACCCTCACTGTCCTATTCCGACATTCACCCCAGTCCTCACCCTCACTGTCCCGTTCCCACACTGACCCCAGTCCTCACCCTCACTGTCCCGTTCCCACACTGACCCCAGTCCTCACCCTCACTGTCCCGTTCCCACACACTCACCCCAGTCCTCACCCTCACTGTCCCGTTCCCACACTGACCCCAGTCCTCACCCTCACTGTCCGTTCCCACACACTCACCCCAGTCCTCACCCTCACTGTCCCGTTCCCACACACTCACCCCAATCCTCACCCTTACTGTCCCGTTCCCACACACTCACCCCAGTCCTCACCCTCACTGTCCCGTTCCCACACACTCACCCCAGTCCTCACCCTCACTGTCCCGTTCCCACACTCACCCCAGTCCTCACATTCACTGTCCCCTTCCCACTCTCACCCCAGTCCTCACACTCACTGTCCTGTTCCCACACACTCACCCCAGTCCTCACCCTCACTGTCCCGTTCCCACACACTCACCCCAGTCCTCACCCTCACTGTCCCGTTCACACACACTCACCCCAATCCTTACCCTCACTGTCCCGTTCCCACACACTCACCCCAGTCCTCACCCTCACTGTCCCGTTCCCACACTCACCCCAGTCCTCACCCTCACTGTCCCATTCCCACACTCACCCCAGTCCTCACCCTCACTGTCCCCTTATTACACACTCACCCCAGTCCTCACCCTCAGTCCTGTTCCCACACACTCACCCCAGTCCTCACCCTCACTGTCCTGTTCCCACACACTCACCCCAGTCCTCACCCTCACTGTCCCATTCCCACACTCACCCCAGTCCTCACCCTCACTGTCCCCTTATTACACACTCACCCCAGTCCTCACCCTCAGTCCTGTTCCCACACACTCACCCCAGTCCTCACCCTCACTGTCCTGTTCCCACACACTCACCCCAGTCCTCACCCTCACTGTCCCGATCCCACACTCACCCCAGTCCTCACCCTCACTGTCCCGTTCCACTTTGACCCCAGTCCTCACCCTCACTGTCCCATTCCCACACTCACCCCAGTCCTCACCCTCACTGTCCCGTTCCCACACTCACCCCAGTCCTCACCCTCACTGTCCCGTTCCACATTGACCCCAGTCCTCACCCTCACTGTCCCGTTCCCACACACTCACCCCAGTCCTCACCCTCACTGTCCTGTTCCCACACACTCACCCCAGTGCTCACCCTCACTGTCCCGTTCCCACACTCATCCCAGTCCTCACCCTCACTGTCCCGTTCCCACACACTCAACCCAGTCCTCACCCTCACTGTCCCGTTCCCACACTCACCCCAGTCCTCACCCTCACTGTCCAGTTCCCACACTCACCCCAGTCCTCACCCTCACTGTCCTGTTCCCACAGTCACTCCAGTCCTCAGCCTCGCTGTCCTGTTCCCACGGTCACACCAGTCCTCACCCTCACTGTCCTGTTCCCACACACTCACCCCAGTCCTCACCCTCACTGTCCTGTTCCCACACACTCACCCCAGTCCTCACCCTCACTGTCCCGTTCCCACACTCACCCCAGTCCTCACCCTCACTGTCCTGTTCCCACACACTCACCCCAGTCCTCACCCTTACTGTCCTGTTCCCACAGTCACCCCAGTCCTCACCCTCACTGTCCCGTTCACACATTCACCCCAGTCCTCACCCTCACTGTCCCGTTCCCACACACTCACCCCAATCCTTACCCTCACTGTCCCGTTCCCACACACTCACCCCAGTCCTCACCCTCACTGTCCCGTTCCCACACTCACCCCAGTCCTCACCCTCACTGTCCTGTTCCCACACACTCACCCCAGTCCTCACCCTTACTGTCCTGTTCCCACAGTCACCCCAGTCCTCACCCTCACTGTCCCGTTCCCACATTCACCCCAGTCCTCACCCTCACTGTCCCGTTCCCACACACTCACCCCAATCCTTACCCTCACTGTCCCGTTCCCACACACTCACCCCAGTCCTCACCCTCACTGTCCCGTTCCCACACTCACCCCAGTCCTCACCCTCACTGTCCCATTCCCACACTCACCCCAGTCCTCACCCTCACTGTCCCCTTATTACACACTCACCCCAGTCCTCACACTCACTGTCCCGTTCACACACTCACCCCAGTCCTCACCCTCACTGTCCCGTTCCCACACTCACCCCAGTCCTCACACTCACTGTCCCGTTCCCACACTCACCCTCACTGTCCCGTTCCCACACTCACCCCAGTCCTCACCCTCACTGTCCCGTTCCACATTCACCCCAGTCCTCACACTCACTGTCCTGTTCCCACACTCACCCCAGTCCTCACCCTCACTGTCCCGTTCCCACACACTCACCCCAGTCCTCACCCTCACTGTCCCGTTCCCACATTCACCCCAGTCCTCACCCTCACTGCCCCGTTCCCACATTCACCCCAGTCCTCACCCTCACTGTCCCATTCCCACACTCACCCCAGTCCTCACCCTCACTGTCCTATTCCGACATTCACCCCAGTCCTCACCCTCACTGTCCCATTCCCACACTCACCCCAGTCCTCACCCTCACTGTCCTATTCCGACATTCACCCCAGTCCTCACCCTCACTGTCCTGTTCCCACACTGACCCCAGTCCTCACCCTCACTGTCCCGTTCCCACACTGACCCCAGTCCTCACCCTCACTGTCCCGTTCCCACACACTCACCCCAGTCCTCACCCTCACTGTCCCGTTCCCACACTGACCCCAGTCCTCACCCTCACTGTCCGTTCCCACACACTCACCCCAGTCCTCACCCTCACTGTCCCGTTCCCACACACTCACCCCAATCCTCACCCTTACTGTCCCGTTCCCACACACTCACCCCAGTCCTCACCCTCACTGTCCCGTTCCCACACTCACCCCAGTCCTCACATTCACTGTCCCGTTCCCACTCTCACCCCAGTCCTCACACTCACTGTCCTGTTCCCACACACTCACCCCAGTCCTCACCCTCTCTGTCCCGTTCCCACACACTCACCCCAGTCCTCACCCTCACTGTCCCGTTCCCACACACTCACCCCAATCCTTACCCTCACTGTCCCGTTCCCACACACTCACCCCAGTCCTCACCCTCACTGTCCCGTTCCCACACTCACCCCAGTCCTCACCCTCACTGTCCCATTCCCACACTCACCCCAGTCCTCACCCTCACTGTCCCCTTATTACACACTCACCCCAGTCCTCACCCTCAGTCCTGTTCCCACACACTCACCCCAGTCCTCACCCTCACTGTCCTGTTCCCACACACTCACCCCAGTCCTCACCCTCACTGTCCCATTCCCACACTCACCCCAGTCCTCACCCTCACTGTCCCCTTATTACACACTCACCCCAGTCCTCACCCTCAGTCCTGTTCCCACACACTCACCCCAGTCCTCACCCTCACTGTCCTGTTCCCACACACTCACCCCAGTCCTCACCCTCACTGTCCCGATCCCACACTCACCCCAGTCCTCACCCTCACTGTCCCGTTCCACTTTGACCCCAGTCCTCACCCTCACTGTCCCATTCCCACACTCACCCCAGTCCTCACCCTCACTGTCCCGTTCCCACACACTCACCCCAGTCCTCACCCTCACTGTCCCGTTCCCACACTCACCCCAGTCCTCACCCTCACTGTCCCGTTCCACATTGACCCCAGTCCTCACCCTCACTGTCCCGTTCCCACACACTCACCCCAGTCCTCACCCTCACTGTCCTGTTCCCACACACTCACCCCAGTGCTCACCCTCACTGTCCCGTTCCCACACTCATCCCAGTCCTCACCCTCACTGTCCCGTTCCCACACACTCAACCCAGTCCTCACCCTCACTGTCCCGTTCCCACACTCACCCCAGTCCTCACCCTCACTGTCCAGTTCCCACACTCACCCCAGTCCTCACCCTCACTGTCCTGTTCCCACAGTCACTCCAGTCCTCAGCCTCGCTGTCCTGTTCCCACGGTCACCCCAGTCCTCACCCTCACTGTCCTGTTCCCACACTGACCCCAGTCCTCACCCTCACTGTCCCGTTCCCACACTGACCCCAGTCCTCACCCTCACTGTCCCGTTCCCACACACTCACCCCAGTCCTCACCCTCACTGTCCCGTTCCCACACTGACCCCAGTCCTCACCCTCACTGTCCGTTCCCACACACTCACCCCAGTCCTCACCCTCACTGTCCCGTTCCCACACACTCACCCCAATCCTCACCCTTACTGTCCCGTTCCCACACACTCACCCCAGTCCTCACCCTCACTGTCCCGTTCCCACACTCACCCCAGTCCTCACATTCACTGTCCCGTTCCCACTCTCACCCCAGTCCTCACACTCACTGTCCTGTTCCCACACACTCACCCCAGTCCTCACCCTCTCTGTCCCGTTCCCACACACTCACCCCAGTCCTCACCCTCACTGTCCCGTTCCCACACACTCACCCCAATCCTTACCCTCACTGTCCCGTTCCCACACACTCACCCCAGTCCTCACCCTCACTGTCCCGTTCCCACACTCACCCCAGTCCTCACCCTCACTGTCCCATTCCCACACTCACCCCAGTCCTCACCCTCACTGTCCCCTTATTACACACTCACCCCAGTCCTCACCCTCAGTCCTGTTCCCACACACTCACCCCAGTCCTCACCCTCACTGTCCTGTTCCCACACACTCACCCCAGTCCTCACCCTCACTGTCCCATTCCCACACTCACCCCAGTCCTCACCCTCACTGTCCCCTTATTACACACTCACCCCAGTCCTCACCCTCAGTCCTGTTCCCACACACTCACCCCAGTCCTCACCCTCACTGTCCTGTTCCCACACACTCACCCCAGTCCTCACCCTCACTGTCCCGATCCCACACTCACCCCAGTCCTCACCCTCACTGTCCCGTTCCACTTTGACCCCAGTCCTCACCCTCACTGTCCCATTCCCACACTCACCCCAGTCCTCACCCTCACTGTCCCGTTCCCACACACTCACCCCAGTCCTCACCCTCACTGTCCCGTTCCCACACTCACCCCAGTCCTCACCCTCACTGTCCCGTTCCACATTGACCCCAGTCCTCACCCTCACTGTCCCGTTCCCACACACTCACCCCAGTCCTCACCCTCACTGTCCTGTTCCCACACACTCACCCCAGTGCTCACCCTCACTGTCCCGTTCCCACACTCATCCCAGTCCTCACCCTCACTGTCCCGTTCCCACACACTCAACCCAGTCCTCACCCTCACTGTCCCGTTCCCACACTCACCCCAGTCCTCACCCTCACTGTCCAGTTCCCACACTCACCCCAGTCCTCACCCTCACTGTCCTGTTCCCACAGTCACTCCAGTCCTCAGCCTCGCTGTCCTGTTCCCACGGTCACCCCAGTCCTCACCCTCACTGTCCTGTTCCCACACACTCACCCCAGTCCTCACCCTCACTGTCCTGTTCCCACACACTCACCCCAGTCCTCACCCTCACTGTCCCGTTCCCACACTCACCCCAGTCCTCACCCTCACTGTCCTGTTCCCACACACTCACCCCAGTCCTCACCCTTACTGTCCTGTTCCCACAGTCACCCCAGTCCTCACCCTCACTGTCCCGTTCCCACACTCACCCCTGTCCTCACCCTCACTGTCCCATTCCCACACTCACCCCAGTCCTCACCCTCACTGTCCCGTTCCACACTCACCCCAGTCCTCACTCTCACTGTCCTGTTCCCACACTCACCCCAGTCCTCACCCTCACTGTCCCGTTCCCACACACTCACCCCAGTCCTCACCCTCACTGTCCTGTTCCCACACACTCACCCCAGTCCTCACCCTCACTGTCCTGTTCCCACACACTCACCCCAGTCCTCACCCTCACTGTCCCGTTCCCACATTCACCCCAGTCCTCACCCTCACTGTCCTGTTCCCACACACTCACCCCAGTCCTCTCCCTTACTGTCCTGTTCCCACAGTCACCCCAGTCCTCACCCTCACTGTCCCGTTCCCACACTCACCCCTGTCCTCACCCTCACTGTCCCATTCCCACACTCACCCCAGTCCTCACCCTCACTGTCCCGTTCCACACTCACCCCAGTCCTCACTCTCACTGTCCTGTTCCCACACTCACCCCAGTCCTCACCCTCACTGTCCCGTTCCACACTCACCCCAGTCCTCACTCTCACTGTCCTGTTCCCACACTCACCCCAGTCCTCACCCTCACTGTCCCGTTCCACACTCACCCCAGTCCTCACACTCACTGTCCTGTTCCCACACTCACCCCAGTCCTCACCCTCACTGTCCCGTTCCCACACACTCACCCCAGTCCTCACCCTCACTGTCCCGTTCCCACATTCACCCCAGTCCTCACCCTCACTGCCCCGTTCCCACATTCACCCCAGTCCTCACCCTCACTGTCCCATTCCCACACTCACCCCAGTCCTCACCCTCACTGTCCTATTCCGACATTCACCCCAGTCCTCACCCTCACTGTCCCATTCCCACACTCACCCCAGTCCTCACCCTCACTGTCCTATTCCGACATTCACCCCAGTCCTCACCCTCACTGTCCTGTTCCCACACTGACCCCAGTCCTCACCCTCACTGTCCCGTTCCCACACTGACCCCAGTCCTCACCCTCACTGTCCCGTTCCCACACACTCACCCCAGTCCTCACCCTCACTGTCCCGTTCCCACACTGACCCCAGTCCTCACCCTCACTGTCCGTTCCCACACACTCACCCCAGTCCTCACCCTCACTGTCCCGTTCCCACACACTCACCCCAATCCTCACCCTTACTGTCCCGTTCCCACACACTCACCCCAGTCCTCACCCTCACTGTCCCGTTCCCACACACTCACCCCAGTCCTCACCCTCACTGTCCCGTTCCCACACTCACCCCAGTCCTCACATTCACTGTCCCGTTCCCACTCTCACCCCAGTCCTCACACTCACTGTCCCATTCCCACACTCACCCCAGTCCTCACCCTCACTGTCCTATTCCGACATTCACCCCAGTCCTCACCCTCACTGTCCCGTTCCACACTCACCCCAGTCCTCACTCTCACTGTCCTGTTCCCACACTCACCCCAGTCCTCACCCTCACTGTCCCGTTCCCACACTCACTCCTGTCCTCACCCTCACTGTCCCATTCCCACACTCACCCCAGTCCTCACCCTCACTGTCCCGTTCCACACTCACCCCAGTCCTCACTCTCACTGTCCTGTTCCCACACTCACCCCAGTCCTCACCCTCACTGTCCCGTTCCCACACACTCACCCCAGTCCTCACCCTCACTGTCCCGTTCCCACACACTCACCCCAGTCCTCACCCTCACTGTCCTGTTCCCACACACTCACCCCAGTCCTCACCCTCACTGTCCTGTTCCCACACACTCACCCCAGTCCTCACCCTCACTGTCCCGTTCCCACATTCACCCCAGTCCTCACCCTCACTGTCCCGTTCCCACACACTCACCCCAATCCTCACCCTCACTGTCCCGTTCCCACACACTCACCCCAGTCCTCACCCTCACTGTCCCGTTCCCACACTCACCCCAGTCCTCACCCTCACTGTCCCATTCCCACACTCACCCCAGTCCTCACCCTCACTGTCCCCTTATTACACACTCACCCCAGTCCTCACACTCACTGTCCCGTTCACACACTCACCCCAGTCCTCACCCTCACTGTCCCGTTCCCACACTCACCCCAGTCCTCACACTCACTGTCCCGTTCCCACACTCACCCTCACTGTCCCGTTCCCACACTCACCCCAGTCCTCACCCTCACTGTCCCGTTCCACATTCACCCCAGTCCTCACACTCACTGTCCTGTTCCCACACTCACCCCAGTCCTCACCCTCACTGTCCCGTTCCCACACACTCACCCCAGTCCTCACCCTCACTGTCCCGTTCCCACATTCACCCCAGTCCTCACCCTCACTGCCCCGTTCCCACATTCACCCCAGTCCTCACCCTCACTGTCCCATTCCCACACTCACCCCAGTCCTCACCCTCACTGTCCTATTCCGACATTCACCCCAGTCCTCACCCTCACTGTCCCATTCCCACACTCACCCCAGTCCTCACCCTCACTGTCCTATTCCGACATTCACCCCAGTCCTCACCCTCACTGTCCTGTTCCCACACTGACCCCAGTCCTCACCCTCACTGTCCCGTTCCCACACTGACCCCAGTCCTCACCCTCACTGTCCCGTTCCCACACACTCACCCCAGTCCTCACCCTCACTGTCCCGTTCCCACACTGACCCCAGTCCTCACCCTCACTGTCCGTTCCCACACACTCACCCCAGTCCTCACCCTCACTGTCCCAATCCCACACACTCACCCCAGTCCTCACCCCCACTGTCCCGTTCCCACACACTCACCCCAGTCCTCACCCTCACTGTCCTGTTCCCACACACTCACCCCAGTCCTCTCCCCCACTGTCCCGTTCCCACACATTCACCCCAGTCCTCTCCCCCACTGTCCCGTTCCCACACTCACCCCAGTCCTCACCCTCACTGTCCCGTTCCCACACTCACCCCAGTCCTCACACTCACTGTCCCGTTCACACACTCACCCCAGTCCTCACCCTCACTGTCCCGTTCCCACACTCACCCCAGTCCTCACACTCACTGTCCCGTTCCCACACTCACCCTCACTGTCCCGTTCCCACACTCACCCCAGTCCTCACCCTCACTGTCCTATTCCGACATTCACCCCAGTCCTCACCCTCACTGTCCCGTTCCCACACTGACCCCAGTCCTCACCCTCACTGTCCCGTTCCCACACTGACCCCAGTCCTCACCCTCACTGTCCCGTTCCCACACACTCACCCCAGTCCTCACCCTCACTGTCCCGTTCCCACACTGACCCCAGTCCTCACCCTCACTGTCCGTTCCCACACACTCACCCCAGTCCTCACCCTCACTGTCCCGTTCCCACACACTCACCCCAATCCTCACCCTTACTGTCCCGTTCCCACACACTCACCCCAGTCCTCACCCTCACTGTCCCGTTCCCACACACTCACCCCAGTCCTCACCCTCACTGTCCCGTTCCCACACTCACCCCAGTCCTCACATTCACTGTCCCCTTCCCACTCTCACCCCAGTCCTCACACTCACTGTCCTGTTCCCACACACTCACCCCAGTCCTCACCCTCACTGTCCCGTTCCCACACACTCACCCCAGTCCTCACCCTCACTGTCCCGTTCACACACACTCACCCCAATCCTTACCCTCACTGTCCCGTTCCCACACACTCACCCCAGTCCTCACCCTCACTGTCCCGTTCCCACACTCACCCCAGTCCTCACCCTCACTGTCCCATTCCCACACTCACCCCAGTCCTCACCCTCACTGTCCCCTTATTACACACTCACCCCAGTCCTCACCCTCAGTCCTGTTCCCACACACTCACCCCAGTCCTCACCCTCACTGTCCTGTTCCCACACACTCACCCCAGTCCTCACCCTCACTGTCCCATTCCCACACTCACCCCAGTCCTCACCCTCACTGTCCCCTTATTACACACTCACCCCAGTCCTCACCCTCAGTCCTGTTCCCACACACTCACCCCAGTCCTCACCCTCACTGTCCTGTTCCCACACACTCACCCCAGTCCTCACCCTCACTGTCCCGATCCCACACTCACCCCAGTCCTCACCCTCACTGTCCCGTTCCACTTTGACCCCAGTCCTCACCCTCACTGTCCCATTCCCACACTCACCCCAGTCCTCACCCTCACTGTCCCGTTCCCACACTCACCCCAGTCCTCACCCTCACTGTCCCGTTCCACATTGACCCCAGTCCTCACCCTCACTGTCCCGTTCCCACACACTCACCCCAGTCCTCACCCTCACTGTCCTGTTCCCACACACTCACCCCAGTGCTCACCCTCACTGTCCCGTTCCCACACTCATCCCAGTCCTCACCCTCACTGTCCCGTTCCCACACACTCAACCCAGTCCTCACCCTCACTGTCCCGTTCCCACACTCACCCCAGTCCTCACCCTCACTGTCCAGTTCCCACACTCACCCCAGTCCTCACCCTCACTGTCCTGTTCCCACAGTCACTCCAGTCCTCAGCCTCGCTGTCCTGTTCCCACGGTCACACCAGTCCTCACCCTCACTGTCCTGTTCCCACACACTCACCCCAGTCCTCACCCTCACTGTCCTGTTCCCACACACTCACCCCAGTCCTCACCCTCACTGTCCCGTTCCCACACTCACCCCAGTCCTCACCCTCACTGTCCTGTTCCCACACACTCACCCCAGTCCTCACCCTTACTGTCCTGTTCCCACAGTCACCCCAGTCCTCACCCTCACTGTCCCGTTCACACATTCACCCCAGTCCTCACCCTCACTGTCCCGTTCCCACACACTCACCCCAATCCTTACCCTCACTGTCCCGTTCCCACACACTCACCCCAGTCCTCACCCTCACTGTCCCGTTCCCACACTCACCCCAGTCCTCACCCTCACTGTCCTGTTCCCACACACTCACCCCAGTCCTCACCCTTACTGTCCTGTTCCCACAGTCACCCCAGTCCTCACCCTCACTGTCCCGTTCCCACATTCACCCCAGTCCTCACCCTCACTGTCCCGTTCCCACACACTCACCCCAATCCTTACCCTCACTGTCCCGTTCCCACACACTCACCCCAGTCCTCACCCTCACTGTCCCGTTCCCACACTCACCCCAGTCCTCACCCTCACTGTCCCATTCCCACACTCACCCCAGTCCTCACCCTCACTGTCCCCTTATTACACACTCACCCCAGTCCTCACACTCACTGTCCCGTTCACACACTCACCCCAGTCCTCACCCTCACTGTCCCGTTCCCACACTCACCCCAGTCCTCACACTCACTGTCCCGTTCCCACACTCACCCTCACTGTCCCGTTCCCACACTCACCCCAGTCCTCACCCTCACTGTCCCGTTCCACATTCACCCCAGTCCTCACACTCACTGTCCTGTTCCCACACTCACCCCAGTCCTCACCCTCACTGTCCCGTTCCCACACACTCACCCCAGTCCTCACCCTCACTGTCCCGTTCCCACATTCACCCCAGTCCTCACCCTCACTGCCCCGTTCCCACATTCACCCCAGTCCTCACCCTCACTGTCCCATTCCCACACTCACCCCAGTCCTCACCCTCACTGTCCTATTCCGACATTCACCCCAGTCCTCACCCTCACTGTCCCATTCCCACACTCACCCCAGTCCTCACCCTCACTGTCCTATTCCGACATTCACCCCAGTCCTCACCCTCACTGTCCTGTTCCCACACTGACCCCAGTCCTCACCCTCACTGTCCCGTTCCCACACTGACCCCAGTCCTCACCCTCACTGTCCCGTTCCCACACACTCACCCCAGTCCTCACCCTCACTGTCCCGTTCCCACACTGACCCCAGTCCTCACCCTCACTGTCCGTTCCCACACACTCACCCCAGTCCTCACCCTCACTGTCCCGTTCCCACACACTCACCCCAATCCTCACCCTTACTGTCCCGTTCCCACACACTCACCCCAGTCCTCACCCTCACTGTCCCGTTCCCACACTCACCCCAGTCCTCACATTCACTGTCCCGTTCCCACTCTCACCCCAGTCCTCACACTCACTGTCCTGTTCCCACACACTCACCCCAGTCCTCACCCTCTCTGTCCCGTTCCCACACACTCACCCCAGTCCTCACCCTCACTGTCCCGTTCCCACACACTCACCCCAATCCTTACCCTCACTGTCCCGTTCCCACACACTCACCCCAGTCCTCACCCTCACTGTCCCGTTCCCACACTCACCCCAGTCCTCACCCTCACTGTCCCATTCCCACACTCACCCCAGTCCTCACCCTCACTGTCCCCTTATTACACACTCACCCCAGTCCTCACCCTCAGTCCTGTTCCCACACACTCACCCCAGTCCTCACCCTCACTGTCCTGTTCCCACACACTCACCCCAGTCCTCACCCTCACTGTCCCATTCCCACACTCACCCCAGTCCTCACCCTCACTGTCCCCTTATTACACACTCACCCCAGTCCTCACCCTCAGTCCTGTTCCCACACACTCACCCCAGTCCTCACCCTCACTGTCCTGTTCCCACACACTCACCCCAGTCCTCACCCTCACTGTCCCGATCCCACACTCACCCCAGTCCTCACCCTCACTGTCCCGTTCCACTTTGACCCCAGTCCTCACCCTCACTGTCCCATTCCCACACTCACCCCAGTCCTCACCCTCACTGTCCCGTTCCCACACACTCACCCCAGTCCTCACCCTCACTGTCCCGTTCCCACACTCACCCCAGTCCTCACCCTCACTGTCCCGTTCCACATTGACCCCAGTCCTCACCCTCACTGTCCCGTTCCCACACACTCACCCCAGTCCTCACCCTCACTGTCCTGTTCCCACACACTCACCCCAGTGCTCACCCTCACTGTCCCGTTCCCACACTCATCCCAGTCCTCACCCTCACTGTCCCGTTCCCACACACTCAACCCAGTCCTCACCCTCACTGTCCCGTTCCCACACTCACCCCAGTCCTCACCCTCACTGTCCAGTTCCCACACTCACCCCAGTCCTCACCCTCACTGTCCTGTTCCCACAGTCACTCCAGTCCTCAGCCTCGCTGTCCTGTTCCCACGGTCACCCCAGTCCTCACCCTCACTGTCCTGTTCCCACACACTCACCCCAGTCCTCACCCTCACTGTCCTGTTCCCACACACTCACCCCAGTCCTCACCCTCACTGTCCCGTTCCCACACTCACCCCAGTCCTCACCCTCACTGTCCTGTTCCCACACACTCACCCCAGTCCTCACCCTTACTGTCCTGTTCCCACAGTCACCCCAGTCCTCACCCTCACTGTCCCGTTCCCACACTCACCCCTGTCCTCACCCTCACTGTCCCATTCCCACACTCACCCCAGTCCTCACCCTCACTGTCCCGTTCCACACTCACCCCAGTCCTCACTCTCACTGTCCTGTTCCCACACTCACCCCAGTCCTCACCCTCACTGTCCCGTTCCCACACACTCACCCCAGTCCTCACCCTCACTGTCCTGTTCCCACACACTCACCCCAGTCCTCACCCTCACTGTCCTGTTCCCACACACTCACCCCAGTCCTCACCCTCACTGTCCCGTTCCCACATTCACCCCAGTCCTCACCCTCACTGTCCTGTTCCCACACACTCACCCCAGTCCTCTCCCTTACTGTCCTGTTCCCACAGTCACCCCAGTCCTCACCCTCACTGTCCCGTTCCCACACTCACCCCTGTCCTCACCCTCACTGTCCCATTCCCACACTCACCCCAGTCCTCACCCTCACTGTCCCGTTCCACACTCACCCCAGTCCTCACTCTCACTGTCCTGTTCCCACACTCACCCCAGTCCTCACCCTCACTGTCCCGTTCCACACTCACCCCAGTCCTCACTCTCACTGTCCTGTTCCCACACTCACCCCAGTCCTCACCCTCACTGTCCCGTTCCACACTCACCCCAGTCCTCACACTCACTGTCCTGTTCCCACACTCACCCCAGTCCTCACCCTCACTGTCCCGTTCCCACACACTCACCCCAGTCCTCACCCTCACTGTCCCGTTCCCACATTCACCCCAGTCCTCACCCTCACTGCCCCGTTCCCACATTCACCCCAGTCCTCACCCTCACTGTCCCATTCCCACACTCACCCCAGTCCTCACCCTCACTGTCCTATTCCGACATTCACCCCAGTCCTCACCCTCACTGTCCCATTCCCACACTCACCCCAGTCCTCACCCTCACTGTCCTATTCCGACATTCACCCCAGTCCTCACCCTCACTGTCCTGTTCCCACACTGACCCCAGTCCTCACCCTCACTGTCCCGTTCCCACACTGACCCCAGTCCTCACCCTCACTGTCCCGTTCCCACACACTCACCCCAGTCCTCACCCTCACTGTCCCGTTCCCACACTGACCCCAGTCCTCACCCTCACTGTCCGTTCCCACACACTCACCCCAGTCCTCACCCTCACTGTCCCGTTCCCACACACTCACCCCAATCCTTACCCTCACTGTCCCGTTCCCACACACTCACCCCAGTCCTCACCCTCACTGTCCCGTTCCCACACTCACCCCAGTCCTCACCCTCACTGTCCCATTCCCACACTCACCCCAGTCCTCACCCTCACTGTCCCCTTATTACACACTCACCCCAGTCCTCACCCTCAGTCCTGTTCCCACACACTCACCCCAGTCCTCACCCTCACTGTCCTGTTCCCACACACTCACCCCAGTCCTCACCCTCACTGTCCCATTCCCACACTCACCCCAGTCCTCACCCTCACTGTCCCCTTATTACACACTCACCCCAGTCCTCACCCTCAGTCCTGTTCCCACACACTCACCCCAGTCCTCACCCTCACTGTCCTGTTCCCACACACTCACCCCAGTCCTCACCCTCACTGTCCCGATCCCACACTCACCCCAGTCCTCACCCTCACTGTCCCGTTCCACTTTGACCCCAGTCCTCACCCTCACTGTCCCATTCCCACACTCACCCCAGTCCTCACCCTCACTGTCCCGTTCCCACACACTCACCCCAGTCCTCACCCTCACTGTCCCGTTCCCACACTCACCCCAGTCCTCACCCTCACTGTCCCGTTCCACATTGACCCCAGTCCTCACCCTCACTGTCCCGTTCCCACACACTCACCCCAGTCCTCACCCTCACTGTCCTGTTCCCACACACTCACCCCAGTGCTCACCCTCACTGTCCCGTTCCCACACTCATCCCAGTCCTCACCCTCACTGTCCCGTTCCCACACACTCAACCCAGTCCTCACCCTCACTGTCCCGTTCCCACACTCACCCCAGTCCTCACCCTCACTGTCCAGTTCCCACACTCACCCCAGTCCTCACCCTCACTGTCCTGTTCCCACAGTCACTCCAGTCCTCAGCCTCGCTGTCCTGTTCCCACGGTCACCCCAGTCCTCACCCTCACTGTCCTGTTCCCACACACTCACCCCAGTCCTCACCCTCACTGTCCTGTTCCCACACACTCACCCCAGTCCTCACCCTCACTGTCCCGTTCCCACACTCACCCCAGTCCTCACCCTCACTGTCCTGTTCCCACACACTCACCCCAGTCCTCACCCTTACTGTCCTGTTCCCACAGTCACCCCAGTCCTCACCCTCACTGTCCCGTTCCCACACTCACCCCTGTCCTCACCCTCACTGTCCCATTCCCACACTCACCCCAGTCCTCACCCTCACTGTCCCGTTCCACACTCACCCCAGTCCTCACTCTCACTGTCCTGTTCCCACACTCACCCCAGTCCTCACCCTCACTGTCCCGTTCCCACACACTCACCCCAGTCCTCACCCTCACTGTCCTGTTCCCACACACTCACCCCAGTCCTCACCCTCACTGTCCTGTTCCCACACACTCACCCCAGTCCTCACCCTCACTGTCCCGTTCCCACATTCACCCCAGTCCTCACCCTCACTGTCCTGTTCCCACACACTCACCCCAGTCCTCTCCCTTACTGTCCTGTTCCCACAGTCACCCCAGTCCTCACCCTCACTGTCCCGTTCCCACACTCACCCCTGTCCTCACCCTCACTGTCCCATTCCCACACTCACCCCAGTCCTCACCCTCACTGTCCCGTTCCACACTCACCCCAGTCCTCACTCTCACTGTCCTGTTCCCACACTCACCCCAGTCCTCACCCTCACTGTCCCGTTCCACACTCACCCCAGTCCTCACTCTCACTGTCCTGTTCCCACACTCACCCCAGTCCTCACCCTCACTGTCCTGTTCCCACACACTCACCCCAGTCCTCACCCTTACTGTCCTGTTCCCACAGTCACCCCAGTCCTCACCCTCACTGTCCCGTTCCCACACTCACCCCTGTCCTCACCCTCACTGTCCCATTCCCACACTCACCCCAGTCCTCACCCTCACTGTCCCGTTCCACACTCACCCCAGTCCTCACTCTCACTGTCCTGTTCCACACTCACCCCAGTCCTCACCCTCACTGTCCCGTTCCACACTCACCCCAGTCCTCACTCTCACTGTCCTGTTCCACACTCACCCCAGTCCTCACTCTCACTGCCCTGTTCCACACTCACCCCAGTCCTCACTCTCACTGCCCTGTTCCCACTCTCACCCCAGTCCTCACCCTCAATGTCCTGTTCCCACAGTCACCCCAGTCCTCACCCTCACTGTCCCATTCCCACACTCACCCCAGTCCTCACCCTCACTGTCCTATTCCGACATTCACCCCAGTCCTCACCCTCACTGTCCCATTCCCACACTCACCCCAGTCCTCACCCTCACTGTCCTATTCCGACATTCACCCCAGTCCTCACCCTCACTGTCCTGTTCCCACACTGACCCCAGTCCTCACCCTCACTGTCCCGTTCCCACACTGACCCCAGTCCTCACCCTCACTGTCCCGTTCCCACACACTCACCCCAGTCCTCACCCTCACTGTCCCGTTCCCACACTGACCCCAGTCCTCACCCTCACTGTCCGTTCCCACACACTCACCCCAGTCCTCACCCTCACTGTCCCGTTCCCACACACTCACCCCAATCCTTACCCTCACTGTCCCGTTCCCACACACTCACCCCAGTCCTCACCCTCACTGTCCCGTTCCCACACTCACCCCAGTCCTCACCCTCACTGTCCCATTCCCACACTCACCCCAGTCCTCACCCTCACTGTCCCCTTATTACACACTCACCCCAGTCCTCACCCTCAGTCCTGTTCCCACACACTCACCCCAGTCCTCACCCTCACTGTCCTGTTCCCACACACTCACCCCAGTCCTCACCCTCACTGTCCCATTCCCACACTCACCCCAGTCCTCACCCTCACTGTCCCCTTATTACACACTCACCCCAGTCCTCACCCTCAGTCCTGTTCCCACACACTCACCCCAGTCCTCACCCTCACTGTCCTGTTCCCACACACTCACCCCAGTCCTCACCCTCACTGTCCCGATCCCACACTCACCCCAGTCCTCACCCTCACTGTCCCGTTCCACTTTGACCCCAGTCCTCACCCTCACTGTCCCATTCCCACACTCACCCCAGTCCTCACCCTCACTGTCCCGTTCCCACACACTCACCCCAGTCCTCACCCTCACTGTCCCGTTCCCACACTCACCCCAGTCCTCACCCTCACTGTCCCGTTCCACATTGACCCCAGTCCTCACCCTCACTGTCCCGTTCCCACACACTCACCCCAGTCCTCACCCTCACTGTCCTGTTCCCACACACTCACCCCAGTGCTCACCCTCACTGTCCCGTTCCCACACTCATCCCAGTCCTCACCCTCACTGTCCCGTTCCCACACACTCAACCCAGTCCTCACCCTCACTGTCCCGTTCCCACACTCACCCCAGTCCTCACCCTCACTGTCCAGTTCCCACACTCACCCCAGTCCTCACCCTCACTGTCCTGTTCCCACAGTCACTCCAGTCCTCAGCCTCGCTGTCCTGTTCCCACGGTCACCCCAGTCCTCACCCTCACTGTCCTGTTCCCACACACTCACCCCAGTCCTCACCCTCACTGTCCTGTTCCCACACACTCACCCCAGTCCTCACCCTCACTGTCCCGTTCCCACACTCACCCCAGTCCTCACCCTCACTGTCCTGTTCCCACACACTCACCCCAGTCCTCACCCTTACTGTCCTGTTCCCACAGTCACCCCAGTCCTCACCCTCACTGTCCCGTTCCCACACTCACCCCTGTCCTCACCCTCACTGTCCCATTCCCACACTCACCCCAGTCCTCACCCTCACTGTCCCGTTCCACACTCACCCCAGTCCTCACTCTCACTGTCCTGTTCCCACACTCACCCCAGTCCTCACCCTCACTGTCCCGTTCCCACACACTCACCCCAGTCCTCACCCTCACTGTCCTGTTCCCACACACTCACCCCAGTCCTCACCCTCACTGTCCTGTTCCCACACACTCACCCCAGTCCTCACCCTCACTGTCCCGTTCCCACATTCACCCCAGTCCTCACCCTCACTGTCCTGTTCCCACACACTCACCCCAGTCCTCTCCCTTACTGTCCTGTTCCCACAGTCACCCCAGTCCTCACCCTCACTGTCCCGTTCCCACACTCACCCCTGTCCTCACCCTCACTGTCCCATTCCCACACTCACCCCAGTCCTCACCCTCACTGTCCCGTTCCACACTCACCCCAGTCCTCACTCTCACTGTCCTGTTCCCACACTCACCCCAGTCCTCACCCTCACTGTCCCGTTCCACACTCACCCCAGTCCTCACTCTCACTGTCCTGTTCCCACACTCACCCCAGTCCTCACCCTCACTGTCCTGTTCCCACACACTCACCCCAGTCCTCACCCTTACTGTCCTGTTCCCACAGTCACCCCAGTCCTCACCCTCACTGTCCCGTTCCCACACTCACCCCTGTCCTCACCCTCACTGTCCCATTCCCACACTCACCCCAGTCCTCACCCTCACTGTCCCGTTCCACACTCACCCCAGTCCTCACTCTCACTGTCCTGTTCCACACTCACCCCAGTCCTCACCCTCACTGTCCCGTTCCACACTCACCCCAGTCCTCACTCTCACTGTCCTGTTCCACACTCACCCCAGTCCTCACTCTCACTGCCCTGTTCCACACTCACCCCAGTCCTCACTCTCACTGCCCTGTTCCCACTCTCACCCCAGTCCTCACCCTCAATGTCCTGTTCCCACAGTCACCCCAGTCCTCACCCTCACTGTCCCGTTCCCACACTCACCCCAGTCCTCACCCCCACTGTCCTGTTCCCACGGTCACCCCATTCCTCACCCTCACTGTCCCGTTCCCACACTCACCCCAGTCCTCACCCTCACTGTCCTGTTCCCACGGTCACCCCAGTCCTCACCCTCACTGCCTCGTTCCCACACTGTCGCTCCAGTACACTGTCGTAGATGAGTTGTGGGCCGTATCAAAAATCACCATCCAGGGTTATGAATCACCATCCAGGGTCGAGATTGAGGATTTTCCTGAGTGCTGTGATAACAACAACCTCTGGCTCAATGTCAGTATGACCAAGGAACTGATTGTAGACTTGATGAGAGGGAAACCAGAGGTCCTCATTGGAGGGTCGGTGATGGAGAGGATCGGCAACTTTCAGCTCCTGCCTGTTACTGTCTCAGAGGAGCTGTCCTGGACCTAGCTTGAAAAATGCAATTGCCAGGGATTCATGGCAGCACCTCTAATTCCTCCGGACATTTGGCACCTCACTTCAACCTTTGATAAACTTCCTAGTGTATCGACTGGTCTGGTATGGAAACACCAATATCCTTGAATTAAAAATCCTAAAAAAAAATAATGGATTCCGCCTAGTACATCACAGGTAAAGTCCTCCCAAACACTGAGCACATCTACATGAAATAGGAAAGCAGCATCCATCATCAGGGATTCCCATCACCCAGGCCATGAACGTTTCTTGCTGCTGCCATCAGGTCGAAAGTACAAGTGCCTCAGGTCTCGCACCACCAGGTTCAAGAACAGTTACTACCCCTCAAACATCTGGCTCTTGTACAAAGGGGATAACTACACTCAAATGTGCACCCTTTGAGATGTTCCCACAACCAATGATCTCACTTTTAAGACTCTCTCTCATTAACTCATGTTCTCATTATTTATTGCTATGTATTTATTTGCCTACAAGATGGCTTTTTGGTATAGTTTGTCATTAATCCTACTAGGGGATCAGCTATACTGAATTGGGTGTTATATAATGAACCAGAGGTGATTTGAGAGCTTAAGGTAAAAGAACCCTTAGGAGACAGCAATCACAATGTGATTGAGTTCAACTTGAAAGTAAAGTCTGATGTAGCAGTATTTTGGTGGAGTAAAGGAAGTTACAGTGGTATAAGAGAGGAGTTGACCAAAGTAAATTGGATGGAGATGCTGGCGGGGATGATAGCTGAGCAACAATGCCTTCAGTTTTGGGAGAAAATGAGGAAAGTGAAGGTTAGATGCTTTTGAAAAACAAAGAAATACTCAAATGACAAAATTGTACAACTGTGACTGACAAGAGATATCAAAGCTAATGAAAAAGCAAAATAGAGGGCACACAACAAAGCAAAAATTAGTGAGAAGACAGGATTAGAAATGTTTTAAAATCTAACAGAGAGCAACTAAAAGAATCATTAGGAGGGAAAAGATGAAATATGAAAGCAAGCTAGCAAACAATATCAAAGTGGATAGTAAAATCTTATTCAAATATTAAAAAATAAAAGAGAAATAAGAGTGGATATAGGACAATGAGAAAATGAAGCCAGAGAAATAATAGCAGGACAAGGAGAAGACAGAAGAACTACGTGAATATTTTGCAGCAGTCTTCACTGTGGAAGACACTAGCAGAGTGCCAGGTATTGAAGGGTGTGAGGCAAGAGAAGTGGGTGCAGGTACTATTATAAGGGGGAAGGTGCTCAAAAAGCTGTAAGTCACCCGGGCCAGATGAAGTGCATCCCAGGGTTCTGAAAGAGGTAGCAGTAGAGATTGCAAATGTCACTCCATTCTTTAAGAAAGGAGGGAGACAGCAGAAAGGAAATTATAGACCAGTTAGCCTGACCTCAGTGGTTGGGAAGATGTTAGGATTAAGGATGAGGTACTTGGTGACACAGGGCAAGATAGTAGAAAGTCAGCATGGTTTCCTTAAGGGAAAATTTTGCCTGACAAATCTGTTGTAATTCTTTGAGGAGATTACATGTAGGATAGATAAAAGGGATGTAGCAGATGTTGTATATTTGGACTTTCAGTGGGCCTTTGTAAAGATGCGACACATGATGCTGCTTACGAAGTTAAGAGCCCACGGCATTACAAGAAAGTTACTGATATTGTTAAAGCATTGGTTGATAGGCAGGAGGCAGCAAATGGGAATAAAAGGATCCTTTTTTGGTTGGCTGCCAGTGACTAATGGTGTTCCACAGGGGTCGGTTGTTAGTACTGCTTCTTTTTATGCTGTATATCAATGATTTAGATGCTGGAATAGATGGTTTTGTTGCCAAGTTTTCAGATGATATGAAGATTGGTGGAGGGGCAGTAGTGTTGAGGAAACAGGTAAGATGCAGAAGGACTGATAGATTAGGGGAATGGGCAGGAAAGCAGCAAATGAGATAATGATGCAAAATGCATGATCATGCACTTTGGTAGTAGAAATAAATGTGCAGACTCTTTTCTAAATAGGGAGAAAATCCAAAAATCTGAGATGCAAAGGGACTTTGGAGTCCTTGTGCAGAACACCCTAAAGATCAACTTGCAGGTAGAGTCGGTGGTGAGGAAGGCAAATGTCACGTTGGCATTCATTTCAAGAGGTCTAGAATACAAGAGCAGGGATGTGATGCTGATGCTTTATAAGGCACTGGTGAGGCCTCACCTTGAGTATTGTGAACAGTTTTGAGCTCCTCATCTTAGAAAAGTTGTGCTGGCATTGGAGAGAGTTCAGAGGAGGTTCACAAGGATGATTCCAGGAATGAAAGGGTTATTATAAGAGGAACATTTGATAACTCTGGGTCTGTACTCACTCGAATTTAGAAGGATGGGGAGGAGGGATCTTATTGAAACCTTTTGAATATGGAAAGGCCTAGACAGAGTGGATGTGGAAAGAATGTTCCCATGGTGGGAGAGTCTAGGACAAGGGGGCGCAGCCTCAGGATAGAGGGGTGTCCATTTAAAACAGAGATGTGGAGAAATTTCTTTAGCTAGAGTGTAGTGAATTTGTGGGGAATTTATTATCACATGCAGCTGTGGGGGCTGGGTCATTGGGTGTATTTAAGGCAGAGATTGATCAGTTCTTGATTGGACATGGCATCAAAGGTTACGTGGAGAAGGGGTTTGGGATGGGGAAAGAAGGATCAGCCATGATTGAATAGAGGAGCAGACTCAATGGTCCAAATGGCCTAATCCTTCTATGTCTTATGGTCTTACTTATATTTGCATTTGCACAGTTTGATGTCTTCTGCACTCTGGTTGATCTTTCATTGATCCTGTTATAGTTACTATTCTATAGATTCATTGAGCACAGCCACATGAAAATGAATAGCAGGTTGTGTATGGTGACATACGTGTACTTTGATAATAGATTTACTTTGAACTTTATTAATTCCCTTAATGAGCACATGCTCCCATTGACCATATAGATTTCCCCCCAGGTGCTCCAATTCCTTCCTACATCGGAAAAGTGCGTGGGTTGGTGAGTTAATTGACTGCTGTGTGAGGGTGAGGGGTGGAATCTGGGGGAGGTTGAAGAAATGGGGGGAGAATAGAATAGGATCAGTGCTGGAATGGTGTCAATAGGTGGTTGATTGTCAGTATGTACGTCATAAGCCTAAGGCTGTCCCTGCACACCCTTGGGCAAGTTGGTTGTTAACACAAGTGACACATTACAAAATTTGAAGTTCAATGTTAATTAATTATCACAGTATGTATATGTCACCAGATACTACTCTGAGATTAATTTTCTTAGGGGACTTCACAGTAGCACAAAGAAATACAATAGGTACAAATAAAGACAGACAATGAACCAATGTTTAAAAGAAGACAAACTGTGCAAATACAAAAAAAAAGAGCACAAAAATAAATAAATAATATTGAGAGCATGAGTTGCAGAGTCTTTGAAGGTGAGTCCATAGATTGCGGAATGACTTCAGAGCTGAGGTGAGTGAAGTCATCCATGCTGGTTCAAGACCCTGATGGCAGGGGCATTAACTGTTCCTGAACCTGGTGGTGTAGATTCTGAGGTTCCTATGCCTTCAGCCTAATAGTAGAGGGGTACTGAAGTCCAAGGTAAATTTATTAATAAAATACATTTTTGTCACTAAATACTACTGTGAGATTCATTTTCTCTAGAATCAATGAAAAACTGCATACGAACAAGACGTAGCAGCAGAATTAGACCATTTGGCCTATCGAGTCTTGCTCCGCCATTTCATCATGGCTGATCCATTTTCCTTCTCAGTCCCAATCTCCTGCCTTCTCCCTATATCCTTTCATCTCCTGACCAATTAAGAATCTATCAACATCTGCCATAAATTTACGCAATGACTTGGCCTTGGTCTCCAAAGTCACCTGTGGCAACAAATTCCACGGATTCACCATTCTCTAGCTGAAGAAATTCCTCCTATTGTCTGTTCTAAATGGACATGTCTGTATCCTGAGGCTGTGTTCTCTGGGCGTTAAACTCTCCCACTAAAGGCAACATCCTCTCCATATCCATTCTATTGAGGTCTTCCAACATTTGTTAGGTTCTAATGAGGTCATCCCTCATTCTTCTGAATTCCAGTAAATACAGGCCCAGAGCCATCAAATACATTTTATACGACAAGCCATTCAATCCTGGAATCATTTTCTTGAACCTACTTTGAAACCTCTCCAGTTTCAGCACATCCTTTCGAAGATAAGGAGCCCAAAGCTGCTCACAATACTCCAAGCGAGGCCTCATCGGTGCTTTGTAAACTCTCAACATTACATCCTTGGTTTCATATTTTTGTCCTCTTGAAATGAGTGCTAATATCATATTGAAAGAGTTGATTAATCTTTTTTATCAAAGTACCACAATTAACATGTAAATATTGCATGAGTCAAAGACAGACAAACAACCAGTGTGCATAAGACAAAACTGTGGAAATACAAACAAAATATAATAATAATAATAATAATAATAATAATAATAATAATAATAATAATAATAATAATAATAATAATAATAATAACAACAACAACAACAACAACAATAATAATAATAAATAATGAGAGTTGGCGCATGGCCAAGTGGTTAAGGAGTTGGTCTAGTAATCTGAAGGTTGCTAGTTCGAGCCTCAGCTAAGGTAGCGAGATGTGTCCTTGAGCAAGGCACCTTACCACACATTGCTCTGTGATGACACCAGTGCAAAGCTGTATCGGCCCTTGGACAACATCAGTGGCATGGAGAGGGGAGACTTGCAGCATGGGCAACTGCCGGTCTCCCGTACAACCCTGCCCACTTTCCTGGAAACTTTCCAAGGCGCAAATCCATGGTCTCTTGAGACTAACAGAGGCCTATATATAAAAATAACTGAGCAAATGAATAATACTGTGAACATGTTGTAGAGTCTCTGAAAGTGAGATCATAAATTATGGAAGCAGTTCAGTGTTCAGCTAAATGAATGAAGTTATCCCCTCTGATCCAAGAGCCTGGTGGTTGAGGTGTGATCACAGTCCCTGAACCTAGTGGTGTGGGAACTAGGGCTACTGTACCTCCTTCCCAATGGCAGCAGTGAGAAGAGAGCATGTTCCCTGCATGTTTTGATATTGATGTAATAAATAAACTTGAATCTTGAATCTTGAAGGTGGTAACTTGCTCAGAATTGAAGTCTACACCTGCTGTTTCAGGGTGATATTGGCGACCAAGGTTTGAGAGGCTTCCCGGGTTTCATTGGCCCAAAGGTACGTTAATTTTATCATCATCATTTAATCTCTCATCACTCCTGAAGATCGTTACAGCTCTGTTCAATACACCACTGCATACAAAGCCCTCTCATGTGACTGATATTCACCAAAGGGAGGGGCATTCAGAATAATACACACACAAAGCCCAACAGGTCAGACAACGTCTATGAGGGGAATAAACAGTTGATGATTGGACTGATAGTCTTTATCAGAATTGGAAAGGAAGAGCAAAGAAGACAAGCTAGAAGGTGATAAGTAAAGCCGGACGTGTGGGGGATGGGGTGATGGGGTAAGAAGCTGGGAGGTGATAAGGCTGAAGCAGAATGAATTGATAGGAGAGGAGAGTGGACCATGGGAGAAAGGGAAGGAGGAGGGACACCAGGGGGAGGTGATGGCAGATGAAGAGAAGAGGTAAGAGGACAGAGTAAGAGGAATTAAAGGAGAATAGGGAGGGGAAAAAATTACCAGAGGTTAGCAAAATCAATGTTCTTTCCATTGGGTTGGAAGTTACTGAGAAGGAATATGTCTTATTCACTTACTGCCCATTACGCTGTTGGATATTTTGAGTAGCAAAGAGCAATGAAGGTCCCCCATCTCTGTCTGTCTTTCACCCTTTTCCCTACTTTGCCCAGGTGTAGTTCAGGATTCTCATTTCTGCCTCTATGGTATGACATCAGCTTGTATCTGGTCTCCCACATTTCCTCCTCCCTTCCAATGAAGTGCTGCCTTGATGAGGGAGTTGCCTCTTTTCTGGACAGAATATGAGTTCTTGGGATATTTAGAGAACTGTTTCTTTTGTGCAGGGTTAGGAGTGAGGGGCAGAGGCCATGCAGGTGCTGCTGTGGTCTCCAAATGTGGCCCTGGGCAAGTAGCTGAGAGTGTAGACAAAGGACTTCTGCATCATCTTCCCTCCCTGCACCCTGTGTATTACAGCAAAGGGGGCTGTAAGCCCTAGAAAAGCTCTGTGTACAGTTGATGCCTAGAGAGATGGAGTGGAACCGTTTGCCCCCAGAAGTGCTAGGAACTCTCACTACATTTCAGATGAAACCTCCCTGCTTTAGTCTGAGAACCTGGAGCACAAGGTGAAGATGTGGGATTGGAACCTCCCCTCCCCTCCCCTCCAATCCCATCCAGAATCACTACTGCTGACATACAGAACGTAGAACATTACAGCATAGTACAGGCCCTTTGTCCCTGTCTCAGGGTGAAGGTGCAAGCTTCATGCCAATAGTCCCTGAGGTCAGAATTGATCCTGATCTCTAGACCAGATCAAGGCAGCACAGTACAGGCCCTTTTTCCCATAATGTTGTGTCAACCTTTTAACCTTCTCTGAGATCAATCTAACCCTTCACTCCTACATAGCCCTCACTTTTTCTATCTTCCATGTGACTATCTAAAAGTTTCTTAAATGCCCCTGATAAATCTGCCTCTACCACCACCTCGACAGGGCACTCCACTCACTCGCCTCTCTCTCTTTGTAAGCAAAAACACTTACTTCTGACATCCCCTCTTATACTTTCTTCCAATCACCTTAAAATTGTACCCCTTGTATTAGCTATTTCTGACCTGGGAAAAAGTCTCTGACTGTCCATACAATCTATACCTCTTATCATCTTCAAATTTGTCATGGCATTTATCATTTTGCAGCAGCAGTATAGTGCAATACATAAAAATTACTATCATTTACAGGAAGAAATACGTTTTTAAAAAGTAATGCAAAAAAAAACTGAGATTGTGTTCATGGGCCATTCATAAATCTGATAGCAGAGGGAAGAAGCTGTTCCTGAAACTTTGAGTGTGTGTCTTCAAAGGTTTCAAAGGTACATTTAATGTCAGAGAAATGTATACAATATACATCCTGAAATGCTTTTTCTTCACAACTATCCACGAAAACAGAGGAGTGCCCCGAAGAATGAGTGACAGTTAAATATTAGAACCCCAAAGTCTCCCCAGCTTCCCTCCCTCCCTCCCGTGCATAAGCGGCAGCAAGCAACAATCCCCCCTCCCCCCACCGGCAAAAAACGCATCGGCAGCCACCACCGAGCACTCAAGCGTGAGCAAAGCAACAGCAAAGACACAGACTTGCAGTTACCCCCAAAGACTACATTATTCACCCAGTATTTGACATACCACAGAGAGCCTGGTTCCTGTATCTCCTCCTTGATGGTAGAACTGAGAAGAGGACATGTCCTGGGTGGTGAGGGTCCTTCATTGGGGTCTCAACTAGACCATCATAACATTGATGGTGCGATGGTCAGTGAAAAAAATTATCTATGGATACGACAGGATCCAGTCAACTAAAACAATACTTTACCTCTTGTACAGGGTTCTGTACCTCCTTCCTGATGGTAGTATTGTCATCCATGTCACAAATTCCCACGATTTGGTGTTGGGTGTGGATTGTCACTGAAGTGTGGAAAGTTGTGATATGGACAACCATCACTAACCAATCCAGTTCTTTGCCTCCTGACCTTCTAATCCACATCAGGTCCCAAGCCCAACTCTACAATGTGAGCCAATTCTGCCTGGGATATATACTTGGAGGATATATACTTTGTCCCTTTACCACCCATTGCCCTGCCTCCATATGGGCCAGACACCATAAGACCATAAAATATAGGAGCAAGATTACACCACTGGACCCATTGAATCTGCTCTGCCAGTTCCAATTTTCCTAAGTGCCCCAATTTCCTGCCTTCTCCCCATATTACTTCGTGCCCTGCCCAACCAAGAATCTATCAACCTCTGCCTTAAATATACATAAGACTTGGCCTCCACAACTGCCTGTGGGAAAGAATTTCACAAATTCACCACTCTCTGGCAAAAAAAATTCCTCCTCATCTCCATTCTAAAAGGATGCCTCTCTACTCTGAGGTTGTGTCCTCTGTGCATCCCCCATCATAGGAGACATCCTCTCCACATCCAGTCGATCAAGGCTATTCACAGTTCAATAGGTTTCAATGAGGCCACCCATCATTCTTCTGAATATTAGTGAATAAAGGCCCAGAGCTCTTCATATGATAAGCCATTCAATCCTGGAATTTTTTTCGGTAAACTCCTTTGAACCCTCTCCAGTTTCAACACATCTTTTCTAAGATAAGGGGCCCAAAACTGCTCACAATATTCCAAGTGAGACTTCACTAGCGCTTTACAAAATCTCAACATAATCTAGTCCTCTTGGAATGAATGCTAGCATTGTGTTTGCTTTCCTCACCACAGGCTCAACCTGCAAGTTAATCTTCAAGGAATCCTGCACAAGGACACCCAAGTCCCTTTGCCTCACATTTTTTTGTATATTTTCTCTCCATTTAGAAAATAATTGACCCTTTCATTTCTTCTACGAAAGTGTGTGACCATACACTTCCCAACACAGTATTCCATCTGCCATTTCTGTCCCCATTCTCCTAATCTAAATCCTTCTGTAACCTCTCTACTTCCTCAAAATTACCTGCCCCTCCATCTATCTTCATATCATCTGCAAAACCATCAATCCAATCATTGAAATCATTGACATTTAATATAAAAAGAATCAGTCCCAACACAGATCCCTGTGGAACACCACTAGCCACCAGCAGCCAACCAGAAAAGGCTCTCTTTATTCCCAGTCTTTGCCTCCTGCCAATCAGCCACTGCTTTAACCATGCTAGAATCTTCCCTCTAATAGCATGGAATGTATTACAGCTTGTAATCGATTGTATTGTAGCTTGTTAAGCAGCTTCATGTGTGGCATCTTGTCCAAGTACACAAAATCCTTGATTCTCCTTTGTCTATTCTGCTTGCTATTTCTTCAAAGAATTCCAATTGATTTGTCAGGTAAGATTTTCCCCTGAGGACACCATGCATATTTTATCATGTGCCTCCAAATACCCTGAGACCTTATCGTTAAAAAGCGACTCCAACATCTTCCCAACCGCTGAGGTCAGACTAACAGACAGACAGACAGACAGACATACTTTATTGATCCTGAGGGAAATTGGGTTTCATTACAGCTGCACCAAGAATAGTGAAGAAATACAGCAATAATAAAGCCATAAATAATTAAATAATAATAAATTAATCATGCCAAGTGGAAATTAGTCCAGGACCAGCCTATTGGCTCAGGGTGTCTGACACTCCGAGGAAGGAGTTGTAAAGTTTGATGGCCACAGGCAGGAATGACTTCCTATGATGCTCAGTGTTGCATCTTGGTGGAATGAGTCTCTGGCTGACCTGTGCCTAACCAGTACATTATGGAGTGGATGGGAGTCATTGTCCAAGATGGCATGCAACTTGGACAGCATCCTCTTTTCAGACACCACCGTCAGAGAGTCCAGTTCCACCCCCACAACATCACTGGCCTTACGAATGAGTTTGTTGATTCTGTTGGTGTCTGCTACCCTCAGCCTGCTGCCCCAGCACACAACAGCAAACATGATAGCACTGGCCACCACAGACTATAGTTTCCTTTCTTCTGCCTCTCTACATTTGCAATTTTTCACTTTTCCAGAACCATTCCAGAATATAATGATTTTTGAAAAATCATACCTTCACAATCTCTTCAGCCACTTCTATCAGAACTCTGGGATGGTCCAGGTAACTTATCTAGCTTCAGACTTTTCAATTTTCCAAGAACTTTCTCTCTAGTAATGGTAACTTTGCTCATTTCATGACCCCTGACACCTGAAATCTCCACCATACTGCTAGTGTCTTCTACAAAGAAGATTGATGCAAAATACTTATTCAGTTTGTTCGACATTTCCTTGTCCCCTCTTGCTATATCTCCAGCATCATTTTCTAGTGGTCCAATATCCACTCTCACCCATCTTACACTTCATGTATCTGGAGAAACTTTTGGTGTCCTCTTTAATATTATTAGGTAACTTACTTTTGTAACCCTCTTTATCTTCTTAATGAATTTTTTAATTGCCTTCTGTTGGCTTTTAAAAACTTACAAATCTTCCAACTTCCCACTATTTTTTGCTCCATTATATGTCCTCTCTTTGGCTTTTATGTTAGCTTTGACTTCTCTTGTTGGCCACGGTTGTGTCATCTTTCTTTTAGAATGTATATATCCTGTGCCTCCAGAAATTACAGCCATTATTGCTCTGCCATCATCTCTGCCAGTGTTCCTTTCCAATCAATTCTGTCCGACTCCTCTGTAATTCCCTTTACTCTACTGTAATACTGATACATCTGACTTTATCTTCTCTTACTCAAATTTCAAGGTGAATGTGACCATATTATGATCAGTTTCCCCTAATGGTTTTTTTACCTTAAGCTTTCTAATCAATCCTGGTTCATTGCACAACAACCAATCCAAATATCTGACCCCCTAATGGACTCAACCACGAGCTGCTCTAAAAAGCCCTCTCATAGGCACTTTAGAAATGCCTCCTCCTGGAATCCAGCACCAACCTTATTTTCCCAACCTACCTGCATATTGAAGTCCCTCATAACTATTCTATCTTTGCCCTTTTAGCATACATTTTTTATTATGCGTTGTGATTTGTAGACCACATCCTTACTACTGTTTATGGTCTGTATACAACTCCCATCAAGGTCTTTTTACCCTTGCAGTTCCTTAGTTTTATCCAGAATGATTCAACACCTTCCGATCCTATGTCACTTCTTTCTGATAATTTTATTTCAGTTTTTACCGACAGAGCAACGCCACCCTCTCTGCCTTCCTGCCTCTTTTTTCAATACAATGTATATCCTTGGACATTAAACTCCCAGTTATAATCTTCTTTCAATCATGATTCAGTGATGCATACTATATCATACCTGCCAGTCTGCAATTGTGCTACAAGTTAGAAACATAGAAAACCTACAGCACAATACAGGCCATCTACCTTATTCTGTATTCTGCCTGCATTCAGATACAACACCTTCAGTCCTGTATTCACACTTTTCGAGTTTATCCGCCTTCTACATTGCATCTCCTGTTGATTGCGATTTTGCCGTATCAACAGCCTCTTCTCACAAGACGCTGCCTCTGTTTGTAAACCAGCTACCTCATCTTCAGCTCTATCATCCACCTTTCCTATGATACTTCTTGCATTGAAATATATGCATTGAGGCCACTAATCACACCATGCTCAACCTTTTAATTTCTAACTTTGCCTAAGGTTGTACCAACCTCTGCCTCTACAACCTCTCCACTAACTGTGCTGGCACTCTGGTTCCCATCCCCCTGCAAATCTAGTTTAAACCCCACCATGCAGCATTAACAAACCCTCCTGCTATGATATTAGTCCCCCTCCAGTTCAGGTGCAAATTGTCCCTTCTGTACGGGTTCCAATTTCCCTGGAAGAGAGCCCAATGATCCAAAAATTATATGCCCTCCCTCCTATACCAACTCCTTAGCCACATAGTAAACTGTATAATCTTCCTAGTTCTGCCCTCACTAGCACATGACACGAGTAGCAATCCTGAGATCACAACCTCAGAGGTCCTGCCCTTTAACTTAGCACCCTACTGCCTGAACTCCCTATGCGGAACCTTGTCACTCATCCTACCCGTGCCATCGATACCTGCATGGACTACGACTCCTGGCTGTTTACCCTCCCACTTAAGAATGCTAAGAATTTGACCTGAGATATCCCGGACCCTGGCACCCAACTGGGAATCTTGTTCTCACCCACAGAACCTCCTGTCTGTTCCCCTAATTAACGAATCCCTATCACCACAGCGTGTCTCTTTTCCCGCTTCCCTTCTGAGTCACAGACACAGACTCAGTGACAGATACCCCACTACTGTGACTTTTCTCTGTTAGGTCAACCTCCCTGTCAGTATCCAAAGTGGTTTACCTGTTGTTGAGGGGGATGGCCAGAGGGGTACTCTCCACTGGCTCCTTTACCCCTTTCCCCTCCTGACTGTCACCCAGTTTTCTGTGTCCTGCACCTTGGGTGTAACTACCCCTCTATATGTCTGATGTATCACCCCTTCAGCCTCCCGAATGATCCAGAGTTCATCCAGTTCCAGCTCCAACTCCTCAACGTGGTTTGTTGAAAGCTGCAGCTGGATATACCTCACAGTGGAAGTTGTCAGGGACACTGGAGATCTCCCTGCCCTCCCACATCCCACAAGAGGAGCAGGCAACTATCCTGCCTGGCATCTCTACTGTCCTAGCTGAGCAGATATAAAGAAGGGAAGGAGAAAAAAAAACTTCACCTGGAGCTTTTCTTTCCTTTGCTTTCTCTGACTGAAGCCTCGAGATCACCACTCTGACTCTGTCCACTCGGTCGACAACCACTGTGACTACCCCTGCCTTCCATTAGCCTGCTTTGGTAATCAGTCCCAAATACCGATTGGTTGTTTCACTGTAGCACTTCTTGTTGCTTTGTGGTCAGTGGATCTGAGTGAAATCCCCTCCTCTCAAAACTTCTGGTGTTCAGATTGGTCACTGAGCCTTAGACACCCTAAAGCCTTGGGTCAAGCTCACCTTTAGGAGACTCACCATATAGCCCAGATCCCTACGGTCACTCCCAGAGTGACCTGAACACATCACACCGCATGGGGGTCAATTCCTCGTCCCCCTCGACTATCACTAGAAGCTAGAAGGTGATGGGGTGGAAAAGTTAAAGGGCTCGAGAAGGGGGAGTCTGATAGGAGCGGAGAGTGGAGCATGGAGAAAGAGAAGGAGGAAGGAGTCTAAGGGGAGGTGATGGGCAAGTGAAGAGAAAGGTAAGAGGTCAGTGTGGGGGGTAGAAGAAAAGGAAGGGGAAGGGAATTCAATGTTCATGCCAGTTGGAGGCTTCCCAGACAGAATATGAGGTTTTGCTCCTACAACCTGGGAGCAGCCCCATTAGACTTGCCCAGAATGCAGATCCCGCTGTCTCTGTCTGCTCCCCTTTGGCTCAGAATCAGGTTCCCATGAGTCCTGAGAAAAATATTCTCCTCATCTCCATTGTGAGAGATCCCTTGGAGTCAGACAGAACAGAACAGGCCTTTTGGCATGTGGGGAGAATGAATGAAATGGGATTAGTGTAGGATTGGTGTCAATGGGTGGCTGAGGGTCATTCTCCCCACGTTCCCATTCGCTTCCCCCAGATTCCACCCCTCACCCGCACACTGGCACAATCTACAGTGCCGTTGGGATATTGGAGGAACCGGAGTACCTGGGGGAAACCTACACTGACACAGAGAAAACGGGCAAACTCCACACAGACAGCGCCAGAGGTCAAGATCAAACTCGAGTTTCTGGAGCCCACAAGGCAGCAGCTCTACCCAGTGTATCACTGTGCTGGTGTCCTAATCACCCTGGTTTATTATTGTTACATGTACCAAGATATGGTAAAAAGCATGTCTTGTATACTGTTCATACAGGTGAATTCATTTCCTACTACAATAACATAGCAGTTATCATGATTTTATTACAGCTTGGAATGTCCAAGTTCAATTACAGCACCGACTATACATTCTTCTTGTCACCACGCGGGTTTCCACTGAGTGCTCCAGTTTCCTCCCACAGTCCAAAGACGTACCAGTTATATTGTCATGCTGGGAGATTTTAATTTCCCAAATATTGATTGGCATCTCCCTAGAGCAAGGGGTTTAGATGGGGTAGAGTTTGTTAGGTGTGTTCAGGAAGATTTCTTGACACAATTTGTAGATAAGCCTACAAGGGGAGAGGCTATACTTGATCTGGTTTTGGAAAATGAACCTGATCTGCTGTCAGATCTCTCAGTGGGAGAGCATTTTGGAGATAGTGATCACAATCTATCTCCTTTAACATAGCATTGGAGAAGAATAGGAACAGACAAGTTAGGACAGCATATAATTGGAGTAAGGGGAAATACTAGGCTATCAGGCAGGAACTTGCAAGCATAAATTGGGAACAGATATTCTCAGAGAAATGTATGGAAGAAATGTGGCAAATGGTCAGGGGATATTTGTGTGGAGTTCTGCATTGGTATATTCCAATGAGACAGGGAAAGAATGGTAGGGTACAGGAACCATGGTGTACAAAGGCTGTTGTAAATCTAGTCAAAAGAAAAGAAGAGTTTATGAAAGGTTCAAAAAACTCGGTAATGATCGAGATCTAGAATGTCATAAAGCTAGCAGGATGGAGCTGAAGAATGACATTAGGAGAGCCAGAAGGGGCCATGAGAAGGCCTTGGTAGACAGAATTAAGGAAAACCCCAAGGCATTCTACAAGTATTTGAAGAGCAAGAGGATAAGACGTGAGAGAATAGGACCAATCAAGTGAGACAGAGGAAAAGTGTGTATGGAACTGGAGTTGCTAGCAGAGGTACTTAATGAGTACTTTACTTCAGTATTCAGTACGGAAAAGGATCTTGGCGAATGTAGGGATGACTTAAGCGGACTGTAAAGCTTGAGCATATATATATATATTAAAAAAGAGGATGTGCTGGAGCTTTTGGAAAGCATCAAGTTGGATAAGTCACCAGGACTGGATGAGATGTACCCCAGGCTACTGAGGGAGATGCTGAGCTTCTGGCGATGATCTTTGCATCATCAATGAGGACGGGAGAGGTTCCAGAGGATTGGATGGTCGGAGATGTTGTTCCCTTATTCAAGAAAGAGAGTAGAGATACCCCAAGAAATTATAGACCAGTGAGTCTTTCTTCAGTGGTTGGTAAGTTGATGGAAAAGATCCTGAGAGGCAGGATTTATGAACATTTGGAGAGGTATAATATGATTAGGAATAGTCAGCATGGCTTTGTCAAAGGCAAGTCGTGCCTTTTAAGCCTGATTGAATTTTTTGAGGATGTAACTAAACACATTAATGAAGGTAGAGCAGTAGATGTAGTGTATATGGATTTCAGCAAGGCATTTGATAAGGTACCCCATGCAAGGATTATTGAGAAAGTAAGGAGGCATGGGATCCAAGGGGACATTGCTTTGTGGATACAGAATTGGCTTGCCAACAGAAGGTAAAGTGTGGTTGTAGACGGATCATATTCTACATGGAGGGTGGTGACTAGTGGTGTGCCTCAGGGATCTGTTCTGGGACCCCTTCTCTTTGTTATTTTTATAAATGGCCTGAATGAGGAAGTGGAGGGATGGGTTAGTAAATTTGTTGATGACACAAAGGTTGGGGGTGTTGTGGATAGTGTGGAGGGCTGTCAGAGGTTACAGTGGGACATTGATAGGATGCAAAACTGGGCTGAGAAGTGGCAGATGGAGTTCAACCCAGATAAATGTGAGGTGGTTCATTTTGGAAGGTCAAATATGATGACAGAATATATGTGTTAATGGTAAGACTCTCAGCAGTGTGGAGGTTCAGAGGGACCCTAGGGTCCGAGTCCATAGGACACTCACACAGGTTGACTCTGTGGTTAAGAAGGCATATGGTGCATTGGTCTTCATCAAACGTGGGATTAAGTTTAGGAACTGAGAGGTAATGTTGTATCTATATAGGACCCTGATCAGACTCACTTGGAGTACTGTGCTCAGTTCTGGTCACCTCACTACAGGAAGGATGTGGAAACCATCGAAAGGGTGCAGAGGAGATTTACAAGGATGTTGCCTGGATTGGGTAGCAAGCCTTATGAGAATAGGTTTAGTGAACTCAGCCTTTTTTCCTTTTGGAGCGACAGAGGATGAGAGATGACCTGATAGAGGTGTATAAGATGATGAGAGACATTGATCGTGTGGATAGTCAGAGGCTTTTTCCCAGGGCTGAAATGGCAACACGAGAGGGCACAGTTTTAAGGTGCTTGGAAGCAGGTATAGAGGCGATATCAGGGGTAAGTTTTTTACGCTGAGAGTGGCGAGTGTGTGGAATGGGCTGCCGGCGATGGTGGTGGAGGCAGATACGATAGGGTCTTTTAAGAGACTCCTGGACCGATATGTGGAACTCAGAAAAATAAAATAGAGGGCTACGGGTAAGCCTAGGTAATTTCTAAGGTAAGGGCATGTTCGGCACAGCATTGTGGGCCAAAGGGCCTGTACTGTGCTGTAGGTTTTCGATGATTTCTATGTCAGTAGGTTAATTGGTCATTGTAAATTGCCCTGTGAATAGGTGAGATTTAAATAGGTGGGTTGCTGGAGGGTGCATCTCATTGGGCTGGGAGGGTCTGTTCCTTGCTGTATCTCAAAATCAATTACACAATGCATTGAGGTAGAACAAGGTAAAATAATAACAGAATGAAGAATTAAGTACTGCAGTTAAAAAGAAAGTATAGTTCAGCTAGACAATAAGGTGTAACCCCATAACAAGGTCAATTGTGAAGCCAGGAGTCCATTTTATCATAATCGGGGACTATTCAGGAGTCTGATAACAGCGGGGTAGAAGCTGTCCTTGAGCCTGGTGGTATGTGCTTTCAGATTTTTGTATCTTCTGCCTGATGGGAGAGAGAATCCCAATAAGCACAGCCTCTGCCTCACACGATCAAAGAGCTGACAGCCTTACGGAAGCCACATGACGTGGACAGCTGTGGGCTTGTGGCTGCGTAACAGAGCGAGAGCTGACCGTGTGGACAGTCACAACAGTGTGTATCAGATGGGAACCCACACTGTGTGTTGCTTTTGACAGGGTCCAGTTGGAGAGGTCGGTGTTAAAGGAATTTGTGGTCCCAAGGGCCCGACGGGAATGTTTGTAAGTAAACTTCTTGGCATGTTTGAAGCTTCTGTTGTGTCAGGTCACCTGTCACCCACCCAGCTGAGTTGTTTTACAGTGAATGTAGCTCTGTGCCCACCGTCAGTAGCACCAAGCACAATATACTGTAACAGAATACGGAAACAGCCCCTTCCGGCCACCAAGTCCATGCTAACCATCAACTGCCCATTTATACACTGCCTGTTATTCCCTCCAATTCCCGTCAGTTCACCTGGAGTGAGATACTGGGAATGTGAGCAGAGCAGCTGTGAAGTCATAAACCTGGCACAGACAGGATGTCCCGAGTGGCCAGTTCTTGCTCCCACTTTGTACCTGTGTCCATGTGTTTGTGTTGTGAGCCTGTGCATTCGGTTTATGTTCTTATGTTAATGCTGATTTATTTTCTGTTGTGAACAGGGAAATCCTGGACTGATAGGACCAACTGGAATCACTGGTCCGGCTGGGAAACCCGTAAGTATCCATGAAAACAACTTTGGCACCACCTCCCACATCGACCTTACTACACGTCAGCCAGACATGGCATTGGCATCACCTCCCACACCAATCTTACTAAACGTCAGCTAAATGTGGCTCACCAGGATGTTCTCTGGAATGGAGAGCACGTGACCTCGTACTGGGGAGTAAGCTGGTCAGGTGATCAAAGTTTCAGGAGGGAGCGGTGATCACAGTTTCCTCGTGATGGGGATTTGCAGATTGGGCAGCAGGGTAGGTCAGTGAATAGTGCAACACTGCTAGTGCTCAGGTCCGCTGTAAGGAGTCTGTATGTCCTTCACACCGACTGTGTGGGTTTTCCCCGGTGCTCTGGTTTCCTCCCACAGTCCAAAGACATAATCAGGTTAATTGGTCTTTGCAAGTTGCAGGTTATGGCTAATCGGGGTTGTGGGGTTTCTGGTTCGAAAGGTCAGAAGGGCGCACTCCACGCCATATCGCTAAATAAATAAATTGGCGTTGTTTTCTCTGGAGCACTGGAGGCTTGGGGGGAGGGTGACCTAATAGAAGTTTCTAGAATTATGAGAGGCATATAAAGGGTAGATAATCAGAGTCTTTTTCCTAGGGTAGAAACATCAAATACCAGAAGCATAACTTTAAGGTGAGGGGGGTGGAAAGTTTAAAGGAGATGTGTAGGGTAAGTTTTTTGACATGAAGTGGGGTGGGGTGGTGCAGGCAGATACAACAGTGGTGTTTTAGAGGCGTATGGACAGGCACATGACCACGATCATGTGCAGGCAGATAAGTTTAATTTAAGCAAGCATTCCTCATATTCAGTCTGGATAGCCTCCAACCTGATGGCATGAATATTAATTTCTCAAATGTCCCCACTCCCCCTTCTCTCTTCTTCTTTTCCTCATCTGGTTCCCCTCTCACCCCTTCTCTTCTCCTTACCCCCCTCTGGTTCCCCTTCTCCTTCTCTTTCTCTCATGGTCCACTGTCATCTTCTGCCAGATTCTTTTTTCAGCCCTTCACCTCTTCCACCCATCCACCTCCCAGTCTCTATTACACTCTTCCACCCATCCACCTCCCAGTCTCTATTACACTCTTCCACCCATCCACTTCCCAGTCTCTATTACACTCTTCCACACATCCACCTCCCAGTCTCTATTACACTCTTCCACACATCCACCTCCCAGTCTCTATTACACTCTTCCACCCATCCACCTCCCAGTCTCTATTACACTCATCCACCTCCCAGTCTCTATTACACTCGTCCACCCATCCACCTCCCAGTCTCTATTTCATTCCCCCTTAAGGATCTGCAATTTTGTACTGTCCTCCTCCATCTCCTCCCACTTCCTTATTCTGGCATCTTCCCCCTTCCTTTCAAGTCCTGATGAAGTATCTTGGCCAAAAAATAAACTCTTTATTCCACCACCTAGCTGCATTCTGCCTGCCCTGCTGAGTTCCTCCAGCATTTTGTGTGTGTTGCTCTGGATTCCCAGCATCTGCAGAATCTTGTAGGTTGATAAATTTAATTTAATTTAGCATCATAGTGATGGGCTGAATAGTCTATTCCACTGTCGTACTGGTCTATGTTCTCAGTTCTATGTGACTCATGTTCCAGTTAAATGATTTTCAATTTAGCTCTTATTTTTTATATTTTTCCCCACAGGGTCCCAAAGGCGTAAAGGGAAGCAGAGGCGGACTGGTAAAGACCTTATTAACAATTGCACACTGACTCACACCAGTACAGATTTCTGGAAACAAATGAATATTATGATAGACTGAGGTGCTGAAAGGCTGACATATTTTGAACACATTGGCTATCTGACGGTCTTTGGTGTGTGTGATTTTTTAATAGGATTTATTATTTGATCTTGTTGTGTTTGCTGAGCTAGGTAATTAGCTTGCAGACGCTATCACCAATTGAGGTGACATCCTCAGTGCACAGTTGTTGGTGTTTCTCTCTGGAAATGCTTGCATTTATAAAGCCCCCTCTCCACTGCCTAGTTCATTTTCCTTGGTCCTGATTGGCTACCCCTTTACATGACCTTTGAATTCTATTGGCTCGTGTTTCTTTGGCTCTTAGTGGTTCTTGGTTTTGTGGCTGCCTGCAAGAAGACAAATGTCAAGGTTGTATGTAGTACACATACTTTGGTAATAAATGTACTTCAAACTTTGACCTGACAATAAATGCATTGTAGTCTCTGCAGGGAATTGCCTGCGGACAAGGGAGCTATGGAAAACAGCTGTAGCTGATAAAACTTCTGTCCCGTGGCTCTGGAGGACCTGGGTCAATCCTGACCACTGGTGTCACCCCAGACCCTAGATTGTTACAGAGGCATTGAACAATGTAGCACAGATACAGGCTCTTCGGCCCTACCTGTTCCTGCCGACCATGGTGTCTACTCAGCTGGTCCCAATTTCCTGCATTTGACCCTTATCAGAATCAGGTTTAATATCACTGGTGTATGTCGTGAAATTGGTCATTATGCAGCAGCAGCCCTTTGCAATACGTATAATAAAAACTGTAAATTACAGTGTGTATATATATATATGTATTTTTAAGTTAAATTAAATAAGTAGTGTAAAAAGAGAAAAAACAGTGCAGTAGTTCATTCAGTGCAGTGTCCATTCAGAAATCAGATGGTGATGGGGACGGATTGTTGCGTGTGTGCCTTCAGGCTCCTGTAGCTCCTTTCTGATGGTAACAATGAGAACAAGGCGTGACCTGGCTGATAGGGGTCTTTAATGATCGACGCTGCCCTTTTGAGGCCTCGCTCCATGAAGCTGTCCTGGGTGCTGGGGAAGCTGGTTCCCATGATGGAGCTGACTGAGTTCAGAACTCTCTGCAGCTTATTTCAATCCTGTGCAGTGCCCCCACCCCTCCATACCAGATGCTGGTGCAGCCTGTTAGAATGCTCTCCACGGTACATCTGTAGAAATTTGTGGATGTCTTTGGTGACGTACCAACTCTCTTCAAACTCCTGATGAAATATAGCCACTGTTGTGCCTTTTTGTAACTGCATCAATATGTTGGGCCCAGGACACGGCCTCATATACTTCCAAGCTCTGTCCTTCCACGTACCTGTCAAAGTGCTTCTTAAATTTTACTATTGTATCTACTTCAATCACTTTCTTTGGCAGTTTGTTCCATATACTCATTTCCCTCTGTGTGAAAAAGTTGCCCCTCAGTTCTCTTTTAAATCTTGCCCCTCTCATCCGAAAACCACACCCATGAGTTTTGGACTCCCCTACCCTGGGGAAAAGTCTACCATTCGCCACACCTATGCCCCTTTTTGGCACCCTCTCCAGCTGAAGCACAGCTCTCTGAGTGACCAAAACTGTAGGTAGATTATCCGCACCTCTTCATAGCGTGGTCCTTGACTAAAGTTCGAAGATACAGGGTTCAATAGAAGTTAAAATAATAGCCTTTCCTGTTGAACTTTCTGCTGGGGTTTTGATAGAGTGACATTCTAGGGATTCATTGTCGATCGCTCTAGACCTTACATCTGGGAACTGCTCCATGTTGACAGGCATCAGTCAGCTCTGCACTTCCCTAGACCCCAGCCTGTCACCCATCTGGTCCTAGGAAGCAATTGTTAGTCAAAGTAACCTCAGCAAGTATCTTTAATTAATGCCCTGAACACTCTGTGAAGACATCGGGAAGTTATCTTTCTACAGTCATAGAAACTTTGAGTTATAGAGCACCACAGCTCTGAAATAGGCCCTTCAACCCATCTAGTCCATGTTGATCTGATCTTAAGTCTAGTCCCATGTACCTTTTCTCCAGACCATATTCCCCCAATCCTCTTCCAGCCATGTACTTATCCAAACTCCTCTTAAGTGTTACATTTCAACCTATGTCTATCACTTCAACTAGCAGTTCAGTTCCCCATGCGAGGCTCATTCAGAAAGTAATGAGGCGTGAGATCCAAGGAAACCAGGGAAACCCCTCAGGTCCCCTTTAACCTTTCACCCTTAACCTATGACCTCTATTTATAGTCTCACCCAACCTCAGTGGAAAAAGCCTGCTGGAATTTGCCCTATCTATACCCCTCATAATCTTGTCTATGAAGGTTCTCAGTCATTGTATATCAAACAGTAATAAATCAAGGCAACTGGACTTGCTGTGCTATCTAGAAGTTTCGCCACTCATCCAAAAGGCTTCTTCAGTTCTAATCCATGCTGGGTAGTTTTCCGGTTTATAAACTCTGTGAGTTGTTCAAAGGTATGGCAATCACCTGGGGGTTGTTAGGAGTCAGAGTTAATGAGAGCGTCATTGGCCTTAACTTTGCATGAATGGGGGTGTGAACTGTTGTGGAGATGCCGGGGAGAAATGTTTTGTAAGTAGCTGATAGGTGGTGTTGTACCCCACCCCCTCTGTTCAGGGATGGGTTTTCCACTTTAACAAAGAGCAAAGCAGATGGAAAAACATAGTCATCCCATATGTAGCTGGAGTTTCAGAGAAGCCGAGAAAGATTTTCAGCAAACACCAAATCCCCGCGTTTTTCAAAGCTAGAAGCACACTCAGAAGCTCACCCACTCCAAGGCTCCTACATTATAGGCAGCTGTTGATTCAGGGGATCGCGGGTTTGTGCCTCTGGTGGACTAGGTTAAGCAGTATCTGCTGGGACTGTGGAGTGACAGTCCTTGCTACACTGTACAGCAGAATGCTGAGGCAGCTCTTATGTCTTGGGCATAGATCTCTTATCTCTTATCTCATATCTTATCTGTTATCGTTTATCCTATCTCTTCTCTTATCTCTTTTATCTCTTCTCTTATCTCTTATCTCTCATCTCTCACAGGCTCTCTTACCCTTTGCTTGCTGCATCAGAGTAGTCCTGTATCTCAAGAGACCCTTTTTCACCTCCTGATTCCAGGCGCGCCTGTCTGAGGCGAGTGACTGCCACGTGTTGGTGCCAATACCTCGGGCCTTGAGGTCGCACTTGCAGGTGACCTTGTAGGGCAGCTGGGGTCTTCCTGTTGGCCTCCTTCCAAACTCCAGCTCCCCAAAGAGAAGGTCTTTTGATATGCGCCCACCTGCCATGCGCAGGTTGTGGCCGAGCCTGCGAATACTGATTGAGGAAGGTGAACATGGAGGTGGTGCCCGCTCTTGTTGGTAACCTTGTCTTCCCAGGTGATACAATGTATGTGGACAGTTGAGGAAGTTTAGTATGGGTCCCAAAATCCTAAGAAATTTCTACAGAGGCACAATTGAGAGCATCTTGACTGGCTGCATCACTGCCTGGTATGGGAACTGTACCTCCGTTAATCGTAGGATTCTGCAGAGAGTTGTGCGGACAGCCCAGTGCATCTGTAGTTCTGAACTTCCCATGATTCAGGACACTTACAAAGACAGGTGTGTAAAACGGGCCTGTAGGATCATTGGGGACCAACGACACCCCAAACCACGATCTATTCCAGCTGCTACCATCCGGGAAACGGTACCGCAGCATAAAAGCCAGGACAGCTTCTTCCACCAGGCCATCAGGCTGATTAACTCACACTGATTTGAGTGTATTCTGTGTTACATTGGCAGTTCTATTTATTTTAAATTATTATAAATTACTATGATTGCACATTGCACATTTAGACGGAGATGTAACGTAAAGATTTTTACTCCTCATTTATGTGAAGGATGTAAGAAGTAAAGTCAATTCAGTTCAATTCAAGAGTCACTCCTCTGATGATAACAATGAATATTTTGGACAGGGAGGACAGGTGATTTCAAAGAGGGGTTAAAAAGGCCATCTTTGTCAAACTGGAAAACCCATCCCTGAACAGAGGGGGAGGGCTACGACACCATCTATCAGCTACTTACAATACAATCCTAACATCCCTTCCCCCCCCCCCCACCGCATCTCCACAACAGTTCACATCCCCATTCATGCAAAGGTTAGACTAATGACCCTCTCATTACCTCTATGATTGGTAATGGCCCTCATGTGATTGCTATACCTTTGAACTGAGTTTACAAACCGGAAAACTACCCACCATGGATCAGAACTGAATAAGCCTTTTGGATGAGTAGCAGAACATCTTCTAGATAGCACAGCAAGCCCAGTTGCCTTGATTTACTACTGCTTGACAGCCTCATAATCTTGTATCATTCGTTTATTATGTGCCATGTTGTATGATGTAGACGATCATGGTTTTTCTGTGACCATGATTGTCCTTGGCAAATGTCTCTACAGAAGTGGTTTGCCATTGACTTCTTCTTTACAAGAACAGTCATGGTGAAGACCACCACGTCATACGACATGGCACATAATGATGATGATGACTGAAATGATCTGTATGAACGATATGCGAGACAAGATTTTCACTGTCCCTCTGTACATGTGACAATAATTAACCATTTCCAGTTCCTATTCCAGATCCACACACTGGGGACAATTTACAGCAGCCAATTAACCCACCGATCCTCATGCCTTTAGGATGTGGGAGGAAACCGGAGCCCTTGGGGGAGACCCATGTGGTCACAGGGAGAACGTACAAACTCCTTACAGAATGCAGCTGGAATTGAACCCATGCTGCTGGCACTACAACCGTGTTTTACTCACCTTTACACTAACTTCCTGCTCCTGTATGCCTGCTGTGAGCCAGGCTGATGAGACTAAATCAGGAGCAGGTTTTTTACCACTGACATAGGTCATGAAATTTGTTGTTTTGCAGCAGCAGTACACTGCAAAATAATAATTTACAATAAGAAATATAAATAAAATAAATAGTGCAAAAATAGTGAGGTAGAATTTCTGGGTTCATTGTCCATTCAGAAATCTATGGCAGAGGGGAAGGAGCTGTTCCTGAAGTGTGTGCCTTCAGGCTCCTGTACCCTCTCCTTGATGGTAGCAATGAGAAGTGGGCATGTCCTGGGAGATGAGGTTCCTTAGTGATGGATGCTGCCTTCTGAAAGTGTCCTCTCTGCTGGAGAGGCTTGTGCCCATGATGGAGCTGACCGAGTTCACAACATGCCGCAGCTTTTTCCGATCCTGTGCAGTGGCCCCTCTATACCAGACAGTGATGCAACCCGTCAGAATGCTCTCCATGGTACATCTGTAGAAATTTGCTGGAGTCCTTGGTGAGGTCACAAATGGTAAGGACGAGCAGGGCCAAAAGGCCTGCTTCTGTGCTCGATGTCTCTATGACTCTAAACGTAAAAAGTCAATGAATTATGAAGTGAATTGACAGTCCAGTGAATTAATTTACACCTCTACATGAATTTCCACTGCGGTCCGGTAGCACTGCAACTAGAGGTCATAGGTTAAGGGTGAAAAGTGAAAAGTTTGCAGAAACTTCTTCACTCAGAGGGTGGTGAGAGTGTGGAACGAGCTGCCTGCACAACATTTAAGAGAAGTTTGGATGGTAGGGGTATGGAGGGCAATTGGCTGGGTGCAGGTCGACGGGAGTAGGCAGTGAAATGGATTGACACACACTAGATGGGTCAAAGGGCCTGTTTCTGTGCAGTACTTTTCTATGACTCTACGACAAATGTCTCCTGCTGACCCTGTATAATGAGACACTGCATAATAAAATCTCTAAATTAAGCTAAACTTATAATCGGGTTCCCAGAACACTTTGCACAAACTCTAGACATCCAACAGCATGTTCCAGCCAATAATGTTCATTCTGAAGGCAGCCACACATGTGCAGAAGGAAATGTGGTCCCTTCTTGGGGCACCACGGTAGTGTAACGGTTAATACGATGCTATTACAGCTCAGGGCATCAGAGTTTGGAGTTCAAATCCGGCACTGTCTGTAACGGGTTTGTAAGTCCTCCCAGCGAACTTGTTGGTTTCCTCTTGGAGCTCTCGTTTCCTCTCACAGTCCAAGATGTACCAGTTAGCAGGTTAATTGATCATTGTAAACTGTCCTGTGATTAGGCTGGGGTTAAATTGGTGGTTGGTGGGTGGAACAGCTCAAAGAGCTGGAAGAGCCTGGTCCACTCTGTATCTCTAAATTAATAAACCTGAGAGTCTGTTTGGAAATGCCTGTGACATTGAGGGAAGGATGCGTGTTGGACAAAATTCTCCATGCAAAGAGGCCAGGACTGTGTCCCAACACCCAATCCACAGCCTTTCAGTCAGGAGCTCCTCCTGTGCTCACCTCGGTACCTGGTAAACAAGGCAGGGGATTCTACACCCTTTGGGTGAAATAGTTTTCACAAGCTTCCCTTTAAAATCTCTGCCAATTAAATCTGCTCAGTGGCCACACAGTCACTCCTGTACCTAACATAAAGGCCACTGAGTGGATGCCCGAAGACATCTGCAACTGTAGCCCATCCACGTCCGGGTTCAGTGTGTTCTCTGTTCAGAGATGCTCTTCTGCACAGCCCTGTTGTAAACACGTGTTTATCTGAGATACTGCCTTCCTGTCAGTCTGAAACAGTCTGGCCATTCTCCTCTCACCTCTCTCATTATCAAGGCACTTTCACCCACAGAACTGTCACTCACTGGATATTTTTTGTTTTCACACCATTCTCTGTAAACTTGAGAGACGGTTGTGCATGAAAATCCCAGGAGATCAGTAATTTCCGAGATACTCAAACCACCCCATCTGGTACCAACAAGAGTTATTTAGATCACATTTCTTTCCTAATCTAATTTTTAGTCTGAACAACAACTGAACCTCTTGTCCATGTCTGCATGCTTCTATGCACTGAGTTGTTGCCACCCTTTATATTTAGTTTTATCTCAAGTACATAAAAACATACAGTGAAAAGCATTGTTTGCGTTCATAACCAACGCACCCAAGGATGTGCTGGGGGTGGCCCACAAGTGTCACCAAACATTCTGGTGCCAACATAACATGCCCACAATGTACAGAATAATGACACGAGCACCAACAACAAACCCTGTTCCTCCCTTCGGTCCACCCACTCACCCAAACACATACACAGTCCTCTAGCCCCAGGACAGGCCATTTTTAGCCTCCAACCTCAAATGGACTCCTGTATTCACAGACACCGAGTCTTTGACTCAGGCAGTGAGTTCCGCATTCCAACGTCCCTCTGACAGAACAATATTTCTCTTCTGACTTCCTCTAAGTCTCCTACTCTCTCCCTAAATCTCTGCTGTTTAGTTTCTGACATGGTCTGCATTTCTGCTGTACATTCCCAATCCTCTTCATCTCCTGCATCACCATGTGCTTCCCTCTCCCTTGTGTCTCTACCTTCCCCTAGAGACCCCCATGTTATTGTGCACTCAGTCCAAGCAGCAGAGTTCAATTAGCAAAGATTGTCCCAAGTCACAATGTTCCCGAGGCTGGTTTACATGCTGGGGGTGTTAGTAACCGCATTGAGAAACATGTGGGAAAGCAGAGAGACTATTTGAATCCTTCAAAAGAAGCGCAGTTATCACATGAGGAATCTTTGCTCGGGGAAGGAACTCACTAAATGCCAAATATACAGGGATTACAACAATATGTCCTGAAAAGATTAAAACTTAAATGAAATAGGTAGTTAAAATCTATCAGGAGAATCAAGTGTGGCACTACGCAAGGTAAAATGATAAGTCAGTCCCAGGCTGATTCAAGGCAAGAGGATTGAGGAGGGAGTGCATCAATTTATTTAGAGTAAACCTAAATAATCCTCTATTCCAAGTTGCAGAAATTGTGTGGAGCCTTTGGTGCATTGGCCTTCATAAATCAAAGTTCAATAAGTTCAAAATTCAAAACTGTGCTAATACAAAATAGATAAATAATGCAGAGAACGTGAATTGTGGAGTCCCTATTCAATGCTTCGGTCATGATTGGCTACCCCTTCTGTTGGCAGGGTGAGAATTTTTGAAAGCGTAGTTCTCTTCTGATAATTTTGTAAACAAATATATCAAAATAGACACCATCTGCAAACCCCTAAGAGCAGAAGAACTATGAGCCAATGGAACTCAAAGCTCAACTAAAGGGGGAGCCACTCAGGACCGAGGCAAGCAAACAGGGCCATATGTAAGCATGAGCACTCTCAGAGATTCAGTATTATTTTTATTTATTAATTCAGGGTATTGAGTTATGGAGTTGTGATGCTACGTTGAAGTTGTATAAGACGTTGATGAAGTGGAATTTGAAGGATTGTGCACAGCTGGTCACCTATAGGGCAAAGATATCACTAAGACTGAGAGGCGAGTTGCTTGCCACGGTTCAGCGGAGGCTTCACAAGTTGCGGAGTTGCCATTTACACAACTGCAGAAACCAACCAACACTGACAAGCACAAAGCTGTTGTTTTAGGCCCATTCTCTGAGATCAACTGTTGCACAATATCCCTTCTCAAATATCATTTCCAACTCATCTCTGTGTGTAAAGAGATTGCCCTTTAACTTTATTCATTGTTATTTTTATTTAGTGAAACAGCATGGAACAGCCTTCGAGCCACACTGGCCAATTTAACCCTCACTTAACGACAGGACAACTTACAATGAACAATTAACCTTCTAACCAGTATGTCTTTGGATTGTGGGAGGAAACTGGGGCACCTGGAAAAAACCCCACATTCCACAGGGAGGACGTACAAATTCGTGACAGAGGATGCCAGGATTAAACTCCAAACTCCAACGCCACAAGCTGTAATACCATCACTCTAACCATTTAAAAGTACTTCCACTGAACATAAACTTCTGTACTTTTGTTTTTGATACCCTTACCCTGGCAAGATAACTATCTATACCCCTGATATTCTTACACACATCTGTGGAATTCATTGCCACAACCAGTTGTGGACGTCAAGTCATTGGGTATAGTTATGGCGGAGGCTGATAGGTTCTTGATTAGTCAGGGTGACAAAGGTTATGGGGAGAAGGCAGGAGAATGGGGTTAAGAAAGAAAATATATCAACCAAGGTGGTATGATAGAGCAGACTCAATGGGCCAAATGGCCTAACCTTTCTACCATGTCCCATGGTTTTATCTGGTCACCTATCAGTTTCCTTTGGTCGAGGGAGAAGACCCAGCCTCTCCAATCACTCCTCATAACTAAAGTCCTACGATCCAGGCATCATAGAGTCACAGAATCATACAACACCTCATCACAGAAATAGGCTCTTCAGCCCACTTAGTCTATGCCAGACGGTTATTCTGCCCAGTCCCATCGACCCTGAGATTCACTTTCTTGCAGGTATACTCTATGTCCAATAACCAGAACAGAATTAATGAAAGACCCACACCAACTGGGAATACAGCCTGAATGCAAAAAACAACAAACTCTGCAAATGCAAAAAGAAAGAAGAAATAATAAATAAATAGACAGATAGATAGATAGATACTTTGTATCAAGAACATAAGATGAAGAGTCCTTCAAAGTGAGTCCACAGAGTGTGCAACCTTTCAATGATGGGACCAGTGAAGTTATCCCCTCTGGTTCAGGGACCTGATGGTTGAAGGATAGTAATTGTTTCTGAACCTGGTGGTGTGAGCCATGAGACTTTTGTACCTTCTGCCTGATGGTAGCAGTGAGAAGAGAGCATGACCTGGTGGAGGGATCCCTGATGATAGATGTTGCTTGCCTTGACAATGCTCCATGTGGATGTATTCAATAGTAGGGAGAGCTTTACTAGTGATGGACTGGGCCATTTCTACTACTACTTTTTGTATGATATTCGTACAATACAGGGCATTGGTGGTTCCATACCAGGCTGTGATGCAGCCAGTCAATATAGTCTTCACCACACATCTACAATCTGTCAGAGCTTTAGATGGCATGCCAGATATTCACAAACTCCTAAGGAAGTAAAGGTGTTGTCATGCTTTCTTTACAATTGCACTTACATGCTGGACCCAGGACAGGTCCTCTGAAATGATAACACTGAGGTATTTAAAGTTGCTGACCTTCTCCACCTCTGATCCTCCATTGAGAACTGGCTCATGGACCTCCAGTTTCCTTTTCTTGAAGTCAATAATGACCTAATTGGTCTTGCTGACATTGAGTAAGAGATTGTTGCTGTGGCACCACTCAGACAGATTTTCAATCTCCCTCCGGTATGCTGATTCCTCACCACCTTTGATTTGGCCTATGACAGTGGTGTTGTCAGCAAACTTTAAAATGGTATTGGAGCTGTGCTTAGCTACACAGCCATAGGTGTAAAGTGAGTAGAGCAGGGGAATAGGCACACAGACAACCCTGTGGTGCACCTGTGCTGATGGAGATCGTGGAGGAGATGTTGTTGCCAATCCAAACTGACTGGGGTCGGCAAGTGAGGAAATCGAGGATCCAATTGCAAAAGGAGATATCGAGGCCATGGTCTTGAAACTTATTGATGAGTTTTGAGGGAATTTTAGTATTGAACGCCGAGCTGTGGTTGATAAAGAGCATCTTTGCTGTCCAGACATTCAGAGCTTCTGCTGTGGACCTGTTGTGCTAGGAGGCAATTTGGAGTGGATCTAAACCATTTCGTCAACAGCCTCTCGAAACACTTCACTGCTGTGGATGTAAGTGCCACTGATGACAATAATTGAGGCAGGTTACTACATTTTCTGAAGCACTGGTATAAATGAAGCCTTTTTGAAGCAGTGGGTACCTCAGACTGCCGACACAAGAGGTTAAGGATCTCGGTGAACACTCCAGCCAGTTGACCAGCACATGTCCTTATTGCTCAGCCAGGCACCCCATCTGGGCCGGATGCTTCCTGAAGAACTCATCTGTGGATCTGAATGAATACACCACACTTGCCAATCTGTAACCGTGTTACAAGTTCATCAACCTTATTCCATATTCTGCGTGCATTCAAATACAACACGTTCAGTCCTGTTTTTCAGTTTTGTCTGCCTTTCACACTGTAACTCATCCTGTTGACAGCAATGTTGCTCAGTCATCAGCCTCTCCTTGCTATGAGTCTCACTACATATTACCTCCGTTTGTAAACCAACTACCTCACCCTCAACACTTATCACTCCAGTTTCCATTGCATGCCAAATTAGTGGCCGCTCCACTTCCACTTGAGTTATTTTTATTGGACCTTTCTAATTAATCCCTTTTGCTGATTGGTTACTCCTCAACTCAGAGAAACTGCCGCAAAACTCTGCCTTTAAAATTTCAATCGCCACCCTGATTGCTCTTTTTACACACCCTGATGTGAATTGTCCAACTCCAACACAGAGAAAACAGGTTCAAAGCCCTGCTTTTAAGATCTTGAACAAGGACCTGACTGAAAGGTAGCTCTTTTCATACACTGCATCTTGCTGATTGGCTGCCCCACAGATAAACTGTGGCAAAACTCTGCCTTTAAAATTGCAGTCACCTCCCTGATTAAAAAGTAGCTCTTTTTACGTACCCTGGTATGGATTGTCCGACTCTAATCACTTTAAAATTAAGCCCTCTCAGTATTAGTCATATCTGCCCTGGGAAAAAGTCTCTGTCTATCCACTCAGTTTATACCTCTAATAATCTTCTACACCCCTATCAAGTCACCTCTCTTCCTCTTTTGCTCCAGGGAGAAAAGCCCTAGCATGCTCAACCTATCCTCATAAGACGGGCTCTCTAATCCAGGCAGCATCCTGGTAAATCTCCTCTGCACCCTCTCTGAATCTTCCATATCTTTCCTATAATGAGACGACCAGAGCTGAACACAATACTCCCAGTGTTTTATGGAGCTGCAGCATATTGTGCACCTTCTTAACCACCCTATTATCAGATACTTTTATAAATCCCACTAAGGCTACATACATAAATTCACAGGAGAAAAAATCTGGACCAGCTGGAAAAATGGGCTGAAAAATTACAGATGGAATTTAATGCAATAAGTGTGAGGTGTTGCACTTTGGGAGGACAAACCGCGGTGAGTGGTAAGGCCCTGGGGAGTGTGGAAGATCAGAGGAATCAGGGAATACAGCCTCACAATTCCTTGAAAGTGGCATAACATCTGGATAGGGTCATGAAGAAAGCTTTTTGGACATCAAAGTACTTAGAACAGGAGTTGTGATGTAATGATGAAGTTGTATAAAGTGCTGGTGAGGCCTAATTTGGAGTGTTGCATGCAGTTCTGGTCAGATACCTACAGGAAATATATCAAAAAGATTGAAAGAGTACAGAGAAAATTTCTCCATACAAAGAAAATCTGCACATTGTTTTGAAATCATTCGTGTACAGTTTTCTGAAAGAATTGGCAAATGTTCTCTTTTCAGAGTTTATCACAAGTTTAGGCACATGGTAGTTATTTGAATGCGATGTGTTAAAAACCTGTCTTTGACAAGACGCGTTGTAAAGGTTAGGATGTCAGTCCCTGGAGCATAGGAGAATAAGGGGAGATTTTATAGAGAGATACAAAACTGTGAGGGGTAATGTTAGGGTAAATACAGGCAGGCTTTTCCACTGAGGTTGGGTGGGACTAGACTAGAACTCGTGGGTTAAGGGTGAATGGTGAAATATTTGAGAAGAACGAGGAGATCTTCTTCACTTGGAATAGGGTCGATTACAACATTTTAAAAAAAGTTTGGAGTGGCATGTGGATGGGAGGGGAATGGAGGGCTATGGTCTGGGTGCAGGTCAGTGGGACCAGGCTGAATTACAGTTCAGCGTGACCATGTGGTTCTGTGCTGTATGACTCTGAAAGAATACAAGTTTTGGAGGGGGGTGGGATGGCAGAGGAAGACCAGTCCAAGGGAAAGCATGCAGAATGCAAACCAAATAGACTGTATTTAGCTTGTGGTTCCATACTATAATCAACATTAAGGGTGCCACGATAGCATAGTGGTTAGTGTAACATATCACAGCTCAGGGCATTGGGATTTGTAGTTCAATTCCAGTATCATCTGTAAGAAAGTTTGTATTTTCTGCCCCTGTGTACTTGGGTTTCATCTGGGTGCTCCGGTTTCCTCCCACAGTCCAAAGACGTACAGGTTAGTCGGTGAATTGGTGATTGTAAATGGTCCTGTGATTAGTCTAGGGTTAAATCAGGGGGTTGCTGGGTGGCTCGGTTCAGTGGGTGGGGAGGGCCTGTTCCACACTGTATCTCCATGAAATAAAGAAGGGGAAGTGAAATGAGGAAGTAAGTGGAAATGTTTTCATTCATTCCCAGGGACCTGAAGGACCTCGAGGGCATCCTGGGCCTCCCGTGAGTACAGATTCCTTTTACTTGGTGAAAGCATTATGTGGATTCTACTTTCCTTTCCATCTGTTTAAAGAGGTTGCAATAAATCTGTCTATTTCATTCCAGGGCCCCCCTGGTGCGCCAGGACCTCTGGTAAGCAAGACCCACCCTCCTACTTGTTATATCTGCATGGGGCTGCTTTGGTTCCAAACAAAGTCTTGTGTTGAAAAGGGAAACCGGTGACACCCTGAAGTTGAAGGCTATACGAGGTGCCCCTCAGAAATATTATTTATTTACTTATTTTAATTTAGAGATTCGTCTCAGTAACAGACCCTTCCTGCCCAACAAACCTGGCTGCCCAATTCAAAGTTCCAAGTTCAAAGGCATACTATGTCACCATATACCACCTTCCGATTCATTTTCTTGCGGGCATTCACAGTAGAACTGAAAAATACAATGGAATCGATGAAAAACGATACACAAAGACTGGCAAGCATGATCAAATGACCAACTAACCCGTACGTGTCCGAAATGTAGGAGGAGAGGGAAGCGCTCAGAGGAAGCCCACACGGTCACGGGTGGAAGGTACAGACTCCTTACTGACAGCAGTGGGATTTGAACCTGGGTTGCTGATGATGTAATAGCTTTGCTCTAACCACTATACAACCCTGCTGCCCCAACAGCATTATTAACACCAGCTACCTCCAGTTTACAAATTAGTGGTGGCAACCCATCAGGGAAAAAGACAATGAATTTTCCTGAGCAACACACATAAAATGTTGGAGGAACTCAGCAGGTCAGACAGCATCTATGAAAAAGAGTAAACAGTCGACATTTCAGGCCGAGACCCTTCATCAGTACTGGAAAGGAAGGGGGAAGATGCCAGAATAAGGTGGTGGTGGGAGGGGAAGGAGGACAAGGAGTGATGGGCAAAGCGAGGAGAGTGGGGGTGTGGGGAGGAGAGGGTTGAAGAAAGAAGCTGGAAGGTGAAAGGTGGTAAAGGAAAAGGGTTGGAGAAGAAGGAATCAGATAGGAGAGGAGAATGAACCATGGGAGAAAGGGAAGGAAAAGGCGTTGTCTCCTTCATTTTGGAATGTGCTGAAATGTGCAGGAATTAATATTTCTGCACATTCCAGAATGACAGAGAGAGCCCCAGAGGAATAATATCTTTGAGCTTGGTGCCATCAGCATGATGTGACTTGTGCACTTAGTTCCTTTCAAGGCATGCTTCACATATAAATCTCGTCATTGATGGTTCCGAGTAAAAGCTCGCTGTTTAGATGAATAGTTTGAATTCTTGGGATGTTCTGGTTCTGTCCAAACAAGGGCATGTCGTACCCGGTGGCCGGGAGTTTGTATTCAGTGGAGAAGCAGCAGACATCAACATCCATCTCACTGACAGCTACCACAGGGGGTTTGCAGAGTTTCTGCTTAACAGCAGCAAGGTGGCACAGTGCCATCACGGTTAGCACAGGGCTCTACAGTGCCAACGACCAGGGTTCAGTTCTCTCTGCTGTCTGTAAGGAGTTTGTACATTCTCCCCATGACTGTGTGGGTTTCTTCCCAGTTGTCTGATTTCCTCCCGCATTCAGAAGACGTAGGGGTGAGTTGTGGGCATGCTATGTTGGCACCAGAAGCATGACGGCACTTGTGAGCTGACCCAGCACATCCTTGCTGATTTGATTTGATGCAAACGATGCCTTTCACAGTATGTTTCGACGTTTCAATGTAAGGTCACAAATAGAGCTCATCTAATCTTCTGTGATGACGCGTTGCTCTTCATGTCAGTCAGCTGCACTCGGAATTGCCAAAGCAACAGTGAGGCTCTTCATTCAGAATCACTGGCATAGGTTGTGAGATTTGTCATTTTGCAGCAGCACTCTATTCCAATATATTTTTTAAAAAGTGTTGTTATGTTTTGTAGCTTTAGAATATTAAATTAATTTGAAGGAAAAGACAGGACTGAGCGATGTGAGTATGTTACTCTTAGCCAGATACACACGTCATATGGTAGCATGATGACATAAGCAATTCACGTATTTTTTACATACAACCCGTACTGAATTATTTAAACAATAAGAATGCTCTATCAAGCAACATGTTTACAATATTGTGCAAATACTACTAAAATATTAAATGCACAACACTCCTCCCTGCTTAGCTATAAACTCCAACTCAATATAGAATGAATTTCAACTATATACACAGGATATTATATAATACAGCTACTATACAGACATCCACAGCACAGTAAATTTTAAATTGTCCCATTCAAGCCTAATGATTTAATCACCATGGAGACTTGCTTACTCTTATGGAATAACGTCTTTCCTGATAGGGAGGTCACTCTGCTTGGCAGGTGAGATTTGTGGCTATGAAACAAACTGGGTGATTGTAGATGATGACTCTGAGACTGCAGGAAATGATCCTGATAACTCTGGACACCTTCCTTCTTCCTTTTTCATTTTCTACATTGTGCATGTTGATCTTGGGAAGGTGCATTTAGTTCACTGGAGTATTCTCTTCTTAATCCTTCTCTTGCTTCCTTCACAATCTGATCTCTCCTCTTGGTTTCCTCATGCACAACCCTGTTTTCATATCTCCTTTCTTTTTCAAATCTTTTTATTATTATTATCCAAAATTAACAAGAGTACATCGAAGCAGCTAACACAGTGTCTCAAGGGGAAAAAAAACATTGTTTTAAAGATTGAAAAATTTTGTTGGCAAAAAGGAAAAAACTCCTACTAAAGCAAAGAAAAGTGAGGGAAAGAACCCATTAGGTGTTCAACCCCAGAGCCATGCGTCATACAAAAAGCTTCTAAAGATAAACATCAAACCGCCAGCAAGAAAAAAAAGTACCAAAATTTACAATTAGATCGTGGTGGAAATCTATCAATGAACTCAAATGATAGTAACGAGCAAATGAACCCCATCTTTTCTCAAAATCAAACATAGGTTCGAAGGTTCGGCTTCTAAATTTTTCCAAACTAAGATATAACATCACTTGAGAGAACCATTGTGACAGAGTGGGAGCCGACGTATCCTTCCACTTCGACAGAATGGCCCTCCTAGCTATCAATGTAACAAATGCAATAACATGTTGGTCAAGACAAAGAAATACCACGGATATTTTGAGGAATTATTCCAAAAGGCACAGTTAATTTGTTAGGTTGTAAATTAATTTTAAGTGCTTTAGAAATTGTAGAAAAAAACTGACTTCCAGAACTGTTCCAGTATAGAACAAGACCAAAACATGTGTGTCAGTGTAGCTGTCTCAGTTTTACATCTATCACAATAACTACCAACATCAGGAAACATTTTAGACAATCTCTCCGTCAAATAGTAACGATGTATAATTTTAAATTGAATCAGTGAATGACTAGCACAGATTGAAGAAGAGTTAACCAACTTCAGAATCAGTGTCCAGACCTCCATCATAAAAGTAAAATTAAGTACCTTTTCCCAATCTTGTTTAATCTTAAATAAAGGACGCTTATCTCATTGTAATAATTATAGATTCGTCCAATGGAACCCTTCATCAAAGGGTTCATACTTGTAATAGTATCTAACAGGTTGGCATCCAATATGTAAGGAAAATTACTTAAATATTTTTGTAACAATTGGCTAACTTGAAGGTATTGTAAAAAGTGTGAGTATGAAAGAGAGTATTTATTAACTAATTGTTCAAAAGACTTTGGTCTATCTTCTTTAAATAGATCCAAAAAAGAATTAATACCTTTATTTTTCCAAAGTAAAAACATTGGATCACTCAAAGAAGACTTAAAAAAGTAATTTTGATAAATTAAACTTAAAGGTTTAAATTTTTTAAGGTTAAAAAATTTACAGAACTGGAGCCAAATTAGTAAAGAATGCTTAATCACAAGATATAAATTTAAATTAGCAGCTTTAGCTAATTGTATAGGTAAAGCAGCTCCCAATAACGAGGTTGAATAAAACTGTTTCACAGCTTTCAATTCCAAGTCTACCCAAATTGGCCGCTTGTTCTTATCAACCCAGTGTAACCAAAAGTACATATATCTCACATTAACAGCCCAGTAATGCATTCTTAAGTTAGGAAAAGCAAGACCTCCATCCTTTTTCAATTTTTGTATTTACTAATTTACTAATTCTTGGTCTTTTATCATTCCAAATAAAAAATGAAATAATAGGATCAACCTGACCAAAACACTTCTTAGTCAAAAAAACAGGGATATTCTGAAATAAATATAAAAATTTTGGTAAAATCATTTTGACTGTATGGATGCGACCAGCAAGTAAAAGTGTAAGTGGGTTCCATCTACTAAATAAATACTTCATAGAATCTACCAAGGGAACAAAATTAGCTTTATAAAGATCCTTATTTTTTTTTAGTGATTATAACACCTAAGTATCTAAAGGAATCCGTGACTTTGAAAGGAATATTAGCATATAGAGAAACAGATTGATTTAAAGAAATCAGTTCACTTTTATTAAAATTTATTTTATATCCTGAAAATCTCCAAGTTTATTAAATAATTTTAGCAAGGCAGGGATAGATTCCTCGGGATTAAATATATAAACCATATAAATCGTCAGCGTAAAGAGAAATGTTATGAATGGTCTCATTCATAAGAATCCCATGAATACCTTTAGCTTCACAAAGAGCGATAGCAAGAGGTTCTAATATTACAAAGGACTTAATGGACAACTTTGTCTTGTCCCCTGTGAAAGCTGAAAAAAGGGGATCTACAGTTATTAGTAATAACAGTAGCAATAGGAGTTTTATATATCATTCTAATCCAATTATTAAAATTAACACCAAAACCAAATTTCTCTAAAACATTAAATAAATATTTCCATTCAACTTGATCGAACGCTTTTTCAGCATCCAAAGAGATGACACATGGTGGAGTTTTAAAAGAAGATGAGTATATAATGTTAAATAATCTCCAAACATTTGAAAAGAAATAATGACCCTTTATAGAGCCTGTTTGATCTTTAAAAATAATTTTACCCAAAAAAATTTCCAACTGATTGGCCATTATCTTTGACAGGATCTTAACATCGACATTCAATAATGAAATCGGTCTATATGAGGCACAATCGGTAGGATCTTTATCCTTTTTAATAATTAAAGAAATAGAAGCCTCATAAAAGGTAGAGGGTAAATCACCTTTCACAAAAGAATCCTTAAACATTTCCAACATATACGGAGAGAGCAATTTTCAAATTTTTTATAAAATTCTACAGGGTAGTCCATCAAGATGCTAAACTTATGCTCCCCTTGCACAGTGCCCTTAAAGGCAGTGCCCCTAATCATATGCTTGAGTGGTCAGCGGACATGACCACAGCAATTGATAACACTGAACAAGCTCTTTTGAACATCACCCTACTGCACACCCACTCCTCAATGCACAGATAGCCATCACTATTGATGCCTCAGTCGATGCTATTGGTGCTGTACATGAACAGCTGGTCAGACATATGTGGCAACCGCTTGCTTTCTTCAGCTAGAAGTTCTACCCTCATCCCCAAGAGGAGGTGCAGTACATTTGACTGTGAGTTTCTCGGAGCCTGTCTGGCTGTCTGCCATTTTGATTTTCTACTGGACAGTCGGCATTTCAGAGCTCTCGTTGATCACAAATCCCTTGTGCACGCAGTAGCCAGGGTCAGACCTTTGGTCTGCATGACATCAACGCCACCTGGCCCACATTTCAGAACTCACGACCGGCATACAGCACTTACAGCTAGAATTAGCTGTAGCTAATTGCCCCTCATGGCCCTCTGACCATGTCATACACATCAGGGTTGACTATGCCGGCAGGAGAGCTGACCAAGGTACTGACCCAGAGGTCCAGGCTTACAGGATAGCATCACAGGCCTGCGGTTGGCTGACATCTTTCGGGGAACACAAGAGTTACTCTCCCGTGCGATGTGTCACCTGATCACCCTCATCCCATGGTGCCTGCAAACTGGACGTGTACTGTTCCTAACTCTGTTCACGGCCTCTCGTATCCAGACAGGAAGGCTTTACAGAAACTGATTGCTTTAAAGTCTGTGTGGCCCAGCTTTAGGAAGGACATGCAAGACTGGAGTGTAGCCTGTGTCATGTTCCTGTCACTTTTGGGAATCATTGGCACCTTTCGAGGTCCCTGTCAATGTGGACCTCGTTGGTCCTCTTCCCCCGCAGTTTCATGCATCTCCTGACCATGGTGGACTGGACCACCAGGTGGCCAGAAGTTGCTCCTCTAGCATTGACAACAGCTGTGCACATGACTTGGCTCGGCAACTTTCTGATATTTCTTTTGACCACAGGCCCCAGGACACCACAGACCTCTGGGCTGCACTGGCCCAGAACCTTGGCATTAAATTACATCACATTATGGCATATCACCCGCAGTCCAATGGCCTGTGCAAGCTGTTTTACTGTTCCTGATGGTCCCCCAAGGGATGAGTGTTGTCACATTAATCTCACTTGGGGCCTGCTGGGACTCAAAACACCTCTAAAAGAGGACCAGCAGCCTTCGAGTTGGTGTACGGGCAGCCACTACGAGTGGCAGGTGATTTTATTCCTGACATCATGACCATCTGGTTGGCATCTCAGCAGCGTTCCACCTCCTCAGTAAACTCAGTTCTTGTACACCTGTTCCTATGCCTCATCGTGGCATGCAGCACTCTTGGGTTCCAGTTAACCTACTTCTACCTTGTTTGCTTCTGTCCACCATAAAGCACATCAACACCCCTTTGTTTTGAAATGGGGTGAAAAGACTTTTATTGTAGTATGTGTGCAGTGTGTGGCCTCCATCAGTCGTGGTCAACCATGGGTACTGTGCCTCTGGTAGTCACCGGCAGTGGTCGCTCCAGGACGCAAGCCAGGGCAGAGTTGATATGGAGATCCGTCAGTGGGACCCCCCCCCCCCCCCCATGCTGATAACAGGTCTAAAGGAACGACGGAGGTCGATACAGTTTGGTGCCAGCAGCATCGCAGGAGTTGCCGTGCCGATGCTGGGTACAGCAGTCAGCCGCCTTCGGGACTCCGACTCCGGATTTTTCCTCGGGGTTTACTCCCAAAGCCTTTCCTGTGAGCGAGTATAGACGCAAGGCAGTGGGGGTTTGTAATTGGAGTTTTCCCTGTCCTAGTTGAGCTACCATCTGTGGTTAACGAGCCCCATCTGCTCAGAGCGACTGGTTTTAACGCGCCACTGGCCTGCCTTTGCCCCTTCTCCTGTCAGTGAGAACAGCTCCACTGGGCATAAGAACTATGCCACACGTGAAGGCCAGGAGTTGGACTTGGCTGTCAGAGGCTGTTTGAGACACACACCATGAAGAGCATTTGTTTAGTGGTGGGAGCTCGTCCCCACTACCACCCTTCAGCTATGACTACCCTTGGAGCCTTTTGTAGACTTATTGTGGATAGGAAGGGTAAACCTGTAGTTCATATTAAACTGTTCCACCAAGACCTGGATGGTTGCACTACCATTCCCCCTGCGTCATGACGTGATGTTATGAATGCCAGCACACCCCTGGACAGCCAAAGGCATCGGTTGGTACTCCAACCAAGGCACATAGGACCCAAGCCGGGCGGCTCATACCAGCTCCAGACAGGCTCACAATGCCAGTTTTGGTGAATTGTGGTGGGACCCATGCAGGACTATTAATGAGTGACAGATGACACATATTGCTCACTTTAGAAACTGTTCTACATAACTCACAAACACCACCATTGAGTTAACACAAGGAAATCTGCAGATGCTGGAAATTCAAACAGCAACACACACAAAATGCTGGTAGAACACAGCAAGCTAGGCAGCATCTATAGGGAGAAGCGATGTCGATGTTTCGGGTGGAGACTCTTTGCCAGGACAGGACGAAGGGTCTCGGCCCGAAACGTCGACATCGCTTCTCCCTATAGATGCTGCCTAGCCTGCTGTGTTCTACCAGCATTTTGTGTGTGTTACTATCATTGAGTTGTTGTGGTCACTTTGAGAGACAGTGTCTGACGTAATGACATCAATGTAAAGTGATGGATACACGAGTGAATCTGCAGATGCTGGAAATAAATAAATAACACAAAATGCTGGCAGAACTCAGCAGGCCAGACAGCATCTATGGGAAGAGGTAGTGACGATGTTTCAGGCCGAAACCCTTCATCAGGAGTTGAAAGTGATGGCTTGTGGTTTGTTCACGATGGAAGTAAAGGACTGCAGCTTTTGTTAAGAATGTAAAACAACTCTCACATGTATTTTCCACAAAATCCGACACAACCAGTCAGAATGGTCTCCATGTTACATCTGTAGAAATTTGCTACAGTCTTTGGTGATGTACCAAATCTCCTCAAACTCCTTATGAAATGTAATTGCAGTTGTGCCTTCTTTGTAATTGGGCAAGGAGTTTTATTGTACCCTGGTGTATATGATCATAAACGCATCCCAATCAGAATCAGGTTTATAATCATCAGTATATGTTGTGAAATTTACTGTTATGTGGCAGCTGTACAATGCAATACAGAATAATAAAACTGTAAATTACAGTAAGATGTCTGTGTGTGTGAGTGTGTGTGTGTGTGTGCGCGTGCGTGCATGCGTGCGTGCGTGCATGCGTGTGTGTGAGTGTGTGTAAAATTAAAAATGTATAAAAGGAAAAAAAAATAAAAAGTAGTGAGGTAATGTTCATGGGTTCACTGTCCATTCAGAAATCCAACGGCAGAGGGGAAGAAGCTGTTCCTGAAACGTTGGCGATTCAACTGTTCGTCCAGATGACTTGTTCAATGCTGTGAGCGTCTCTGTCCCCACCTCCCCCTCTGGCAGTGAGATCCAGAATTCAACCACATCTTGGGGAAATTCAGAATTAGAATCACGGTTAATATCACTAACATACAGAATGTCAGCAGCAGTACTGTGAAATCCATAAAATTACCATAAATCATGATAAGAAGTATACATTTAATAAAAATAACTAAGTTGTTCAAAAAGAGAGCAAAAGTAGTGAGATAGTGTTTGTAGATATACTGTCAGAAATCAGATGGCGGAGGGGAAGAAGCCATTCCTGAAAAGCTGAGTGAGTGTCTTTGGGCTCCTGCACCTCCTCTTTGATGGTAGCGATGAGAAGGTGGCATGTCCTGGGTCGTGAGATGCTTAATGATCGATGCCATCTTTCTGAGGCATCACCTTTCGAAGGTGTCCTCATCACTGGGGAGGCTTGTGTCCATGATGGAACTGGATGAATTTACAACTTTCTGCAGCTTTTCACAAAACTGTGCAGTGGCCCCTCCGTACCAGACAGTTACAACGCTCTCCATGGTACATCAGTAGAAATTTACAACTGTCTTTGGTGACAGACCTCTCCTTGAAGTCGTAATAAAATATAGCTGCTATCATCCCTTCATTGTAACTGCATGGATATGTTGGGCCCAGGATAGATCCTCAGCATGGCACGGTAGCATAGTGGTTAGCACAACGCTCTGCAGTACAGGTGACCCAGGTTCAAATCCTGCCACTGTCTGTGAAGAGTTTGTATGCTCTCCCCTTGACCACATGGGTGCTCCAGTTCCCTCCCACAGTCCAAAGACATAACGGTTGGTAGGTTAATTGGTTGTTGTAAATTGTCATGTGATAAGGCTAGGATTAAATTGGGGGTTACTGGGTGGCATTGTTTGAAGGGCCTATTCTCAATAAAATTTTTAAAATGAAAATAAATATGTTGATGATAAAGAACTTAAAATCTGGGAATATGCTCCACATTTGGAATCTGCAGGAGTAGCTCTACCTCCCCGTGCTGAGAGAGATGGGGAATGTACTACTCGACAATACCACACTCTTGTCGATGAGAAAAGATACTCTTCACTGATATTTGTTCTTCATTCTGTAGAGGCATGTGGATATTAACGCAGCAATTCAAGCCCTGATTGCAAACAACGAAGCCCTCCAGTTTGAGGTATTGCTAATTGGTTTATAATTGTCTATTTAGTTGAGATACAGTGAAATGCTTTTGTCTGTATGTCATCCATAAAGATCGTACACTGGGGCAGTAAGAAGAACACAGAATACAGAATAGAGTGCTGCAGTTACAGAGGAAGTGGAGGCAGGCAAATAAAGTTCAAGAGTCATAACAAGGTAGACTAGGAGAATAAAAGTTCATCTTTCAGTAAATGAGAGATTATTTCAACAGTATCTTAACAGCCGGATAGATTTCCATTACGTAGACACAGAGAGTGGTGGGTGAAGGCAATGTGCTGCCAAGGGGTGCTGGTAGAAACATGTAGATACATTAGGGTCGTTTAAGAGATGCTTGGATAGGCACATGAATGATAGAAAAATGGGGGGTTATGTAGAAGGGAAGGGTTAGATTGATCTTACAGTAGGTCAAAAGATTGTCACAATGGTGAATCCAAATCTTGTTTCCAGTATATTAAGTTTCGAATATTATTCGCCCAATAGTAAAATCTAAAGTTAGGTAAAGCTAAACCACCATCTTTTTTAGGTTTCTGTAACTGTTTTTTACTTAACCTGGGGTTTTTATTTTGCCACACAAATGAGGAAATTTTTGAATCTATGTTGTCAAAAAAAGATTTAGGAATAAAAATTGGTAAAGCTTGAAATAAATATAAAAATTTCAGTAAAACCATCATTTTAATAGCATTAATCCGACCAACCAATGATAAGGATAAGGGAGACCATCTAGTAGTAAGTTGTTGAATTTGATGAAGCAAAGGTAAAAAATTCAATCTGAATAAATCTTTATGTTTCTTAGTAATTTTTATACCTAGATAAGTAAAGTTATCAGTAACAACTTTAAATGGTACCCTATCATTCAATAAAGTTTGCGCATTTAAAGAGAACAATTCACTCTTATCCAAATTTAATTTATAACCAGAAAAACTACCAAATTGAACAAACAAGGATAAAATAGCGGGAATGGACCTATCAGAATCAGAAGTATATAACAACAAGTCATCAGCATATAGTGATAACTTATATAACTTCTCATTACGGGTAATACCAAAAATATTAGGTGATTCACGAATAGCAATGGCTAAAGGTTCTAATGCAATATTAAAAGACTTAAAGGACAACCTTGTCTCGTACCATGGTGCCCACAGTGGGTAAATTTGGAATGTAACGAAGTACAAGGATATTCTTTATTCTCCGTTCTTGGTTCTTCTCTTCCCGTTGATCTGGTCAAATTCAATAAACAGATATCTAACCCTACTGTCAAACACACATTACGAATTTGGTTTCAATTTCGTAAGTTCTTTACCTTGAGAAATTTTGTTCTTGATAGCCCTATCTTGTTTAACTTTTTTTTTTAAACCCTCTTTAATAGAGCAAGCCTTTAGCGTATGAAAAAGGAAAGGTATAATATGTTTTCGTGATCTTTTTTTTGAAGGTAGTTTGATGTCTTTTGACCAACTTTCTAACAAATTTAAGTTACCTAAATCTTATTTTTTTAGATATTTACAAATCAGAAACTTCTTATATAAAGTTTTACCATCCTTTCGCAATTCAACCCCGATAGATTTTTTAGATATGATTTTTACCTTGAATCTTTGTCAGAAGAGATTAGTGGCTCTTATTTATAATATGATTATGAAGAAACAACCAGAAATATCAGGTAGAATTAAACAAGACTGGGAAAAAGAGCTTCAATATACTATATCAACAGAAAAATGGGAAAAAATTATACAAATGGTTAATTCTTCTTCTATATGTGCTAAACATGTTTTAATACAATTTAAGGTGGTACATAGAGCCCACATGTCTAAAGATAAGCTTGCTCGATTCTACTCCCATATTAACCCTCAATGTGACAGATGTCATTCAGATGTGGCTTCATTGACCCACATGTTTTGGTCATGTCCCACCTTATATAACTATTGGAAGGACATATTTGCTATCATTTCCTCAGTTTGGAATATTGATTTACAACCCCATTTTATTACTGCAATTTTTGGTATACCAAATGATGATAGTAGTCGACTTTCCCCTTCAATTAGACGAATGATTGCTTTTACAACCCTAATGGCTAGAAGGTCTATATTACAAAATTGGAAAGAAGTAAACCCTCCTACCACATTTCAGTGGTTCTCTCAAACTACCTCTTGTCTGAGCTTAGAAAAAATTAGAAGTACTATTTTTGATCCATCAATTAAATTTGAAGAAACTTGGGGACCGTTTATTCGACATTTTCATATGAGTTAATTTGACCTCTTCCGGACCTTTTCTCTTTTTATCCTTGTTCTGGTATGGAGTTCCGGAGTTCTTGACACTATCATCTACATATAAACTTTTATTATTGCCCATGTTAGTCTAGGTTTATTTTTTTTCAATATATATTTTTTCTTGTATTTTTTATATATTTTTTTCTTTTCTCTCTTTTAGTGATTATCCTTTCTCATGTATAATCAATATAGGTTTGACTGATTATTATATGATGTTTTTTTACTGATATTTTAATAAGATATTGATATCTTATCACTAATTCAATTTCAAGCCTAATGTATTTATAATCTATTCAATATTATGTTATGCTATTTTTTATATATGAAAATCAATAAAAAGATTGAAAAAGAAAGAAAAGATTGTCAGAACATCATGGGCCGAGGGGCCTGGACTGATATTGTAATTACTATATGTGTTATCTGTGCCTTATTCTCTGTGTGACTGGTGGTAATGTGTTTTGCACCTTAGCCCCAGATGAACACTGTTTCATTTGGCTGTGGATCCACATCGTTTGATCCACAGCATCTGCAGGTGTATTTTTGTGTTTCATTTGGCTGTATTCATGGGTGTTTATGTACGTTTGAATGACAGTTGAACTTGAATTGGTTGGCTGAAGGACCAGCCACTGTACTGAATGACTCTCTAACAGGTTTTTGTCTGCCTCTTTTAACACTTCGATTCACATTTTCTGCAGAACTATCTGAATACTGAAACTGACTTCCTAGAGCATGGCATAGAGATATCCAAAACACTTCACGATCTCAACAGTCTGATGCACAGTCTCAAGAACCCCTTGGGAAGCAGGGAACACCCAGCTCGAATGTGCCGAGATTTGCTCCATTGCGACCATAAGTTACTCAATGGTAGGTACATCCTCCTCTTGCCAGATGCCTTTCCAGCCATCAGTAACCTATGCAGAATGTTGTCTGGTTGCCACCGTTATGGGAACAATGTGGTTGCATTTGACAGAGTGCGCAGGAGACTCATCAGGATGTTGTCTGAATGGCAAGTGTTTTAAACAGAGAGTGGTGAGTGCCTAGAATTCTCTGCCAGGGGTGATGCTGGAGGCAGATATGATGGTGGTGTTTTGGAGCCAAACTGGTGAATTGGTTTATAAAAGTCACATGAACTAAGATGTAATGAGAAGGTATAGTTCCAGCCCAAAACATGGACTGTTTATTCCCGTCTGAAGATCATGTATGACCTGCTAAGTTCCTCCAGCATTTTGTGTATGTTACTCTGGATTTCCAGCGTCTGCAGAATCCCTTGTTTATAGTGAAAAGCCCATGTTTTACATGCCATTCATACTGATTATTTCATCCATCAATGCATTGAAGTCATACGTTAGGAAAAGCTACAACAGAATGCAGAAAAAGTTGTTGCAGTCACAGAAAAAGTACAGTGTGGGTAGCCAGTAAGGTGCAAGGTCATAATGGGGTAGGTTGTGTCCCTCCAGCTGTCTGCAAATAGCCACAAATACATCAACTAAATCATTGACATGCAACATACAAAGAAGCACTCCCAACATCCACTCCTGCAGAATACCATCAGTCATCAGCAGCCAATCAGAAAAGCTTCCCTTTATTCCTACTGTTTGCCTCCTGTCAACCAGCCAATGTTCTATCCATGCTAGTATCTTTCCTGTAATACCATGGCTCCTAGTTTGGTAAGCAGCCTCATGCGTGGTACCTTGTCACAAGGCCTTCCGAAAATCCAAGTACACAGGTTCTCCTTTGTCTATCCTGCTTGTTATTTCTTCAAAGAATCCCAGTAGATTTGTCAGGCAAGATTTTCCTTTGAGGAAACCACGCTGGCTATGGCCTATTTAATCATGTTCCTCTTGAGATCTCATCCTTAACAATTGACTCCAATATTCTCCCCAACTACTAAAGTCAGGCTAACTGGCCTATAGTTCCCTTCTTGAAGGGTGGAGTGACACTTGCAATTTTCCATTTTGCCAGAAGCATGCCAGAATTCAGTGATTCTTTAAAGATCATTATTAGTGTCTTCATAATCTCATCAGCTACCTCCTTCAGAATTCTGGGGTGTAGTCCATCTGGTCCAAGGGACTTATCTACCTTCAGATCTTTCAGTTTCCCAAGCACCTTCTCCCTAGTAACAGCAATTGCCCCCAACACTCGTTTGAACTGCTGGCATACTACTAGTGTCTTCCACAGTGAAGTCATGCAAAATACTTATTCTGTTCATCTGCTTTTTCCTTGTCCTCCATTGCTACCTATCCAGCATTATTTTCCAGTGGTCCAGTATCTACACTTATTTCTCTTCTCCTTATCTATCTGAAAGAAACTATTGGTATCCTGTTTGATATTACTGGGTCGCTTACCTTCATATTTTATTTGTCTTCTGTTGGTTTTTAAAAGCTTCCCAATTTAAATTCCCACTAGTTTTTGCTCTATTATATGGCCTCTCTGTTGTTTTTATGTTGGCTTTGATTTCCTTGTTAGCCACGGTTGTGTCATCCTCTCTTTAGAATACTTCCTTGGGATGTATCTATCCTGTGTCTTCCAAATTGCTCCCAGAAACTCCAGCTATTGCTGCTCTGCCGTCTTCCCTTCAAGTGACCTCTTCCAATTAACTTTGGCCAGCTCCTCTCTCCTGCCTCTGTAATTCCCTTTATTCCAGTATAATACTGATACATTTCACTTTAGCTTCTCTCTCAAATTGCAGGGTGAATTCTATCAAATTATGATCAATGGTTCCTAACGGTTCCTTTACCTTAAGCTCCCTAATCTAATCTGGTTCATTATACAATCTTAAATAGCTGATTCCCTAGCAGGCTCAATCACAAGCTGTCCTAAAAAACATTTCATTGGCATTCTACAAATTCTCTCTGCTGGGATCCTGCACCACCTTGATTTTCCCAAACTACCTGCATATTGAAATACAATATCCGACCCCCCCCCCCCCCTATTTACCTTTTGACGTGCATTTTCTATCTCCCAATGTAAATTGTAGCTTAGATCCTTGCTACTGTTCAGATGTATATAACTCCCATCAGGGTCATCTTACCCTTGCAGTTTCTGAACTCTACCTACAAGGATTCTGCATCTTCTGATTGTATGTCACCTCTTTTTAAGGATTTGATTTCATTTTTTACCGAGTCACCCCACCTACTCTTCCTACCTGCCTGTCTTTTTGATTCAATGTGTTTCCTTGAATTTTGAGCTCCCAACTATAATCTTCTTTCAGCCATGATTCACCGATGCCCACATATCATACCTGTCAATTCCTAACTGCGCTAAAAGACCATTTTATTCCATATACTGCGGCATTCAAGTAAAACACATTCAGTTCTGTATTCATTATCCTTTTCAATTTTGTTCCCATGTTACACTGCATCTCATCCCACTGACTCCAACTTTGTCCTATCATCTGCCTGTCCTTCCTGACAGTCTCACTACACACTGCCTTTGCTTGTTACTGATCCATCCTCAGCCTAATCACTTTAGTTCCCATTCTCCTGCCAAATTAATTTAAACCCTCCCCAACTGTTCTAGCAAACCTGCCTGCAAGGATATTGATTCCCTCAGGTCCCTTTTGTACAGTTCATACCTTTCCCGGAAGAGATCCCAGTGATCCAGAAGTCTGAAGATTTGCCCCTGCACCAATTCCTTAGCCATGCATTCATCTGCCAAATCATTCTATTCTTACCCTCAGTGTCTCATGGCACGGGCAGTAATCCAGAGTTTACAATCTTGGAAGTCCTGCTTTTCAGCTTTCTACCATACTCCCCATCTCCAAGAAGACCATAACCTTGTCAGAGGGTTTGGCGGCTTGCATGCCTCAATGACCTAGGGAGCTATGTTGGCTGGAGTCAGGGTCTTGTGCTTTGACTCTTTGTAGGGTCACCCATTTCAAACATGTCAAAGGGTAGAGGCCAGGCTTGGTCCTCCAGGTTTGAGGGTTCAGCTCAAGGCTAATAACCCTGAATGGTCAAAAAATTGTTACAGAAACAGCAATGAAGAATCTTAAATCTGTGTGTGATGGTATTCCTGAGTATCCACCCGGGATTTACATGGCTGACAGTTGTGAAAACCGAGAGGAAGCTACCGGCATGATGAAGGAAGCCCTGAGCACTGCCAGGATCAAGATCAAAATAGCTTTTTGGATTGTATGAACCATGCAGGCAAAAATATTAAGCAGCTTCGTCTGTGGCACCTTATCAAAGGCCTTCTGAAAATTCAAGTACACAACATCCCCCAATTCTCCTTTGTCTATCCTGCTTGTTATTTCTTCAAAGAATTCCAACAGATTAACCACGCAAGATTTTCCCTTGAGGAAACCATGCTATGGCCTATTTTATCATGTGCCTCCAAGTACCATGAAACCAAATCCTTAACAATCGACTTCAACATCTTCCCAACCACTGAGATCAGACTAACTGGCCTATAATTTCCTTTCTTCTGCCTCTCTCCCTTCTTAAAGAGTGGAGTGACATTTACAATTTTTTTACTCTTCCAGAACCTAGTGAAAGATCCATTACTAATGCCTCCAGAATCTCTTCAGCCTCCTTTTTCAGAACTCTGGGGTGTACATCATCTGGTCCAGGTGACTTATCTACCTTCAGACCTTCCAGTTTCCGAAGAACCTTCTCCCTGGTAATGGCAATTTCACTCACTTCTGACCCCTGACACTCTCGAACTTCCAGCATACTGCTGGTGTCTTCCACAGAGAAGACCAATGCAAAATACTTACTCAGTTCATTTGTCGTTTCCTTGTCCCCCATTACTACCTCTCCAACATTGTTTTCCAGCGGTCTGATATCCACTCTCACTTCTCTTTTATACTTCACGTATCTGAAGAAACTTCTGGTATCCTCTTTAGTATTATTGGCTAACTGACTTCCATATTCCATCATTACCTTCTTAATATCTTTTACAGATACCTTCTGTTGGTTTTCAAAAACTTCCCAATCCTCTAACTTCCCACTTATTTTTACTATATTATATGCCCTTGCTTTGGCTTTTACATTGGCTATGACTTGTCTTGTTAGCCATGGTTGTGACGCCCTGCCTAAAGAATACCTCTTCCTCTTTGGGTTGTATGTATCCTATGCCTTCCAAATTGCTTCCAGAAATTCCAACCATTGCTGCTCTGCCGTCTGCCCTGCCTGTGTTCTTTTCCAATCAATTTTGGCCAGCTCCTCTGTCGTGCTTCTGTAATTCTCTTTACTTCACTGTTAATAGTCATACATCTGACTTTAGCTTCTCCTTTTCAAACTTCAGGTTGAATTCGATCACATTATGATCATTAGCCCCTAGGGTTCTTTTACCTTAAGCTCTCTAATCACATCTGCTTCATTGTACAACAAGAATAGTTGATCCCCTGGTGAGCTCAACCATGAGCTGCTCTAAAAAGTTATCTCATAGGCATTCTAGAAACTCCCCCTCTCGGGATACAGCACCAACCTGATTTTTCCAAAATCCCCCATGTCTGTTGTAACATTGCCTATTTGGCATGCATTTTCTGTCTCCCATTGTAATTTGTAGACCACATCCTTACTACTGTTTGAGGTCCTGCATGTAACTCGCATCAGGGTATTTTTACCCATGGAGTTCCTTAGCTCTATCAACTACAATTCAACACCTCCCGACCCTATGTCACCTCTTTCTAATGATTTGATTGTATTTCTTACCAACAGAGCAAAGCCACCCCTTCTGCTTTGGTGCTCATCCTTTCGATACAATGTGGATCTTTGGACATTATGCTCCCGGCTATAACCTCCGTTCAGCCATGATTCAGTGCTGCCCATAACAAAATTGGATAGGTATATGGCCAGGAAAGAAATGGAGGGTTATGGGGTTATGGGCTGAGTGCAGGTCGGTGGGATTAGGTGAGAGTAAGCGTTTGGCACGGACTTGAAGGGCCGAGATGGCCTGTTTCCGTGCTGTAATTGTTATATGGTTTATATGGTTATATCTTCAAAATCTCTCGCATTTGTGATTTGCTGACATAGATTCTTTTCAATCCCGGCAGACAAGTATTGGATCGATCCCAACCTGGGCTGCCCGTCAGATTCCATCGAAGTGTTCTGCAATTTCAGCGCAGGCGGACAAACCTGTTTACAGCCAGTCAGTAAATCGGAGGTAACAAAGAGACTTCAGGTTTGAGGGGAGGCTGCTGGGGACATTCTTCTCCCAGCGAACTTTCCAGTCTTCCGGAACCATTCCACAATCAAGTGATTTTTGAAAGATCATTACTAGTGCCTCCACAATCTCTTCAGCCACTTCTTTCAGAACCCTAGGGTATACACCATCTGGTCCAGGTGACTTATCTACCCCCAGACTTTTCAGTTTTCCAGGAACCTTCTCTCTGGTTATGGTAACTTCAGCCACTTCATGACCCCTGACTCCTGGAACTTCCACCAATCTGCTAGTGCCTTCCACTGTGAGACTGAGGCAAAATACTTATTGAGTTCATCCACCATTTCCTTGCCCCCCCCCCCATTACTACCTCTCCAGCATCATTTTCCAGCAGTCCAATATCCACTCAAGCTCTCTTTTACATTTTATGTAACTGAAGAAACTTTCTTTAATATTGTCAGCTAGCTTACTTTCATATTCCACTGTTGTGTCATCTTTCCTTTAGAATACCTCTTCCTCTTTGGGAAAGTGCAGTGCAGGTAGACAATAAGGTACAAGATCACAACAGGGTAAACTGTGAGATCCAAACTCCATTTTATCATGCTAGGGGACCAATCAACAAGTTTGTAATTGCAGGATAGAAGCTGTGCTTGAACCTGGTAGTATACGCTTTCAGGGCCATAATGAGACAGATTGTGAGGTCAATTCTGTGTTGTTCTGTTATACTGGTGTCAGAATGTGTGGTGACACTTGTGGGCTGCCCCCAGCACATCTTTGGGTGTGTTGATTGTTAATGCAAACCACGCTTTTCACTGTATGTTTCAATATACATGTGATGAGTGTGGTTTTCTTTGTGTGACATACTGCTGTTTTATATGTGCTATATGTGCCTTGCACTATCTCTCCATGGCTTCTCCCACAAAGCCAATGTCTAATCCAATTTTTCTACCTCATCCTGAATGCCAAGAGGCTGAACCTTCTTGACGGAACTCCCATGCTGGTCCTTGTCAAATGCCTTGTAGTCCATGTGGACGATATACACTGCCTTGCCTTAATCAACTTCCTGCTAACTTCCTCGAAAAACTCTAGAAGATTAATTAGACATGACCTACCACGCAGTGAAGCCACGCTGAGTCTCCTTGGTCAGTCCATGCCTATCCAAATACTTATATATCTAGTCCCTTAGAATACCTTCTAATAACTTTCCCACAACTGAGGTCAGACTCACCCGCCTATAATTTATGTTTAAATCCTTTTTTAAATAGCGTAACAACATTGGCTAATCTCCATTCTTCTTGTACCTCTCCTGTTGTTAAGGGTGATTTAAATATCTCTGTTAGGGCCCTGGCAATCTCTGCACTTGCCTCCTGTAGGTCCAAGGGAACATCTTTGTCAGACCCTGGGGATTTATCCACGCTGACTTGCCTCAGGATAGCAAACACCTCCTCCTCTGTAAACTGCACAGGGTCTATAAAATTGATTCTGCTTTGTCTCACTTCTATAGACTCTGTGTCCATCTCCTGAGTAAATATGCAAAGAATATATTTAAGATCTCCCGCGTCTGTTTGGCTCCACACATGGATTACCATTCTGGTCTTCTAGAGGACCAGTTTTGCTCCTTGCAATCATTTTGATCCTAACGTATTGGTAGAATCCCTTGTTCCTACCTGCCTATACCTGCTATGCACCTCCTTTTCTTCTCTTAACCAGAACCTCAATATCTCCTGAAAACCAAGGTTCCCTACGCTTATTACCTTTATTTACTTTACTTTGCTTATTATCTTTACTGATACTTTACTTATTATCTTACAGGCACATACAAGCTTTGTACTCTCAAAGGTTCATTTTTGAAGGCCTCCCACTTACCAAGTACACAATGCCAGAAAACAGCCTGTCCCAATCCACACTTGCCAGATCAATTCTGATACCATCAAAACCGGCCTTTCTCCAATTTAGAATCTTAACTCACAGACTAGACCTATCTTTTTGCATGTTTACTTTGAAGTGAATAGCATTGTGATCACTGGATGCAAAGTTTCCCCTACACAAACTTTTGTCACCTGCCCTGTCTCATTCCCAAATAGCAGATCCGGTATTGCATGCTCTGTCAATGGGACTTCTACATTCTGATGAAGGAAACCTTCCTCAACACGTTTGACAAACTCTGTCCCATCTAGTCCTTTTACAGTGCGGGATTCCTAGTCAAATTGAGGAAAGTTAAAATCACCTACTATCACAACCTTATGTTTCTTGCAACAGTCTGTGATCTCTCTCCAAATTTGTTTCACTAAATCCCTTGGGCTGCTGGGTGGTCTGTAATACAGCCCCATTAGGGTGGTGGTATGTGCAGGAGAGGGGAGAAGTCAGAATGGTTTTTGATTATGCTGGCTGCTTTGCTGAGGCAGACAGAGTCCCTGGAGAGGAGGCTGGCTTCTGTGACGTGCTGAGCTCTACCACAACTCTCTGCAGTTTCTTGTGGTCACGAGTTTCATATCCAGCCACGATGGGAGAGGGGAGAAAAGAGAGAATGTCTGGGGCGGGTGGAGAAAATATCCGGAGTGGGTGGGCTCTGGCTTTATGAATATAATCTCCATTATATTAGCCCTCACCGTCAATCGACCCATCTGCTCTCAGGAAAATTTCTGGTGAGCCATTCTCAACCAGCACTTCTGTTAAGAAGTACTGCAGCATCCCTATTCTTCTGGGGTGCCATAGTAGTGTAGCGGTTATGGCAACACTATTACAGCTCAAGGCATCAGAGTTCGGAGTTCAATTCCAGGTCCTCTGTAAGCAAGTTTGTATGTTCCTACCTGTGCGCATGTCGGTTTCCAGTTTCCTCCCACAGTGCAAAGGTGGACCAGTTCATAGGTTAATTGATCATTGTAAATTGTCCTGTGATTAGACTAGTGTTAAATAGGTGGTTACTGAGCCAGAAAGGTCTATTCCGTCCCATATCTCTAAATAAGCTAATTAATTGATTAATTAAACCAGCTTTGAATTTCATTCACTGTACTCTGGCATTTCATGGTGTTTTGCAGTTGGATTTTGGGGTTGGGATGGTGCAAATGAATTTTCTGCACTTGCTGAGCTCAGAAGCTGTACAGACCATCACGATCCATTGCCTCAACCACCCGGTCTGGAAGAACATCTCCAGCAAGGATCCCTACGCCAGTTCCATGCAGTTCAGGGGATGGAACGGACAGATGTTTAAAGCAGGGGCACCGTTTCAGCCCAAGGTTACAAGGGACGGATGTAAGGTAAATTCCAAAATTTCTGTAATTAACAACCAGCTCAGGCAACATGATTGAGTTCTCTAAATAATAGAACACTACAGCACAGGAACAAGTCCTTCAGCCCACACACACACTCACTCATGCATACAAACCCACACACCTGCACTCACATGCACATATATAATCACACTTTGCAATTCCATCCCCAAGGTTGGAGCCGTTAACAAAGCTGATTGAAGCAACATTTGCCATAATAACACATAGAACATTACAGCTCAGTATAGACCCTTCGGCCCTTTAGCCTACTCCAAGATCAATCCAACCCTTCCCTCCCACATAGCCTCCATTGTTCTACCATCCATTTGCCTATCTAAGAGTCTATTAAATGCCCCTAATGTATCTACCTTTACCACCACCACTGGCAGGGTGTTTCGCAAAACCATCCCTCTCTGTGTAAAAATCCTGCCTCTGATATCTCCCCTATATTTTTCTCTAATCACCTTAAAATTATGCCCCCTTGTATTAGCCACTTCCACCCTGGGAAGAAGCTGCTGGCTGTCCACTACCTATTGTCCACAGGATGTATCTAATGATGTGGTCAGTGGGAGTATGTTCATGATATTCTGCCACTGTAGCCCATCTGCTTCAAGCTTCATGATGTGTTCAGAATGCTGTGCTGCACATCATTGTTGTAACACATGGTTATTTAAGCCTTACGGTCAGCTTGAACCAGTCTGACTATTCTCCTCTGACCTCTCTCGTTAACAAGGCACTTTCACCTCACAGAACAGCCGCACACTGAATTTTTTTTTTGTTTTTTGCACCATTCTCTATAAACTCTAGAGACTGTTGTGTGTGAAAACCCCAGGAGATCAGCAGTTTCTGAGATACTCAAACCACCCCATCTGACACCAACTATCATTCCACGGTCAAAGTCACTTAGATCACATTTCTTCCCCATTCTGATGTTTGGTCTGAACAACAAATGAACCTTTTGACCATGTCTGCATGCTTTTATACATTAAGTTGCTGCCACATGATTGGCTGATTAGATAGTTGCATTAATGAACAGTGTACCTATAGTGGCCTCTGAGTGCATGTAGGAGCAAGGGACTGGGCAATAAAGTGATTGTTTTTCTTTGACGGCAGATTCAGGATGGAAAATGGCAGCGGACACAGTTTGTATTCCACAGTCAAGCTGTGAGCCAGCTCCCCATCGTTGAAATTCAGCATCTCCCTGTCCTGAAGATGAAAAAGCAGTACCGTGTAGAAATTGGCCCTGTCTGCTTTCTGTAAGAGGCCAATAGCTGAGGGCCCTCACAAAGAACTCTGCAAGAAAATTAGCAAAAAGTTTTGAAGGAATTACCTCTGATGACTGTGAAAAATGCCAGAACACTTTCCTTCTTTAAGAAAAGTCACGGTCCTTTTACTAAAATCTCAGGAATACTGCATCGATGGCCCAGGAAGCCCGTCGTTGCTAGCAACTTTAAATGCAAGCCAGGAAACAGTGTGTTTGTGCTCCTTGCCAATTCTTCCCCCAGACTAAAGGCAGTGGGGACTCCTAGGAATACCTGGATCGTGATGTTGCATCTGTATGCTCACTGCAAACAAACAGAAGGGCGTTGGTCCATAAATGCTCACAACAATGGTTTCACAATGACAACTGTGACCACCACTGGTGGGTGGGGGGGTGGGAGCCATCCTAGAACCTCTTCTCTTCACATAACACTTCTGCAAGAGCCCACCACCTCCAGAGCGCTGCCACTTCTGTGAGTCACAGACTGAAATGGCACAGGTCGCTGAGTTTCTGTTTGCCTTACGTTGAGTGCGTCTCACCCCCTGCCCCTTTCCCATTGACTTTTGGCAGGAACCAGGGTGCAGGAACACCATGTAGATTCATTACTTCTTGAACAGTCCAACCCAAGCAGTTTCCGTCTGGTATTCCGATGGGTGACTGTCCTGGAATGTCTCCTGCCCACCACCTGGGGGAATGCTGTAGCATCCATTTCCTAATCAACCAATGGGCAAGTGTCCCTCACTAGGATCTTTCTCTCAGTTGGTGATCAGTGTACATCCCAGGGCACAGCCCATCGATCTGGGTGTCCTGCATTACATGACTGTTTGGTGTGAAGATGGAAAAGCCAGAGGGTAAAATTCATCGCTGCAGGCAGCAGTGGAGACCAAGTCATTGGTTACATCTAGAATAGAGATTGCTTGGTTCTTGGAACATTGAATGGTGCAGATCAGTGGGAAATGTGGCAGCAAGCATTTCCTAACCACATGAAAGGGAACCACTTGGCTCATCAAGTCTGTCCAATCCCATCCCTCCCACTAATACTTTCTGTAAAATATTCTCATCAATTCCATTATCCATCTCTGATCTTCAATGGTCCATTAACCTATCATATGCACAGGAAGAGCCCAGAACATTCAAAGTTCAAAGTATATGTGTTATCAAAATATGTACATGTACAGAACAGTACAGCGCAGGAACAGGCCCTTCAGCCCACAATGCTGTGCTGAAGCAATTAAATTAGTAATTAAATGGCCAGCTAAACTATTCTCTTCTGCCTACACAATGTTCATATCCCTCCATTTTCTTCACACTCAGTAAGGAGGTTAAGGGTGAAAGGGAATTGGCAGGGAAATGGAGCTGCGTCTGTGTGGCAGAGCAGACTCGATGGGCTGAATGGCTTAATTCTGTTCCTATATATTTGATGGGATCCATTGGTGTCAAAAGGCAAGAGAACAACATATGAACTGCATTTCAGATCTCAAAGTCTCCTGTGGAGGACGTACTGGTCTTCACCCCTTATTGGATTCTCCATTCCACCAAGCTCAGAATCAGAATCAGGTTTATTGTCACTGACACAAAATTTGCTGCTTTGCGGCAGTGGCACAGAGTAATAAATAAAAATCAATATGAATTACAATACTAATGTAAGAATAAACAGTGCAAAAGAGCAAAATAGTGAGGTAGTGTTCATCAGTTCATGAGAGGAAGAAGCAGTTTCTGAAACGTTGAGTGTGGATCTTCAGGCTCCTGTACCTCCTCCTTGAAACTAACAATGAGAAGAGGGCATGCCCTGGGTGATGGGGGTCCTTAAAAATGCATGCCAACTTCTTGAGACATTGTTGTTTGAGGCCAGCCTTGATTGTGGGGAGGGTTGTGCCTGTGATGGAATTGGCTGAGATTTCAATCCTCTGCTTACAAACTCCATACCAGACGTTGATACAACCAGTCATCCGTAGAAATTTGCTAGAGTCTTGGGTGGCATCCAAATGTCCTCAAACTGTTAATAGCCAATTAGATGCCTTCTCCTTGATTTCATCAATATGGTGGGCCACAGATAGATCGTCAGAGAGGTTGACCCCAAGGACTTGAAGCTGCTCACCCTTTCCACCACTGATCCTCATTCTACTCAGCTCCTGCTCCTCCTTGCCCCAGCCAGCGAGAACATCATTAGACAGGTGGACAGCAGGCACCAGGAACTCCTGGGTTGAAGACAACTGGGGGCGCACTAGGGCCACTCTCTTCCAACTGTTACACTGAGCCTCCACTAGCAGGGGCCCCACTCGTTGGGCAAGTGAACTGCGGCTGAAATTCGGCATCAAGACCTAGGTGGTGATCGCACAGTGAAAATCCCAAAGTGTTCCCCTTTCCCCCCACTCAAACCTCCCCAGCCACATAGGTGATTGTGTGGAGCAGAAGGAATTAGACAGGTTCATTCCTGTCTCACTGCTTCTGGAAGCCCGACGTGCATGGATCCCAAGCCTGGCTACAAAAGGAGGAGGGTTGGGCGTGGTGTTGGAAACCCCTTAACATAAAAGCCCAGAGCTACAGAATTCCAAAGGCCTCATCCCCGGGAGAGGAAGGATCTTCACTTCAAAGGTGGTCTGTACCTGGGAATGAATTGAAAGACTGACCTAGGACAGAGGACTCTGGCAAGCTGCTCTCGGTGGCCAATGCCCCAGTGGGGGTGATAGGCTTAAGAAGAAGAAACGTGCTTTTGTTAATAAGGTGCTAATCATTTCACGACGACTTTGATATTGTTTTTATTTTGAAATATATGTACTGGCTACATTCAGTAATGTCTGTGTTAAATATAGTTATTTGGTTATTAAGGCTCATGGAGTCAGGGGCTTACAGCACAGGAAGAGGCCTTTCGGGCCACAATGTCCATAATGACCCTTTTTATATCATCTACACTAATCCCGTTTGTCTGCATTACATCCATTTTCCTTCCATTGCAAACATTATTTATATAAATGTGTAATTATGGTGGGCAGATTGGTACAATACACATAGTGACTGTAGAGAGACTGCGATGCTTGGCTAATGGAAGGAATCAAATCAAACCGATTGCTTGCTATTGGTTGCAGCTTATTATTATGTATTAAATATTGATGATCAACACCCACGAATGTTACTGTGCATGTTTTGTACAGCTGGTGGTGGGGCTGGAACCAGGCAGTCCACAAACAATTTATCAGTCAACACGCTCAAGATGATTGCGTGGGTACCACAGTAGCATAGTGGTTAGCACAACGCTATTACAGTTCAGGATGCTGGAGTTCAGAGTTCAATCCTAGCGCCCTCTGGAAGGAGTTTATGCATCATCCCTGTGGAATGTGTGGGTTTTCCTCGGATGCTCCAGTTTCCTCCCATGGCCCAAAGACCTACCAGGTAGATGAATTGGTCATTGTAAATTGTCCTGTGATTAGGTTACGGTTAAATTGGGAGTTGCTGGCTGGCATAGCTCGAAGGGCCTGTCCCACGCGGTATTGCTAAGTAAATAATAAAAAATATATAAAATGCTGGAGGAAATCAGCAATTATGGAGAGGAATAAAAAGTCAACGTTTCTGCCCGAGACCCTTCGTCAGGACTGGATGAAGAACTTAGTTGCAGCAGCATCACAGGCACAGAGAATCACGCATTACATAAATTGTACACAGTTCTTAAAGTAATATAATCAGACTTTTTTTAAATATTCATTTGAATAGAGTGATCAAAGTGCTCATAGTGTTACTATGCTGAGGTAATGAATAGAGTTTTGCCAGCTGGTCCAAGAACTGAAGAGTTGAAGAAGCTGTTATTGAACCTGATGTCCCATCTTGAACCTGGTCTCTGTCCTGCTGAAGGGTCTTGGCCTGAAACACCGACTATATATTCCTTTCTGTAGGTGCTGCCTGACCTGTTGTGTTTATTTACAAATGTTTGTATGTATTTAGAGAACAGGCCCTCCTAGTCCAATGAGTCCTCTCTGCGCAATTGCACCCATTAACCTGTTAATCCATATGTCTTTGGAATGCGGGTGGAAACCCACAGGGTCACTGGGAGAACATACAAACTCCTTACAGACAATGGTGGGATTTGAACCCCAGTCACTGTCTACGTAAAACATTACACTAACCACTACAGTAGTTTGGTAAAACACCCAGCAGTTTGGGTGTTTTATTCTGGACTTCTAGTGTCTGCAGAGTCTTTTGAGTTTTCAATGTCTGTATTTAAAAGAAATTTGTTTAGACTCATGAGTGTCATCACAGCACCATGGAGACCCATTTACTGAGCTCTGCACTGGAAGTTGTGTAGAGCAGAAACCAGGAAATGAGAGCTCAAGATTGTTCAGTCATTTCCAGTACACAAGAGCTAAGGAGAACAAAATAGTTGTTAACTCCAGGTCTACTGTACAACAAAAAAATTCACAATAAGATAAAAGAAGGGAAGGCTAGTGCCAGTGATGCATTGGTTTTTTGACAACCCGCTTCCTTCTGCACTCTGCAGTGCTGTTTCTGTACCAGCTTGTTTGGATCTCACGGAATCCTAGCAAATATTGAAAGACCAAGATAGAGTCTGGCGGGGATGACAGCAGAGATGAGATGGCTGAAGTTCCTGGGAATAGGTCACAAAGCGTAGGATAGATATGTCCCACAGAAGAAGTTCTCATGTGGCAGGCATAGCCAACTGTGGCTGACAAAGGAAGTTAAGGACTACATAAAAGCCAAGGAAAGGGCACTTACAGACAGCAAAAGTGAGTGGAAAGTTGGATGAGTGGGAAGCTTTTAAAATCCAACAAAAGGCAACTAAAAAAGCTAAAAGGGAAAAGATGAAATATGAGGGCAGATTAACCATTAATATAAAGCAAGATACCAAAAAGTTTTTTTCAGATACAGTATATAAAGAGTAAAAAGGAGGTGAGAGTTGATATTGGACCACTGGAAAATGACACTGGTCAGTAGTAATGGGGGACAAAAAAATGGCAGATGAATTTAATGGTTACTTGTCATGTGTCTTCACTGTGGAAGACACTAGCAGTGTGCCAGAGGTCCATGACTATCAGGGAGCCGGGGTGAGGAAAAAGTGTTCAGTAAACTGAAAGGTCCTAAGATGGGTAAGTCACCTGGACCAGATGGACAACATCCCTGATTTCTTAGAGAGTTTGTTGAAGAAATAACGGATGCATTATTCGTGATCTTTCAAGAATTACTTGATCCTGGCATGGTTTCAGAGGACTGGAAAATTGCAAATGTCACCCCACTCTTTAAGAAGGGAGGAGGCAAAAGAACAGAAATGATAGTCCAGTTAGCCTGACCTCAGTGGTTGGGAAAGTGTTGGAGTCTATTATTCAGGATGAGGTTTCAGCATACTTGGAGACTAATGATAAAATAAGTCAAAGTCAGCATGGTTTGTGTAAAGGGAAATCTTGTCTGACAAATCTGTTAGAGTTCTTTGAGGAGGTAACAAGCAGAGTGAGACAAAGGAAAGGCAGTGGATGTCATTTACTTGGATTTTCAGAAGATGCTTGAAAAGGCTGCTTAACAGGATACAATACTATGGCATTACAGGAAAGATACTGGCATAGAGAGAGGAATGGCTTACAGGCAGGGGGCAGCGAGTGGGAATAAAGGGGGCCTTTTCCAGTTGGCTAGTGGTGTTCCTCAGGGGTCAGTATTGGGACCACTATTTTTCACATTGTTTGTCAGTGATTTAGATTAATGGAATTCATGGCTTTGTGGCAAAGTTTGCGAAGATACAAAAATAGGTGGAGGGGTAGGTAGTGCTGAGGAAGCAATGGGATTGCAGCAGGACTGAGACAAATTGGAAGAATGGGAAAAATGTGGCAGATAGAATACAGTGTTGGGAAATGTATGACAGTGCATTTTGGTAAAAGGAACAGTGTGGACTACTATCTAAATGGAGAAAAGGTTCAAATATCAGAGGTACAGAGGGACTTAGGATTCCTCGTGCAAGACCCCCAGAAGATTAATTTACAGGGTGAGTCTGTGGTAAGAAAAGGCAAGAGCAATGTTGCCATTTATTTCAAGGGGAATAGAACATAAAAGCAAGGAGATAATGCTGAGCCTTTATAAGACACTAGTCAGGCCACACTGGAGTATTATCAACAGTTTCAGACCCCAGATCTCAGAAAGGGTGTGTTGTCATTGGAGAGAGTCCAGAGGTGGTTCACAAGGATGATTCCAGGAATGAAGGGGTTAACACATGAGGCACATTTGGCAATTTTGGGCCTGTACTCACTGAAATTTAGAAGAACGTGCGGGGATCTCATTGAAACCTACCGAATGTTGAAAGGACTAGATAGGGTTGATGTGGAGAGGATGTTTCCTATGGTGGGAGTATCCGGAACTAGAGGCACATCCTCAGAATTGAGGAGTGACTCTTTAGAACAGTGGTAAGAAGGGATTTCTTTTTAGCCAGGGAGTAATGAATCTGTGGAATGCTCTGCCACAGACTGCAGTGGAAGCCAAGTCCATGGGTATATTTAAGGCAGAAGTTGAACATTTCCTGATCGGTCAGGGCATCAAAGGATATGGTGTATGGGATTGAGTGGGAATCGGGATCAGCCATGATGGAATGACAGAGCAGGCTGAATGGCCTAATTTTGCTCCGATGTCATATGGCCTTATGGAGTGATCATGGAGACAATGTTTCCCATAGTGGAGGAGTCTAGGACCAAAGGGTACAGCCTCAAAATTGAAGTATTTTGCTTTAGAAGAGAAATGAGGAATTTTTAAGCCAGGGGGTTGTGAATCTGTGCAATTCATTGCTGCAGATGGCTAATTAGGCCCAGTTGTTAGGTTTATTTAAACTGGAGGTTGATAGATTCCTGATGAGTCAGGGTTACGTGAAAGGAGAATGGGGTTGAGAGGAATAACAAATCAGCCCTGTGGCATAGCAGGGCTGCATAATAAATGCAGCATAAAAACAATAATAATAAAATGTAATAAATATAAATACATAAGATAGCATATATACTGTACATCAATTGATTGTATGTCCATAAAGTGATGGCAGGCACAGGAGTGTCTGTACATAAGGCGACTGACAGGAAATGATGAAGTAGTGGTGGTTGGGGGTTTGGCAGGTTGGGTCAGTGGTGGAGGTGTTGATCAGCCTTGTGCTTGGGGAAAGTCACTGTTTTTGAGTCTGGTGGTCCTGGTGTGGATGCTCTGTCGCCTCCTCCCTGCCAAACAGACCATGAGCAGGGTGGGTAGGGTCCTTCATGGTGTTACCGGACTTTTTCCAGCACCTTTCTGTATAAATGGCCTTGATGACTGCCTTCATTTAGAACTTTTGTTCATATTTCAGATTATTTTGAGACATACATGGAAATGTATCGTTTGTGTTAACAACCAACAAAATCTAAGTATGTGCTGGGGGCAGATGGCAAGTGTCATCACACATTCTGGTGTCAAGATGTCCTGCCTACAATGTTCAGCAACCATCTCCCAATCACTTCTTAACTAACAATATTCTCACAAACATAACACAAAGTCAAGTACTAATGAGATGGTGTTTGGAATAAGTTTATCTTTATATGTCACATGTAACTCAAAACATTGAAGTGAAATGCATCGCATTATGTCAAATTAAATCAGTTAAGATTATACTGGGCAGCCCACAGGCTTCACTACACTTCCAGTGCCAACACAGTGTTACGTACCCCGTAACTGGGTTAACAGACCAGCAGAAATGGAATGATGTGTTGAAGTCTGGTGGTACTGAAACTTAAGGTGTTTATTAGTAAACTAAACAATACAGTATCAAAAATGCAAATATACATATAAAACAGGTTAGCAATAATAAAAACAGAAGATTAGGAATAATAATCAACAGTAGAAAACAAGCTCTATCAAAGTCTAGGGGTAAATGGATTGTCGTAAGAGAATATAGAGTTCAGTTCAGTTCGTGCTGAGGTAGTTGTTGTGGCATTGCATGTTGGACAGAGAGAATGAACAGCTGCAGCAGGAAAACCTACCATCATCTTCTTGTTCCGTTGTATCGTTGGAGTCACCGATTATGACCTCGCTCTCATTAGCAGCATAGTTCCCGGGGGGGGGGGGGGTAGCTCTGGACCCCATTTCCATCTGGTTTGTACAGCATACATAACAATAGCATGACCACGACGTAGTAACCCTAACCTGTATGTCGTTGGAATGTGGATGGAAACCGGAGCACCCAGAGGAAGCCCATGCTATCATGGGGAAAATATACAAGGGTTTTACAGAGAGTAGCAGGACTTGAACGCCAAAGGGTGATTGCTGGTGCTGTAGCATATCACACCAAATGCTCACACCATCGAGTCAGTGCTGACACAGCCCAACAAATCTGTGCCAACCATTGCACTAATCCCTCCAAGCCTACACTTCGTTCTCTGCACTTTCTCATTAACTGTCCCCAAGGTTCTACACCTCAGCCACATCATCAGGAATGGATGAAGAGTGTTGGCCTGAAACATCAACTGCATCTGCAGAACCGCTTGTGTTTAATGTTTCATTGTGTCAACAATGGACCAATTTCAACTCCAACCCAGATGAACTTCAGAACTGCAGAGACAAGATTTGGTCCTAGAAGTCATCCTTGATCCGTAGGGAATTACTGAAAGTGTGTTGCGAAATATTGGGCTGATATTCAGAAGATGGGATCCCAGGGCCAAGGGTCAGAATCAAAGTCACGTTTATTGTCAGTAGGGTGGTGCTCAGACACAGTGGCTTCTAAGGTGTCGTTAGCCTGTAGTGATTAGGGTTGTGCTGGTTGCTTCAAGAACCAAAAGGTTGAAGGGAATAGCTGTTGTTGAACCTGGTGTTGTGGGACTTCAGACTTCTGTACCTCCTGCCTGATGGGAGCTGTGAGAATTTGGCACAGCCCAGATGGTGGGCATCGTTGATGGTGGACGTTGCCTTCTTAAGGCAGTACCTCCTGTCGATACGACTGATGAGGAGGAGGGATGTGCCCTTGATGTATCGAGCAATGTCCACTACTCTCTGTAGTTTCTTGTGTTCCTGTACATTTGAATTGCCATACCAGAGTGTGATGCAACCAGTCAGAACCCTGGCAATAGTACATCTCAAGTCATAGAGCACTACAGCACAGAAACCTGCCCTTTGGTCCAAATAGTCTCTGCTGTACTCTTATACTACCTAATCCCATCAACTCACACCTAGACCATAGTCCTCCATTCCCCTTCCATCCATCCACTTATCCAAACACTTCTACATCTGCAGACGTTGGTTAGAGTTTGGTGACAACTTAACTGTAACCTTCTAAGAAAGTAAAGATGCTGGTGCGCCTTCCTTGTGATTGTAGGCAAGTAGGCTTCAGGACAGGTCACCCAACGTGTGATCACATGGATTTGGAGAGAATGTTTCCGATAGTGAGGGAGTCTAGGACCAGATGGCACAGCAGCAGAAAGCAAGGATGACCCCTTAGAATAGAGATGAGGAGGAATTTCTTTTCCCAGCCGGTAGTGAATCTGTGGAATTAATTGCCACAGATGTCTGTGGAGGCCAAGTTATTGGGCATATTTATAGCAGAGGCTGATAGGTTCATCATTAGTCAGGGTGTCAAAGGTTACAGGGAAAAGGCAGAAGAATGGGGTTGAGAGGGATAATAATCAGCCATGATGGAATGGTGGAGCAGACTCGATGGGCCAAATGGCCTAATTCTGTTCTTGTGTCTATTGTCTTATGAACAAATTGACCTTAAAGAAAGTAAAGACACTGGTGTGCTTTTCTCGTGATTGTATCATGTCCCAGGAATTTAAAGCTGCTGTCTCCCTCCACTGCCAATCCCCGAAAGCACATTCACCCACCTCACCACCTGTAGTGGTGTAGTGGACAGTGGGGAAGGCTACCAGGGCTTGCAGGGGGATCTCCATCAGCTGGAAAAATGGGCTGAAAATGGCAGATTGAATTGAATGCAGACAAGTGTGAGGTTTTGCACTTTGGTAGGAACAACCAGGGTAGGTCTTACACAGTGAGCAGTAGGGCACTGAGGAGTGTGGGAGAACAAAGGGATCTGGGAATACAAGTCCATAATTCACAGAAAGTGGCATCACAGGTAGACAGGGTCGTAAAGAAAGCTTTTGGCACATTGGTCTTCATAAATCAATGTATTGAATACAGAAGATGGGATAGAACATAGAATTGTACAGCACATTACAGGCCCTTCGGCCCACAATGTTGTGCCGACCCTCAAACCCTGTCTCCCATCTAACACCCCCACCTTAAATTCCTCCATGTTCCTGTCTAGTAGTCTCTTAAACTTCACTAGTGTATCTGCCTCTACCAGTGACTCAGGCAGTACATTCCACTCACCAACCACTCTCTGAGTGAAAACCTTCCTCTAATATCCCCCTTGAACTTCCCTTCCCTTTCCTTAAAGCCATGTCCTCTTGTACTGAGCACTCGTGCCCTGGGGAAGAGACGATGGCTGTCCACTCTGTCTATTCCTCTTAATATCTTGTAAACCTCTATCATGTCTCCTCTCATCCTCCTCCTCTCCAAAGAGTAAAGCCCTAGCTCCCTTAATCTCTGATCATAATCCATACTCTCTAAACCAGGCAGCATCCTGGTAAATCTCCTCTGTACCCTTTCCAATGCTTCCACATCCTTCCTATAGTGAGGCGACCAGAACTGGACACAGTACTCCATGTGGCCTAACTAGAGGTTTATAGAGCTGCATCATTACATCGCGTCTCTTAAACGCTATCCCTCGACTTATGAAAGCTAACACCCCATAACCTTTCTTAACTACCCTATCTACCTGTGAGGCAACTTTCAGGGATCTGTGGACATGTACCCCCAGATCCCTCTGCTCCTCCACACTACCAAGTATCCTGCCATTTACTTTGTACTCTGCCTTGGAGTTTGTCCTTCCAAAGTGTACCATCTCACACTTCTCTGGGTTGAACTCCATCTGCCACTTCTCAGCCCACTTCTGCATCCTATCAATGTCCCTCTGCAATCTTCGACAATCCTCTACACTATTCACAACACCACCAACCTTTGTGCCTTCTGCAACTTGCCAACCCACCCTCCTACCCCGCCACATCCAGGTCGTTAATAAAAATCACAAAAAGCAGAGGTCCCAGAACAGATCCTTGTGGGACACCACTAGTCACAACCCTCCAATCTGAATGTACTCCCTCCACCACAACCCTCTGCCTTCTGCAGGCAAGCCAATTCTGAATCCACCTGGCCAAACTTCCCTGGATCCCATGCCTTCTGACGTTCTGAATAAGCCTACTGTGTGGAAACTTGTCAAATGCCTTACTAAAATCCATGTAGATCACATCCACTGCACTACCTTCATCTATATGCCTGGTCACCTCCTCAAAGAACTCTATCAGGCTTGTTAGGCACGATCTTCCCTTCACAAAGCCATGCTGACTGTCCCTGATCAAACCATGATTCTCTAAATGCCCATAGATCCTGTCTCTAAGAATCTTTTCCAACAGCTTTCCCACCACAGACGTAAGGCTCACTGGTCTATAATTAGCTGGACTATCCCTATTACCTTTTTTGAACAAGGGGACAACATTTGCCTCCCTCCAATCCTCCGGTACCATTCCCATGGACAACAAAGACATGAAGATCTTCGCCAGAGGTTCAGCAATCTCTTCCCTTGCCTCGTGGAGCAGCCTGGGGAATATTCCGTCAGGCCCCGGGGACTGATCCATCCTAATGTATATTAACATCTCCAACATCTCCTCTCCCTTAATATCAACATGCTCCAGAACACCAACCTCACTCATATTGTCCTCACCATCATCAAGTTCCCTCTCAGTGGTGAATACCGAAGAGAAGTATTCATTGAGGACCTCGCTCACTTCCACAGCCTCCAGGCACATCTTCCCACTTTTATCTCTAATCAGTCCTACCTTCACTCCTGTCATCCTTTTGTTCTTCACATAATTGAAGAATGCCTTGGGGTTTTCCTTTACCCTACTCGCCAAGGCCTTCTCATGGCCCCTTCTTGCTCTTCTCAGCCCCTTCTTAAGCTCCTTTCTTGCTACCCTATATTCCTCAATAGACCCATCTGATCCTTGCTTCCTAAACCTCATGTATGCTGCCTTCTTCCACCTGACTAGATTTTCCACTTCACTTGTCACCCATGGTTCCTTCACCCGACCATTCTTTATCTTTCTCACCGGGACAAATTTATCCCTAACATCCTGCAGGAGATCCTTAAACATCGACCACATGCCCATAGTACATTTCCTTGCAAAAACATCATCCCAATTCACACCCTCAAGTTCTAGCCTTATAGCCTCATAACTTGCCCTTCCCCAATTAAAAATTTTCCTGTCCTCTCTGATTCTATCTTTATCCATGATAATGCTAAAGGTCAAGGAGCGGTGATCACTGTCCCCCAGATGCTCACCCACTGACAGATCTGTGACCTGACCCGGTTTGTTACCTAATACTAGATCTAGTATGGCATTCCCCCTAGTCGGCCTGTCAACATACTGTGACAGGAATCCATCCTGGACACACTTAACAAACTCTGCCTCATCTAAATCATTGGAACTAATCAGGTGCCAATCAATATTAGGAAGTTAAAGTCACCCATGATAACAACCCTGTTATTTTTGTACTTTTCCAAAATGTTTCCTAATCTGCTCCTCGGTATCTCTGCTGCTACCAGGGGGCCTATAGAATACCCCCAGTAGAGTAACTGCTCCCTTCCTGTTCCTGACTTCCACCCATACTGACTCAAAAGAGGATCCTGCTACATTACCCATCCTTTCTGCAGCTGAAATAGTATCCCTGACCAGTAATGCCACCCCTCCTCCCCTTTCCCCCCCTCTCTATTCCTTTTAAAGCACTGAAATCCAGGAATATTGAGAATCCATTCCTGCCCTGGTGCCAGCCAAGTCTCCGTAATGGCCACTACATCATAATTCCATGTATGTATCCAAGCTCTCAGTTCATCACCTTTGTTCCTGATGCTTCTTGCATTGAAGTACACACACTTTAGATGTAATGGTAAAGTTGTACCAGACATCAGTGAAGCCAAATTTGGAGTATTGTGTGCAGTTTTGCTCACCTACCTACAGGAAAGATGTAAACAAGGTTGAAAGGATGCAGAGAAAGTTTACCAGGATGTTGCTGGGTCTGGAGAACCTGAGTTATAAGGAAAGATTGAACAGGTGAGTACTGTATTCCTTAAAACATAGAAGATTGATGGGAGATTTGATGGAGGTATACAAAATTATGAGGGGTATAGATGGGGTTAATGCAAGCAGCCTTTTTCCACTGAGGTTGTGTGGGATGAAAACCAGAGGTCTTGAGTTACGGGTGAAAAGTTTAAAGGGAAACTTTAACACTCAGAGGGCCGGGAGAGTGTGGAACAAGCTGCCAGCGCAAGTGGTGCATGCGAGCTCGATTTCAACGTTAGAGTGAAGTTTGGATGGGTTTGGATGGTTGGTGTATGGAGGTTTTGCTGCAGGTTGATGGGAGTAGGCAGGTTAGATGGTTTTGGTATGGACTAGATGGGCTGAAGGGCCTGTTTATGTGCTGTACTTCTCTATGATTCTATGACCTTTCTCTTCCTGATCTTTAATTCAGCAATTGTGAATTGAGATGAGGAGAAATTTCTTCACCATGGGTGGGGGACTTTCAGTATTATTTTATTTTCAGATAGAGCATGGTAACAGGTCTTTCCAACCCAAAAAGCCCATGCGGTCCAATTACACCACTAACCCACACATCTTTGGAATGTGGAAACAGGAGCACCCAGAGGAAACACATGCATCAATGGGGAGAACAAGCAAACTCCTTACAGACAGTAGCAGGAATTTGACCCCAGGCCTCCAGCAATGTAATAGTTTTACGCTAACCTCTACACTACCAGCCCTTCCAGCACGTTACACCCTGGATACCTGGGGAGGTAAGTCACTGCGTTCAAGGCTTGGGCACCAAAAGGATCAGGGTCACACCATTATGGAGCATGGGAACAAGCCCTTCAGCCCAGCGTCGCCATGCTGACAACAGGGAACTCATTCTTATATGGATCTGGGTTGGGACCAGCTGGAGATTCTGAAAAAGAGCAGCAGGAATTTCTTTCGCTTGAGGGTGCTGAATCTGTGGAATTTAAGACTCTGGAGGCCAAGTTATTGGATGTGTTTAAAATGGAGGTTGATAGTTTCTTTAGTCAGGGTGTCAAAGGCAGGAGAATGGGGTTGAGAGGGATAATAAACCAGCCGTGATGGAATGGTGGAGCAGACTCGATGGGCTGAATGGCCCAATTCTACTTTTACTGCAGTCTAATGGTTTTAAATGACTTGGCCTCCACAGCCATCTGTGACAGTAAATTCCACGGATTCTCCACCCTCTGGCTAAAGAAATTCCCCATCTCCAAGCTATTCTGCCCTCTGGTCCTAGGCTTGTCTAGAACAGGCTCAATGGGCCAAATGGCCTAATTTAATCGTCTTATCGTAATTTTGGGGGTAATTATGTTTTTGATTATCTGAGCTGTGCAGCTCTTTTTCCTGTGTGGTTTCTCAGTGTGTGTTTCTCCCTCTCTCTCTTTCTGTCCTCCTTTACAAATGATATTCCAATTCCTATTTATTGACAACGGAGCGTAAATGAAGGGGCCTCACTCCCGAGGTCCGGAAGCTTTGGTGATAGAGAACTGCAGAGAAACAGGTTGTTCGGCCTCACTGCTCCCTGTGGCTCTGTGTGCTTCCCCCATTTCACCTCCATCACTCAGAACAATTAACCTACTAACTCTTATGTCTTTGCACTGTGGGAGCAAGTTGGAACAGCCAGAAGAAACCCACACACAACCGGAGGACATACTGAGACTCCTTCAAAGTTCAAAACAAATTTTGTTATTAAAGTTCATAGTGTGTATGTCACCATATACAACCCTGAGATTGATTTTCCTGCAGGCATATTCAGAAAATCAAAAGAATAGTAACTATAACTGGATCAATGTAAGATCAACCAGAGAGCAAAGAAAATAAACTGTGCAAATGCAAATATAAATAAATAGCAATAAATAACAAGAGCATGAGATAATGAGATAGAGTCCTTAAAGTGAAATCATTGGTTGTGGGAACCGCTCAGTTTCAACGATGGGCTAGTAAGCGCAGTTATCCCTTTTGTTCAAGGGCCTGATGGTTGTGTTGTAGTAACTGTTCTTGAAACTGGTGGAGTGAGTCCTGCAGCTCTTGTATCTTCTACCTGATGGCAGCATCAAGAAGAGAGCATGGCCTGGGTGGTGGGGATCCCTAGTGATGGACGCTGCTTTCCCATGACAGTGTTCCATGTAGATGTGCTCATCGGTTGGGAAGGCTTTATCCATGATGTATTGGGCTGAGTTTTGTCTGAGTTCAAATCCAAGTCGGGTTGAGCGTTGAGTTCGCAACTCAGCCTCGTAAAAACAAGAATAACTTGCTACGGAAACACCGTCATGACGGTGCCCCGATAACTCCATTGCCGAGTTAAGGGTTATTCTTCTTCTCTTCTTCATTATCTTTTATTGGATTTTCCATTCAAAGACATTGGTGTATCCACATCCAGTCAATATACTCTCCACTACACGTCTCTAGAAATTTATCAAAATTTTAGATGTCAAGGCAAATCCTCTCAGACTTCTGAGGAAGTAGAGGTACTGCTGTGATTTCTTCACAATTGCACTTATGTGCTGGGTCCAGGACAGAACTTCTGAACTCCACACAGAAAGCACCATAAATCAGGTCTCTGAAACTGTGAAAGAGTGGCTCTGCCCTCTGCACCATTGTGTCAGCCTAATGGATTTGCAGATTTAAGGAACAAGAAAGATCTCCAAAGTAAACTGAAGAAAACCATTTGGTTTTGGCCATGAAACATGACCAGCATGCATTGGGTGCCACTGAAGTGTGGCAGTTAGTGCAACCCTATTACAGCTTGGGGCGTCAGAGTTCAATTCCAGCATCCTCTGTAAGACGGTTGTATGTTTCTTTCCATGTAAGTGCGGTTTCATCCCACAGTTCAAAGATGTAATGGTCAATAGGTTAATAGGTCATTGTAAACTGTCCTGTGATTAGGCTAAGGTTAAATCGATGGGCTGTTAGGCAGCGTGGCTCATTGGGCCGGGAGGGCCTGTTACCTGCTGTATCTCTAAATAAATTGTATATCCACCATGATAAATTGTGTAAAAAGTGAAGGCATTTTGAAGAGTTGCTAAAAGAACATTACCAAGGCTTTTTTTTTTAACCAGTATTTCTATGTTACAAACAAATAAAGTTTAGTAATATTCTGCATTTACAGTCACAGAGCAATAGAGAACAATACAGGCCATTTGGCCCAACCTCTCTATGCTGACCATGGTGCCCACCCAGCCAATCCCAATGCCTGCATTTGGTCCATATCCCTCCAAACTTTGCCCTTCCATGGACCTATCCAAATGCTTCTTACTTGATACTATTGTGCCTGCCCTCAACCACTTTCTCTGGCAGCCTGTTTCATATCCTCATCACTCTCTGGGTGGAAAAATGTTGTCCCCTCTGCTCCCTTTTAAATCTTTTCCCCCTCACCCTACACCTATGCCCCCTAGTTTTGGTCTCCATCACATCCACCTTATCTATGCCTCCCATGATTTTAAACACTTCTGGAAGGAATTCTCCAAGGAATAAAGTCCTAGTCTGGACAACCTCTCTCTATAACTCAGGTCCTCTAGACCTGGCAATGTCCTCGTAAATCCTATCTGCACTTTTTCACTCTTCAGTGTGTATCTTTATACCTCTTTCCTGTTCTTGATTTATCTTCCATTTCCTTCACTGATTAGCTGACATCTGTTTGAAGGATAGAGTCATAGAACGATGCAGCACAGAAACAGGCCCTTTGGCCCATCTAATCTTTGCCTACGTCTATTCATCTGGCACATAGACCATAGCTTTCTAGTTCTGGTCTCAATCAACTTCAGCAGAAAAAGCTTGCTTGAATTTACCTTACCTACATCCTTCATCATTTTGTACACCAAGGTCTGCAGAATGAAAATGGAATATTTTGCAAGGCTGTTCACATTCTCTGATCCCTCTCCACTGCAATCACATCCTTCCTATAGCATAGCAACCTGTGACCAGAGATTCAGACGTCGCTGACAAGGCTTCTCTCCTGCCCTCCTGTGATAGATTTCACCAGGTCTGGGGACTTCTCAAACTCAAGTTGAAATTTAATTATCATTCAATCATGCATGAATATATCCAAATAAAACTGAGTTCCTCCGGGGCTAAGGTGCAAAACGTTTCACACACAGCACAAATAGCACATATGATTATGATTTCTGGAAAACATTCAGTCACAAAGAAAATAATAATATAGCTGAAATCCCTGAGTGGCATGACTGCAGATTGTTCTGGTCCAGCTTGTTGTTCCATGGAGTGAACACCGGAGGGCAGCAGAGAAGAGCCGAAGGGGTTTGGAAGCGCCTCGAATGGGTGCGCTCAAACCCGTAACGGGTTGCAGACTTGCGCCTCCTGATGGTGCTGCCCTCTGGTGTTCATTCGGTGCTCCACAAGACAAAGGAGCAGAATTAGGCCATTCGGCCCACCGCGTCTGCTCAGTGCAGAAACATGGGACACGGAATGGGAAGGAAGGCAAGGAGCGATGTTAAGGTGAGAGAGGGGATTTTAAGTGAGATGTGTTTTATACAGAGAGTGGTGGGTGCCTGAATGAGCTACATGATGTGATATTCAATGGAAACGTTCACCACCATCCAGCTAAAGAAATTCCTTCTTATCTCTTTCCTAAAAGGATGTCCTTCTATTCTGAGGCTGTGTGCTCTGGTCCTACACTCTCCCACGATAGGAAACATCCTTTTCACATCCACTCTATCTAGGCCTTTCAATATTCAATAGCTTTCTATAATATCTACTCTCATTCTTCTGAACTCCAGTGAGTACAGGCCCAGAGCTATCAAACACTCCCCACATGTTAAATACTCAATTCCCAGAATCATTCTCCTGAACCTCCTCTGGACGCTCTCCAATGCCAGCACGTCCTTTCTTAGATAAAACTGCTCACACTATTCCGTGTGGTCTAGCTGATGCCTTATAAAGCCTCAGCAATACATCCATTATCCAGCTTTCTGTCCACTAATATCTCCTCCTTTACAAAAGCAATTTGTTCTAGTACCATCTGCTGACTATGTCCAAAGTAAAATTTATTATCAAAGTACACATACACCCAGTGGCCACTCTGTTAGGTACAGGACCCAGAGTGGTCTACTGTTGCTGTAGCCCGTCCACATCAAGGTTCAACATGTTGTGCATTCACAGATGCCCTTCTACACGCCACTGTTGTAATGGATGGTTATAGAAACATAGAAAACCTACAACTTAATACAGGCCCTTTGGCCCACAAAGCTGCGCCGAACATGTCCCTACCTGAGAAATTACCCATAGCCCTCTATTTTTCTGAGCTCCGTGTACCTGTCCAGGAATCTCCTATAAGACCCTATCGCATCCACCTCCACCACTGTCGCTGGCAAGCCATTCCACGCACTCACCGCTCTCTACGTAAAAAACTTACCCCTGATATCTCCTCTGTACCTACTTCCAAGCACTTTAAAACTGTGCCCTCTTGTGCTGGCCAATTCATCCCTGGGGAAGAGCCTCATTCTATACACCTCTATCAGATCAACTCTCATCCTCATTCGCTCCAGGGAAAAAAGGCCGAGTTCACCCAACCTGTTCTCATAAGACTTGCTCCCCAATCCAGGCAACATGCTTGTAAATCTCCTCTGCTCCCTTTCAATGGTTTCCACATTCTCCCTTTAGTGAGGTGACAAGAACTGAGCACAATTCTCCAAATGTGACCAGGGTCCTATATAGCTGCAGCATTACTTCTCGGCTCCTAAACTCAATCCCACAATTGATGAAGGCCAATGCACTGTACGCCTTCTTAACCACACAATCAACCTGTGCAGCAGCTTTGAGCGTCCTATGGACTTGGACCCCAAGATCCCTCTGATCCTCCACACTGCCAAGAGTCTTACCATTAATACAATATTCTTCCATCATATTTGACCTACCAAAATAAACCACCTCACACTTATCTGGGTTGAACCCCACCTGCCACTTCTCAGCCCAGTTTTGCATTCTATCAATGTCCTGTTGTAACCTCTGACAGCCCTCCACACTATCCATAACACTCCCAACCTTTGTGTCATCAGCAAGTTTACTAACCCATCCCTGCACTTCTTCATCCAGGTCATTTATAAAAATCACGAACAGTAAGGGTCCCAGAACAGATCCCTGAGGCACTCCACTGGTGACCGACCTCCATGCAGAATATGACCTGTCTACAACCACTCTTTGCCTTCTGTAGACAAGCCAGTTCTGGATCCACAAAACAATGTCCCCTTGGATCCCATGCCTCCTTACTTTCTCAATAAGCCTTGCATGGGGTACCTTGTCAAATGCCTTGTTGAAATCCATATACACTACATCTACTGCACTACAATCATCAATGTATTTAGTCACATCCTCAAAAAATTCAATCAGGCTCGTAAGGCACAACCTGCCTTTGACAAAGTCATGCTGACCATTCCTAATCATATTATGCCCCTGCAAATGTTCATAAATCCTGCTTCTCAGGTTCTTCTCCATCAACTTACCAACCACTGAAGTAAGACCCACTGGTCTATAATTTCCTAGGCTATCTCAACTCCATTTATTGAATAAGGGAACAACATCCGCAACCCTCCAACCCTCCAGAACCTCTCCCATCCCCATTGATGATGCAAAGATCATCTCCAGAGGCTCAGAAATCTCCTCCCTCACCTCTCACAGTAGTCTGGGGTATATCTTGTCTGGTCCCGGTGACTTATCCAACTTGATGCTTTCCAAAAGCTCCAGCACATCCTCTTTCTTAATATCTACATGCTCAATCATTTTAGTTCACTGTAAGTCATTCCTACAATTGCCAAGATCCTTTTCCATAGTGAGTACTGAAGCAAAGTACTAATTAAGTACCTCTGCTATCTCCTCCGGTTCCATACACACTTTTCCACCGTCACACTTGATTGGTCCTATTCTGTCACATCTTATCCTCTGGCTCTTCACATACTTGTAGAATGCCTTGGGGTTTTCCTTAATCCTGTCCACCAAATCCTTCTCATGGTTCCTTCTGGCTCTCCTAAATTCTTTCTTGATCTCCTTCCTGCTAGCCTTATAATCTTCTAGATCTCTATCATTACCTAGCTTTTTGAACCCTTCATATGCTCTTTTTTACTTCTTGACTGGATTTACAACAGCTTTTGTACACCACAGTTCCTGTACCCTACCATCCTTTCCCTGTCTCATTGGAACATATCTATGCAGAACTCCATGCAAATATCCCCTGAACATTTGCCACATTTCTTCCATACATTTCTCTGAGAACATTTGTTCCCAATTTATGCTTGCAAGTTCCTGCCTGATAGCCTCATATTTCCCCTTACTCCAATTAAACACTTTCCTAATTTGTCTGTTCCTATCCCTCTCCAATGCTATGGTAAAGGAGATAGAGTTGTGATCACTATCTCCAAAATGCTCTCCTACTGAGAGATCTGACACCTGACCAGGTTCATTTCCCAATACCAGATCAAGTGCAGCCTCTCCTTTTGTAGGCTTATCTACATATTGTGTCAAGAAACCTTCTTGAAAACACCTAACAAACTCCACCCCATCTAAACCCCTCACTCTAGGGAGATGCCAATCAATATTTGGGAAATTAGAATCTCCCACCACAATAACCCTGTTATTATTACTCCTTTCCAGAATCTGTCTCCCTATCCGCTCCTCGATGCCCCTGTTACTATTGGGTGGTCTATAACAAACACCCAGTAAAGTTATTTAACCTTTCCTGTTTGCAACTTCCACCCACAGAAACTCCGTAGGCAATCCCTCCGTGACTTCCTCCTTTTCTATGGCCGTGACACTATCTCTGATCAACAGTGCCACGCCCCCACCTCTTTTGCCTCCCTCCCTGTCCTTTCTGAAACATCTAAAGCCTTAAACTCGAAGTAACCATTCCAGCCCCTGAGCCAACCGAGACACTGTAATAGCCACATCATAGCTCCAAGTACTGATCCGCACTCTAAGCTCATCTGCTTTGTTCTTAATACTCCTTGCATTAAAATAGACATATCCCAAGCCATCGGTCTGAGCGCGTCTCTCTATCACCTGCCTATCCTCCCTCTTGCACTGTCTCTAGTTATCTGAGTTACTGTCGTCTTCATGTCAGCTTGAACCAGTCTGGCCATTCTCCTCTGACCTCTCTCATTAACAAGGTGTTTTCACCCACAGAACTGCCACTCATTGGATTTGAAGCTATACTGGACTTGAGGTAATGGTCTTGTGATGGTGGAGTGGTCATTTTCCTGCCAGTAGAGGTCATCTGACAGGTTTTTTTTTACAGGGTATAAAAGGAGGACCCCTCCCTGTGAGGAGGGGCAGTTCGTGGCTGGATTTGCCATGTTGACTTCATGTCAAGGCGTGATTTAATGTGATGACGCAGTTTAGTTGAAAGATGAAGTTTTATCTAATGCCTAAAGTTTAAAAGGTCATTGCCAGCAGTTTCTTTACAATACTGCTAGTTGAGAATCAGTGGAGAGTGAAGATCGGAGTTCGGGAGATAAAAGATCGAGGAGAATCGATTTCGATGGTGAAACAGGTTCGACCTTGTTTGATCCTTATTCGGAAGGAATTCGTTGACTGTACTCGTGTTAATCCATGTGAATAGCAGAAAGGATTGAGTACTGTGTTGTAAAGGAAAGGTCAGTGCCTTTAAGCCGTTTCGTTTCGTAAATTCTTCGTGGGAAAAAGTTCGATCTTGGGAACCGAAACAACACGATGTGAAAGAGAATTTAAATTGTCTTAAAAAGTCTCTCCCTTAAATGGACTGTGAGCATTTTGAACTTTTGACAATACTGCATTAAAGAACTGTTTTTGCAACATCGCTTTAAGAACTGTTTAAGCTTCATTGCTTTAAGAATTGTTTAAGCTGCCGCACAGCAGCTGATTTCCGGCTACGTTAGTGATTTGTTTACTTTTGGGGAGTTTGTTTTCAGTGCTTAATAAATGTGTTATAAAAACTCCTGCCTGACCCATTATATTTATTGCTGCCTGAATCTGTAACACTGTAAACTCCAGAGACTGTCCTGTGTGAAAATCACAGGAGATCAGTAGTTTCTGGGATATACAAACCACCCCATCTGGCACCACCATTCATTCCACGGTCAAAATCACTTAGATCACATTTCTTCCCCATTCTGATATTTGGTCTGAACAACAAATGAACCTCTTGACCATAGAGTCATAGTCATAGAAAACTACAGCACGGAAACAGGCTTTTCTGCCCATCTACTCCGTGCCAAACCATTTAAACTGCCTAACCCCATCGACTGGCACCCGCACCATAGCCCTCAATACCATTCCCATTCATGTACCTGTCCAAGCTTCTCTTAAATATTGAAAACAAAACCACATCCACCACTTTGCTGGCAGCTCATTTGCACTCCCACCACCATCTGATCAAGAAGTTCCCCCTCGTGTTCCCCTTAAACTTTTTTTTTGTAATTTATTTTTTATTGAAGTTCATCAAGCAAACATTTCCACAAGATGTATTTCAGATATTGTACATTTATGCCACAAATCTCCACGTATTTATCTGAGGTATACACTCATGGAAAAGAAAGGAAAGAAAGAACAAGTGAAAGGAGAATACTATGTACAAGTAGGGAGTGATCTTTTTTTACAACATATTCATTGATTTGTGAGAATAAAATCAGGCCTATGAGGCATTATGTAGTTAAACCATTTTTCCCAGTATGAATCAAATTGTTCCAACTTATGATTAACAGATGCTGTTATCTTCTCCATTTTGTAAATGTCCATTCCATGCATTTAAGGTTGGGCTCTCCTGTGATAACCATTTCCTAGTAAGAGTCATTTTACCACCCACCAACAGTATATTCATTGAATATTTATCTCTTTTCAACCATTCTTGAGGTATATACCCAAAATATATGGTCTTACTTTCTAAGGGTATTTCACATTTAAAGATGTCTTGTAGGGCGTTGTGTATCCCAATCCAATAGTCTTTGATAACGGGGCATTCTCAGAAAATATGATAATGGTTTGTATTTCGATTTCCACAATTTCTCCAGCAAACAGGGAGGTTTTAATGGAATTTTAATGGAGGTTTTAATGGAATTTCTAAGAGGGTGTAATAAAATAACTTATCAAGTTTTTCCATCCAAACTCCCTCCATTTTTGTGAACTGGTACACTTCCATTGATACCTCCATATTATTGTCCATTCTTCCTCAGATATAATTATCCCTCCTTCCTTTTACCATTTTGTTTTACTGTATGGAATGTGTTTTTAAGATTTGACAAACCCTTATACACGCTTGAAATGATTCTACTACTGTTTTCTGAATTATATGCTTTTCTAAAGAGCTCTATCAAACTTGGTTACATTTTTAACTGTCCTATTAACATATTGTTGCATCTGTAAATATCGATAAAAGTCTTGTTTTTCTAATAAGTGTTTCTCTTTAAGCATTTCAAAACTGAACAGTGTTCCTTCTTTCATTATGTTGCAAAGAACTGTTATTCCTTTAGCTGTCCAGTCCTTAAATCTAGCATCCAGTTTATTCGGTGTAAAATCTGAGTCATATGCACACCATTTAAGAATTGCAATATCTCCCTCTAGTTTATATTCTTTTATAATAATTTTCCATATTTTAAGAGTCTATTTCACCCATGGGTTACCAATAGTATTTATGTACCTTTGTAGGTTGTTATCAGCCAAAATTGCTTGTATGGGGATGGGAAGTACCTGCTCCTCAATGTTTTTCCATTGAGCGTCATATGATGAGTTGCACCAACATATCACAGCTCTCAACTGTGCTGCAAAATAATAATCTCTAAGAGAAGGTAGACCCCATCCCCCCTTTTCCTTGGCTAATTGCAAAGTTTTGAGACAAACTCTAGACCTTTTACCCTGCCAAATATATATTGATAACATTTTTTTCCATTCATTGAATTGATGTTGATTAATCTTCCCCTTAAACTTTTCAACTGTAACCCTTAACCCATGACCTCTATGCAAGAAACACAAGGTTGTTATAGTGGGATATTTTAACTTTCCACATATTGACTGGAAATCCCATATTGTAAAAGAACTAGATGGGACAATTTGTCAAGTGCATTGAGAAAAGTTTCATTCATCAGTATGTAGAAGTCCCAGTGAGAGAGCCTGCAACACTGGGTCTGCTATTGAGGAATGAGACGGGGCAGGTGACAGAAGTTTGTGTAGGGGAACACTTTGCATCCAGTGACCACAATGACATTAGTTTCAGAGGTAGAACTGATCCACAGGTTGACATTCTAAATTGGAGAAAGGTCAATTTTGATACAGTCAGAAAGGATTTGGCAAGCGTGGATTGGGAAAGGCTATTTTCTGGCAAAGGTGCACTTGAAAAATGGGAGGTCTTATAAAAAAAATTTTGAGAGTACACAGCTTGTAGGTGCCTGTAGAATAAAAGGTAAAGATAACACATGTAGGGAACCTTGGTTTTCAAGTGATATTGGGGCACAGGTTAAGAGAAAAAAGGTGTATAGCAGGTATAAGCAGGTAGGAACAAATGAAGTACTTATGGAGTACAAGAAACACAAGAGAACACTCAAATACATTAGGAGGGCTAAAAGAAGACATGAAGTTGTTCTAGCAGACGGTGAAGGAGAATCCTAATGAATTCTACAGATATTTTAAGAGCAAAAAGATTGCAAGGGACAAAATTGATCCTCTGGAAGATCAGAATGAGAATCCATGTGTGGAGCCAAAAGAGAGGGGGAGATCAGAAATGTATTTTTTGCATCTGTATTTACTCGCGAATCTACAGAAGTGAGGCAACGCAACATCAACTTCATGGACCCTGTACAGATTATAGAGAAGGGGGTGCTTGTCACTCTGAGGCAAATCATGGAGGATAAAACCCAGGGCCTGACAAGGTGTTCCCCCCAGATATTAGGAGCGGTACCAGAGGATCAGACGATAGCCAGTGTTGTTTGTGCTGTTCAAAAAAAGGCTCTAAACGTAAACCAGGAAATTATAATCCACTGAGTCTGACACCAGTTGTGGGAAAGTTACTGGAAGGTATTCTAAAGAACTGGATAGACATTTGGTAGACAAATGTCTATTTGGATAGACATGGACTGATTAAGGATAGTCAGCATGACTTTATGCGTGTCAGTTCATTTATAGTTTTTCAAGGTAGTCACCAGGAAGGTGGGTGAAGGCTAGGCAGTGGATGTTGTACACATGGACCTTAGTAAGGCATTTGATGAGGACCCGCATGGGAGGCTGGTCAAGACAGTTCACTCATTCGGCATTCAGAATGAGGTAGTAAATTGGATAGGACATTGGCTTTGTGGGAGAAGCCAGAGAGTGGTAGTACTGTAGATGGTTGCCTCTCTGACTGGAGGCCTGTGGCAAGGATTAGTGCTGGGTCCTTTGTTGTTTGTCTTCTGTGTCAATGATCTGGATGACCATGTGGTTAACTAGATCAGCAAATTTGAGGATGGCATCAAGATTGGGGGTGTAGCGGACAGTGAGGAAGGCTATCATGGATTAGACAATAGACAATAGGTGCAGAAGTAGACCATTCGGCCCTTCGAGCCTGTACCGCCATTTTGAGATCACGGCTGATCTTCTACTATCAATACCCGGTTCCTGCCTTGTCCCTATATCCCTTGATTCCCCTATCCATAAGATACCTATCTAGCTCCTTCTTGAAAGCATCCAGAGAATTGGCCTCCACTGCCTTCCAAGGCAGTGCATTGCAGACCCCCACAACTCTCTGGGAGAAGAAGTTTTTCCTTAACTCTGTCCTAAATGACCTACCCCTTATTCTCAAACCATGCCCTCTGGTACTGGACTCTCCCAGCATCTGGAACATATTTCCTGCCTCTATCTTGTCTAATCCCTTAATAATCTTATATGTTGCAATCAGATCCCCTCTCAATCTCCTTAATTCCAGCATGTACAAGCCCATTCTCTCTAACCTCTCTGTGTAAGACGGTCCGGACATCCCAGGAATTAACCTTGGATTGCAGAGGGATCTGCATCAGTTAGAAAAATGGGCTGAAAAATGGAAGATGGAATTTAATGCAGACAAGTGTGAGGGTTTGAACCTCAATAGGAACAATCAGGGTAGATCTTACATAGTGTATGGTCGGGCACTTAGTGTCGTAGAAAATAGAGATCTGGGAAAATAGGCCCAAAATTCATTGAAAGTGACATCACAGGCAGATAGGTTCATAGAGAAAGCTTTTGGCACATTGGTCTTCATAAATCAATGTATTGAGTACAGCAGATGGGATGTTATGTTGAAGTTGTATAAGGCATTGGTGAAACCAAGTTTGGAGTATTGTGTGCAGCTTTAGTCACCTACCTACAAGAAAGATGTAAACAAAGTTGAAAGAATACAGAGAAAATTTACAAGGGTGTTGCTGGGTCTGGAGTTGTAAGATTGAACAGGTTAGGAATGTTTTGCTTGTAACATAGAATACAACATTATGAGGGGTATAGATAGGGTAAATGCCAACAGCCCTTTCCACCGAGTTTGGGTAGGACTACAACTAGAGGTCATGGCTTAAGGGTGAAAAGTGAAAAATTTAAGGGGAATATGAGGGGAAACCTCTTCACTCAGAAGGTCATGAGAGTGTGGAATGAGCTGCCAGCACCAGTGGTACATGCACGCTTGATTTTAATGTTTAAGAGAAGTTTAGATAGATATATGGATGGAGGGGGTGGTCCCAGTGCAGGTCAATGAGAGTAGGTAGTTTAACTGGTTCAGCACAGACTAGATGGGCCGAAGGGCCTGTTTCTGTGCTGTTCTTCTCTGACTCTAGACGTCTGAAAGCACTTATGCATTGAGTTGCTGCTACATGAATTGTCTACATTTCTTAAATCCTTCATATACATGAGTAAAAATCTTCACATCTCCATTTAAAAGTGCAATGTGAAATTTATAATTGATTAGCTGATTAGATATTTGCATTCATGAGCAAGTGTGCAGCTGTACCCAATAAAGTGGCCACGAATGCACATATTCATTGAGATTAATTTACTTGCAGGCATTTACAGAAAAATAAAGGAAGACAATAGAATTTACAAATAAAACTATGCATAAATAAAAGATTGACAAACAAGTGACATGCAAAAGAAGCCAAAAAGTAAATCCTACAAAAATTAGTGGATATGGCCCAGTCCATCACGGGTAAAACCTGCCCCACCATTGAGTACATCTACATGGGAGTGTTGTCGCAACCATTGTCAGGGACATCCACCTGCCAAACCACGCTCTCTTCTCACTGCTGCCACCAGGAAGGTGGTACAGGAGCCTCAGGACCCACACCTCAGGTTCAGGAACAGTTACTCTCCTTCAACCATCAGGCTGCTGAACCAAACGGAACAACTCACCAGATGTTCCCACAAACTATGGACTCACTTTCAAGGGCTCTTCAACTCATGTTCTTGATATTTGTTTATTTATTTACTACTGCTATTCCCTTTCTTTTTGTATTTGCAGATGCTGGAAATCCAAGCAACAGACACAAAATGCAGGAGGAACTCAGCAGGGCAGGCAGCATCAATGGAAAAGGACAAACATTCGGCGTTTCGGGCTGAGAACCGGCCCCTGATCTCCCTCCCAGCACTTAGCAAGTGTAACAAATTCCACACCTGCCTCTACACCTCTTCACTCACTACCATTCAGAGCCCTCAACAGTCCTTACAGGTGAGGCAACACTTCACCTGCAAGCCTGCTGAGGTACCCACTATATTTGGAGCAATAGCTTATATTCCATTGGGTAGCCTCCAACTGACGCATGAACATCAATTTCTCGAACGCAGTAATTCATCCCCCCCACCTCCTCTCCCTCTCCTTCACCATTCCTCATTCCTGTTTCCCCTCTCTCACTTTATCTCCTTACCTGCCCATCACCTCCCTCTGGTGCTCCTCCCTCCTCTTTCTTCCATGGCCTTCTATCCTCTCCTTCAGATTCCCCCTTCTCCAACCCTTTATCTCTCACCAATCGGCTTCCCAGCTCCTCCCCATCCCAGCTTCACCTATCACCTTGTACTTCTGATATCTTCTACAAACCCACTGACTCCCATAACTATCTTGACTATACCTCTTCCCACCCTGCCCAATGCAAAAATGCCATTCCCTATTCCCAGTTCCTCCGTCTCCACCGCATCTGCTCCCAGGATGAGGCCTTCCATTCCAGGATTTCTCAAATGTCCTCTTTCTTTCAGGATTGTGGTTTCCCTTCTGGCGTCATCAAAGATGCCCTCACCCGCATCTCCTCCACCTCCCGCACTTCAGCCCTTAACCCATCCTCCTGTCTCCACAACAGGGACAGGGTTCCCCTTGTCCTCACCTACCACCCCACCAGCCTCTGGATCCAACACATTATCCTCCGCAACTTCTGCCACCTTCAACAGGACCCCACCACCCAGCACATCTTTCCCTCCCTACCCCTCAGCTTTTCGCAGGGATCGTTCCCTCCGTGACTACCTGGTCCACACGTCCCTCCCCACAGAACTCCCACCCGGCACTTATCCCTGCAAGCCCAAATGCTACACCTGTCCACACACCTTCCCCCTTACCATCATTCCGGGCCCCAGACAGTCCTTCCAGGTGAGGCAACACTTCACCTGCGAGTCTGCTGGAGTCGTCTATTGCGTCTGGTGCTCCCGGTGTGGCCTCCTCTACATCGGTGAGACCCGACACAGATTGCGGGACCGCTTCGTCAAGCACCTCTGCTCCATCCGTCACAATAGACAGGATCTCCCGGTTGCCACTCACTTCAACTCTGCCTCTCACTTCCATCTAGATATGTCCATACATGGCCTCCTCTACAGCCATGATGAGGCCAAACTCAGGTTGGAGGAGCAACACCCCATATACAGTCTGGGTAGCCTCCAGCCTGGTGGTATGAACATTGAATTCTCCAATTTCCGGTAATTCCCTCCCCCTCCCCTATCCCAGGTCCCCCTCTGCCTCTCTCCACTTTCAACTTCTTTATCTCTACAGTTCTCTCATGCTTATCCCCTCCCCCCTTCATCCTTCCTCTGATCCACCTGGTGCCACTAGGCCCTACCCCCTCCCCTATCTCCATACTGGGCTTCGGCCCTCTCTTCCCCCCCATTCCTGATGAAGGGTCTCGGCCCGAAACGTTGGCTACTCTTTTCTCACGGATGCTGCCTGACCTGCTGAGTTCGTGTACGTGTACCTTGTACTTCTCCTTGCCTGCCCCATCTTTTGGCTCTGATCTTTCCCCTTTCTGTTCCGTTCGTGAGGAAGGTCTCGACCCGGCACGTTGACCGTTAACTCTTTCCCATTGATGACCAGCTAAGTGTTCATTTAAAGTCCCTCTCATCGCTCCTCGCTTCTTACCATTCCGTGCCCCCCGCCCCGGGGCCACAGGCTTCAGGAAGCGGAAGGGCTGCGGGAGGCGGGGCGCGGAGGTGCCGAGGCCGAGGCCCAGCCGGCGGCTCCACGCGGTCCCAGGCATGGAGGGCGGAGAGCCGGCGGAGCTGGGAGGGCCGACCCGAAGCGCTGGAGGATCAATCACGGCCCCGATCCCGAGCGCGGAGCCCGGCGCCACGCCAGCGGGACGGCGCAGCAGCCCGGAGCCGCGCACACGGCTGGACGGGGCCGCGGCGCGCGCGCTCCCGCTCCCGGGGCCGCGCACGGGCTCAGCCGCTGCAGAAATGAGCGCGAGCGCGGAGGAGCAGCAGAGCAGGCCCGGGAAAAACAAGCTCTCCCTGGCCGGGTAGGTAGTCCTCGGCAGGGGATCTGGAAATACAAAGCCACAGTTCCTGAAGAGTGGCGTCACAGCCAGAGAGAGCACATTGGCCTTAGTTACAGGACGCGTGGCTGTTCCCACCCTCTCAGTTCCTTCGTCTCTGCTGCATCTGTTCCCAGGATGAGGCTCTCCTTTCCAGAACATCAGAATTGCCCTCCTGTAAAGGAAGGTATTCATTCCCCTTCCTGCACCATAGATGCTGCCCTCACCCACATCTCCATTTCCTCAGCTTCCACACTCATCTCACTGCCTTAACAGGGACAGGGTTCCTCTTGTCCTCGCCTACCATCTCTGCATCCAACACATCATTCTCTGTAACCTCTGCTACCAGCAAAAGGATCCTGCCACCAACTATATCGTTACCTCATCTCCGCTTTCCACAAGGATCATTCCCTCTGTGATTCCCTTGTCCATTTGTCCCTCCCAGCACTTATCCCAGCAATTGGCCTAATTGCTACACCTAACTACCTCCATTCAGGGCCCCAAACAGTCCTTCCAGGTGAGGTGACACTGTGAATCTGCTGACCTCGCCTGTTAGGGCTGGTGCTCCTGATGCAGCCTGCTCTACGTTGGTGAGACCCACTGTAAATTGTGGGGCCGCTTTGTCGAGCACCTCTGCTCCGTCTACCGAAAGTGTAACTCAGCAGGCCAGGCAGCGTCTAAAAAGAGGAATAAGCAGTTGATGTTTTGGTCCATGACCCTTCATCAGGACTGATGAAAGGTCTCATCCTGAAATATTGGCTGTTTGTTCCTTTCCAACATTATGTATAAATTGTACACAAGTTTTACAAGAAATGATTAGAACAAAAATACAAAGTCCATTTTAGTTTTCAATGCTCATATGACCACTGAAGCTAAACTGTGGTGATTAGGGTACTTGCGTGTTCCAGTCTCTGTCTCATTCTTACTCACTGTTCCTGGAAGAAGCTGCCTGTGTTTGACTGGTCTCCCTCTCCCTCGATGCTGTTGGAGGATGGTGCCGGGGTCTTGGGCAAGGTTTAATCAATGTGGTTTGTGGACTGGACTCTGCAGTTGATGTTATGTGCTTCTGGTTTCCGATTACATTTTTTTTAATTGCTGTTTTGTGTGATTTTGATTGTGGTGGACTGGCATCCGTGGCCTACAGTCAACGAATCACACAGCACAGAGCTAAACTGAATTGAACTGAAATGAACGTCCCCAGCCTGTGTCAATGACTCTGCGGTTTGAGGTTTAGATTCTGTGTTTTTTGTTAGTTTTTGTCGTTTGCTGGGATAATAAATCAGCCATAATGGGATTTCAGAGCAGGTTTGATGGGCTAAATAGCCTAATTCTGCTCCTATCTCTTATAGTCTCCAGAGTAGGTTTAGATGTGATGGTTTTTCTTTGTGTCCAACAGGTGTGAAATATGTGGGACTGCGGAAGCGAAATACAAGTGCCCTCGATGCATGACTTTCTCCTGCAGGTATGTCACACTTTCACCGTTCGGCCCTTGCGTGGAATTGAAAGGCCCCCTGCTCCTGCCTGGAGTGTTCGCCCCACATCAGCCTCCCCCTTTCCACCTACAGTAACCAAACTTTGCTCATGCCATTGTCCATCTCCCTGCTCCTAAGCCCATCTCTGGTACTGACACCTCCTTAGGGCAAGGGTTTTAATGTGTCCTGGAATGATCCTTAAGTCAATATGTAGCTGGTCCAAAGAGAAGATGGTTTATACTGGACCTGGTGTTGGGTAATGAGCCTGGCCAGGTGACTGACCTTTGGGTGAACAGTGACCACACCTCCTTATCTTTCAGGATAGGTATGGTCCTTGTGGGAGAGTTTTAAATTGGAGTAGGGCAAATTACAAGAGCGTTGGGCAGGAACTAAGAAAGGTTAACTGGGAACATCTTTTCGCTGACAAATCCACTTTAGATATGTGAGGGTGTTTAAAGGTCAATTGCACAGAGTACAGGCAAAGTATGTTCATGTTAGAAGGAAGGATGTGAATGGAAAGATAAGAGAATCTTGGATGTCCAGAGAGGTGATGAATTTAGTTAAGAAGAAAGGAAAAGTGTGGAATGAACTGCCACCACAAGTGGTTCATGCGAGCTCATTTTCAACATTCCAGAGATGTTTGGAAAGGTTCGTGGATTGTCGGGATATGGAGGGTTATGGTCCCACTGCAGGTCGTTGGGAGTAAGCAGTGTAAATAGTTTCTGGCATGGACTAGATGGGGCGAAGGGCCTGTTTCGGTGCTGTACTTCCCTATGACTCTATATAAAACTTCAGAAATCAGGGTCAAACAAAGCACGTGATGAGTATAAAATAGCCAGAAAAGAACTAAAGAAGGGAATTAAAATGCCAGGAGGGCCCATGAAAAGTCTGGCAAGTAGGATCAGGGTGACTCCCAAGTCGTGCATGCATACATCAAGGTTCAAGGGATAACTCGGGGGAAGGTGGGACCACTGAAGGATAAAGGCAGTAACATTTTCTCAGATGCAGAGAATGTGAGTGAGGTACTTAATGAATATTTGACTTCAGTAGTCACCAAGGAAAAGAATGTGGAGGACCAGGAGATCAGTGATGAGTGTATAAATACATTCGGACATTTAGGGGTCAAGGAGGAGGAAGTGTTGGGCCTCCTAATGGTTAATAAGGAGGATAAGTCCCCACCTGATAGGATTTACCCCAGGTTATTGAAGGAGGCGAGATTGCTGGGCTCTTGGCCAGTGTGTTTGTGTTCCCTCTAGCCACACGGGAGGTCCCAGAGGGTGAGTGGCTAATGTATCTGTATTTAATAAGGGAACAAGGGTAAATCCTGGAAACGATAGACCAGCAAATCGCATGTCAGTCTTAGGGAAATTGCTGGAGAAAATTCTCAGGGTTAGGACATCTGAGCATTTGGAATCCCATGGCCTAATTGTGGAGAGCTAGCATGGATTTTTGCGTGGCAGGTCTTGTCTTCACAATTTGATTTGAGTTTTTTGACAAAGTGATAAGGGTAGGGTGGTGAATGTAAGGCGTTTGACAAAGCCCCTCCAAGGAGACTAATCCAGAAGATTCATGGGGGCTGTGGCGAATTGGCTGCTGTTTCAGAACTGGTTTGTATGTAGAAGTCAGGGGGTAGTGTTTAAAGGAGCTTCTTTAAGCTGGAGGTCTGTAATTAGTGGTTTTCGGCAGGGATCTGTGCTGAGAACTCTGCTGTTTGTAATGCATAAAATGACCTGGATGGATATGTAGATGGGTGGGTTAGTAAATTTGCAGATGGTACCAAGATTGGTGGAGTTGCAGACAGTGTAGAAGACTGGCAATGAATACAACACGATAGAGACTAGTTGTAGATATGGGCAGGGAAATGACAGATGAAGTTTTAACCCAGATAAATGTGGTGGTGCACCTTCAGGTAAGTACAAGGAGACAAGTACACTTTTAAGGGCAAGGCGTTAGCAGTGTTGCTTAGCAAAGAGATCTTGGGATCCAAGTTCGTAGCTCATTGAAAATGGCTACAGAGGGCTTTAAGTTGATTAAGAAGGCTATGGAATTCTTACTTTTATTAGTCGAGGCTTTGAGTTCAAAGGGGGAGATCTGATAAAGGTTTACAAGATTATGAGAGACATAGAGTGGACAGAGAGTATCTGTTTCCCAGGGTTGAAATGTCTAATACCAGAGGGCTTGCATTGAAGGTGAGAGGAGGGTAGGTTCAAGGGGGATGGGGGGTAAGTTTTTACTCAGAGAGTCATGGATGCCTGGAATGCGCTGCTTGGTGTGGAGGTAGAGGCAAATACACTGGAGGCATTAAGAGACGTTTGGATAGACACATGGATGTACGGAAGATGGAGGGATGGGGACATGGCGATTGTAGGAGGGATCAGTGTTTGGGGGTTGATTTGCTTTTTAATGGTTTGGTTTGGCACAACTTTGTGGGCCGAGTGGCCTGTTTCTGTGCTCTGCTCTTCTACGTGCTCCAGTTTCCTCTCACCGCCCAAAGACATACGAGGGCCATTGGACAGCGCAGGGTCGTTGGACCAAAAGAGCCTGTTGCTGTGTGGTATCTCCAAATTAAATTTATACATTCAACATTGTACAAAGAAATCAGAATAAATATAACATTACAGTTACAGAGAAAGTGCAGAGCAGGTAGACGAGGTGCAAAGGTCACGGGGCAGATCGGGAAATGAAGCGTGTATAAGAGGCCTGAATAGGAGTCTGATAACAGTGGGGTGGAAGCTGTCCTTGAGGCTGGTGGTATGTGCTTTCAGACTTTTGTATCTTCTGCTCTGTGGGAGTGGGGAGAAGACAGAATGTCCGGGGTTGGGGGGAGTCTTTGTTGATGCTGGCTGCTTTACCAAGGAAGTGAGAAGTGGAGAGGAGACTGGTTTCTGTGACATGATTTCTTGCAGCTTCAGGAATAATCAGTTTGCCTGTCCCCTGCCGTCTCTTAAACCGCTGCAATCTGAAGAAAGTGCTCCCCTTGTGCTGTTGGGGAGGGGTGTATGGAGGGAAGGAGGTGTATGGAATGGAAGAGGTACAGGTGTTTACTATGGTAGTGTGATCACTCGAATCAACTATAACGTTCTCCTCAAGGGGTTGTCTATTGGTGGGTCTCCAAGTGGCTGTAGAGGCTGATGCGGGATCCATGTATTCTGGATAAGTAAGTGGCTGGGGATGCTGACGTGTTGGCCTCCTCCAGTACACTAGTGTTAGGGCATCTGTCCTTCCAGATGATACTCAAAATCGGACTTAAGGCTCTTTGGTGGGATTGTTCCAGGGCTTTCGGTTGTCTACATACAGAAGGTGATCCATGATTCATCTTCATAACCAAGCTGTGTCCTGGGGGTAACTGCATGTCGGAATCAGGAACGGGTTTAATATCACTGGCATATGTCATGAAATGTGTTGTTTTGTAGTAGCAATACATAATAAAAACTATATGTTTTATTATTATTTAATATATGTTAAATAAGTCATGCAAAAAGAGAGCTAAAAAAGTGATGTAGTGTAGTGTCCGTGGGTTCATTGTCAGTTCAGAAATTTGATGGCAGAGGGGAAGAAGCTGTTCCTGAATTATTGAGTGTGTGTCTTCAGGCTCCTGTACCTCCTCCTCCATCACCTCCTCCTGGGTGATGGATGCTGCCTTTTTGAGGCATCACCTTTTGCATATGTCCTCAATGCTGAGGAGGCTAGTGCCCATGATGGAGCTGGCTGAGTTTACAACTTTCTGCAGCTTTTTCTGATCCTATGCGGTGGTCCCTCCATAGCAACCAGTTAGAATGCTCTCCACAACACATCTGCAGAAATTTGTGAGAGTCTTTGGTGACAAACCAAATGTCAAACTCCTAATGAAATATAACCACTGGCATGCCTTCTAAACTGCATAAAAATGTTGGGCCCAGGATACACCCTCAGAGGTGTTGCTACCCAGGAATTTGAAACTGCTCACTCTTTCCACAGTTGATTCCTTGATGAGGACAGATGTGTGTTCCCTCAACTTCCCCTTCCTGAAGTACACAATCAATTCCCTGGTTTTACTGATGTTGAGTCGCTGTTACAGCACCACTCAACTAGCTGATCGATCTCACTCCTGGATGCCTCATCACCAGCTGTAATTCTGCCAACAATAGTTGTGTCATCAGCAAATTTATAGATGGTGATAGAGCTGTGTCTAGCCATAGAATTAACTCAAATCTGATCTTTCTGTCACCTAGTTTACTCTGTGTGAAGAAGCACAAGACAGAGAGCGGATGCAGTGGTGTTCGAGATAAAACAGCGTTCCAGTCCATTGCTGATTTCACAGAAACGCAGCTCCTCAGTGGTAAGGTTGATCTCGTCCAGTCTGATTGAGATTAAAAGTGATGTTATGTTGAAGTTGTATAAAACATTGGTGAGGCCTACATTGGAATATAGTGTGCAGTTTTGGTCACCTACCTACAGGACTGATGTTAATAAGATTGAAGGAATTCAGAGAAAATTTACAAGGATGTGGTTGGGACTTGAGGTCCTCAGTTATAAGGAAACATGGAATAGGTTAGGACTGTATAATTTGGTTAAGTATATGGATGGGAAGGTTATGGAGGGCTATGGTCTTCATGGGACAAGGCAGAATAACAGGTTGACACAGACTTGGTTGAATAGGTTAGAACTTCATTCCGTGGAGCATCGGAGAATGAGGGGAGATTTGATAGAGGAGTTACAAAATTATGAGAGATATAGACAAAGTAAATGCAAGCAGGCATTTGAATTGAATTAACTTTATTACATCCTTCATGTACATGACGAGTAAA